>NW_005841995.1:263204-297358 GCF_000455745.1 Alligator sinensis
CACATCTGACATCCATCCCCCAACTACACCCCACACTCCCCCCACACACAAGTACCTACATATATTTCTAAAGAAAGTACAAATCGTGTTATATTTAGTTTAATTTGTAAAAATAATAATAATAATGTAATTTTGTATAATTTTGAATTGTCTGCACAGAATTTTGAATTTTTCTGTGCATAATTTCCTGGGGTATAATAATCTGTTACAGGCTTATAAGTGCCTCCATGAAAAGCCTACATTATTTTGGTTCCTATTTTTACTAATTTTGTCTTAAGCACAGTTCTTTGAAAGATGGTAATGTGAGAAAAATAGATAATTTTGGCAACAAAACTTGCTCTTAATAGAAGGAAAGCTGCTTCTGAATAGAATAATTTTGTTAATACTTATTAAATCTGTCAACATGTATTTGTCATGTAGTGAAATGACAATTATAGACGTCAGAGAATAAATATTTGCCTTTGCAAATTACTTTTTTCCAATTTTAGAGTTGCATTGCAAAGTGTAAAGGAAGCAACCTATATGCTTATTTTACTTGGTTACTGACAGTTTAAAATTTTGCATACCTTTTTTCTATTGCAGTTTTTCATTTATAAACTCAGTCTGCACTTAGGTTGCTTACAGGCCTCGACTGACCTAGGGTTACAACTGTTGGCAGGCACTTACTGCTTAAGTCAGGTTACTTATTTTTGCTTGCTTAATTTTTCCTTGCTTCCTTTTTGCGGTAAAATGCTATATATCTGCCTTTTTAGTTTAGGAAATTACTTTGCGTACACGCTAAATAACAGAAGCTACAGAAGCCTGTTATTAACTAGTGGTAACTTGAACGCTCACAGTCTACCTGGGTATTTTGCTAAATTTGTCTTCCATGTCAGGAAGCTCATCCATTCTGCCTTGCAAACATTTATAACCTCGTGGCAGGGTGATCTACAGTTTGGTCTTGGTACGTTCCTTGGACTTGGTGTCTTCAACTTCTTTTTTCTCAAGTGTGCTCGCACAAAACTAGTTTAGATAACACTGGTTTTCCTAGTCGCTTGCAATGTGCTTGAGCTAGCAGATTTTCAGTTGTCAGCTCTTGATATTGTAAAATAACTTATTTATTCTTTCAACTCTGCAGCCATTCCTAAATATGATGGCATGCTTAAAAAAAAAGGCAGGGGGGAGGGAGTAAGAGTTAGGGCTTTAATCTTGTGCAAATATACTGTTAAATTGAGGCATAAAAATACTGCCTAGTACCTTAACATGTGTTCATCAAAAGACCAACACACAGAAGTATTTTAGATGTGTTCCAGTTCTTTTAAATATAAAAAATTTAATTTTTTAATTTTTATCTGAATCATTTTCCTCCCATATAAAATAGAAGAATAGTAATATGCTGTAGCCTACTCACTGACCTAGAAAAGTCCCCTCCCAGTTTATTCTTTTCTAAGGCAGAAATGGCAGTAAAGCACCTAGCTCCTGTTGACTTTCAGTAGGAAAGTGAGCTTCTAGTTTAATCAACTTAAGATGCTGAAAGCTACTGAAAAGGCTTCAGAATACCACATAGTGCAAATGCCACTGTTCTGTGCAAGTTAAAATACATCCAGGTATTCTTCGAGTCTTGTAAAAAGCCTGAGATGAGGTGAAATGGTCAATTGCTTTTGACTCATAGCAGCAAAAAAAATTGTTTCCTTTGCTTTTATTTAAGTTGTCTTCAGTGAGGACTAGATTCCATGAACCACTATCCTCTTACATATGGAGTCTGTTTCTTTAGTACTTAAAATATTTTAATGGTTTATAGAGCCTTGAGCATAAGGTAAATACTCTTCTTTCATAGTTTAATCTATATAAATAAAGGCATTTGAGTAGCATACAAGACAGTATGTACAAGGACTAAATAGAGCTCTGTCTAACATCTGTGGTTAGCTTAAAGCATTGCTTTGCCATTTTTTTTTTTAAATCCAGGGAGTCTATTTGCCTATTCCAGGTGGATGTTAGTACATTTGAAAGACTTACTTTTACCTTGCATTACATGCAATAAGCAGCATTAATGAACGTAACTATTTGTACTGTATTTACTCCAATGCAAGACGGTGTTTTCCCCACCCCCCATCAGCACAGGGGGGAACCCCTCATCTTACATTTGCATACAAAGAAATTTCACTAAATACACGGTCTATCATTAAACTGCTGCCAAAAGCAGCAGGTACTTAGTAATGGAAACCAACTACGAAGTTAATTTAAACACAGCTAACACTGAGCATGACTATAAAACACACAGCCTGTGATGGGCAAACATGCTGATTAGAGTCTACCATAAGGATAGGTTAGCACGGCTCATCTAAATAAGATGGTGGCCATTGAGCACAGACTCCCCTTTGTCCCCCTCCCGATTTTATTTTTTTCTGCTGTAGCAGTGGGAGGTAGACAAATTCAAGTTAAATCTCCAATAATTAGTTCCCTATCTGGAAAATTGTAACTAATTTTATAAATTTTCCAGATAGAGAATCAAATTATTGGCTGGGGTTATCTTATATTCAGGGTTGTCTTTGTATTCAAGTAAATACAGTATATATTCGCAGTACCCTAAACATTAGAAACTCATTAGTAAGGCCCCAACATTCAGAAAACGTTTTTTTTTTATTATTTTTTTTTTTTTAAGGGGTGGGAGGGGTTCATTATTTGCCACCTGGTTTCTGACCCTATGGCATATATTTACATTCACATTTTCTCCATGATGACAAGGTGAGGAACTTATTTTTATAATGAAACCTGATACTGTTTTTCATTTTACATTTCTGAAGGATTTGTGTTTTCCTAAGGCACCAAGTCATGAGACCATAATAAAATGAGCTGGCAACACTGTGTTCCTTTCTGTCTTCACCCAAGAACATAGAGCAGGAAGGAACAGCTGCAGGGAATAGCCTTGTGGTATTTGCACTCACACTCACAATTGGTCCTGTGTGCAGATTTATTAAAGTTTGGACCTGTTTTATAGCTTTCAGCAGCCTTCTTGCACATTTAACAGAGACTAATTGAATGAATGCATCAAGTAATTTTGGCACCTGAAAAAAAGTTAGCTTTATAACTTCAGTCATAGAGGTGTATACACCTTTAACAAACATTTCATTCCAAAGTCACACTTCAGTAATAAAGTACTTGGCTGCTCTACAACTGTTACCTCCCACTCATTGATTAGGTTTATTTTCAAAGTTTCATAAAGCCACAGAGAAGTTGGGTTGTTTTTTTTTTAACAGCATTAACCCTTCCTTGTTAAGTTGTGGAATGCCTTTGTCAACTTTATTTGGTATTATTATTATTTTACTTGCATTAACAGCAACTGCTGTGTAAAAATTAAGTATTACTTGTGGCAAAGTAAATCACGCTAATCTTCGTATGCTGAAAATCTGATTTCATATTAGCATTCCAAAAAGTTAGTAAAGATTGACAAGTACAAAGGATCAACTTGTGGTCATTGCACCAGGTTGTGACATAATGATGAATGCTGCAGAATATATAAGACAGTAAAGATTAGATTATGCAATATGTGAATACTAAATTAAATGTCCTTTAAGAATATTATAAAGGTTTAGCAATTTTTGTATTTATTAGATGTTTTCTTTTTTTTAGGTAATGTTTGAGACTTACCAGTTTTCTGGAGTATATGTAGCCATTCAGGCTGTCCTTACTTTGTATGCCCAAGGTAGGTAACGGTAACTTAGAATGTTTGATTTCTTAATGTATTATTTGGCTGAAGTTTCAGGATGGTGTGCAGAAAAGATCTTGGGCCTAATTGACTACATACAGGGTCTTCATAAAGTCCTTGTGCACTTTTAAACTTTAATAACTTAGGTTGTAGGTATGATAGAAACAATCTGTAAAGGGCATTTAAAAGAAAATTTATTAAAGTTTTAGGACAACTAGAGTACACAATACTAGACTTAAACATAACCACCATCCATCGTGATACAGTGCTCAATCCAATATTCCAAGTCCTTGAAAACCACTTCCCAGTTGCTCTTGAGTTACTGCACTAATTGCATTGGTGATCCTATCCCTAAGTTCAACCAAAGAATGTGGTTTTGATAAATAAGCTACACTTTTAACATGTCCCCATAAAAAGAAGTCCAAAGGCCACAGGTAAGGTGAATGAGGTGGCCAAGCAATTGGTCCACCTCTGCCTATCCACTTCTCTGAGAAAATGTCATTTAGGAACTGTCGTACATTCAGAGCATAGTGACACGGAGCTCCATCTTATTGAAGAATAAATTAATTACTACCTAAAGTCTAGCATTGTGTACTCTAGTTGTCCTAAAACTGTAATAGATTTGCTTTTAAATGCTGTTCACAGATTGTTTCTATCATACATACAACCTAAGTTTTTAAAGTTTTAAAAGTGTACAAGGACTTTATGAAGACCCTGTATAAGTAAGCACAGCTGACTGGATAGTCAAGATTGTAGGGTTTATAAGGAAAAACAGATGATCAGAAGTACTCGTTGCTGGTAATTTATTTCTCCTTTCCCTGTAAACCAAAGTATATAGGTTATTGTTAAAATGTAGTCAAACTGTCCTTACATCTCTGACATTTGAAATGTAATTTTCAGGCAGCCCTTAGTGTATCTTTGGACTTCAAGAAGATGCTTTAAGACCAACCCCATTATCTTTGACCCCTTCTAATTGAATCAAATTGCAGTGAACTCTGGTTAACTTTCTATGATGGCTTATGTCTCAATTGTTCTGATTCTTTCGTGGTGCTGCATTCATGTTCCCTGCAACCTAAAAGTTACTGAGAGCTGGTTGCATTATTTGCATTCTCTTTGGAGTGCAAATTGACCCACCGTTTCTTTGTATTCACTTTTTAGTATTTACCGAACAGTTGTGAAAAGGTTTATGTGATTTGTGTTTATTTTAGGTTCAGTAGAGAGAATAGGCTTGGCTACTGTAGATAAGTTGGAAAAAATCAGAGTGGAGGTGACATTCTGCCTCCTTTGACTTAAGTGTCAGTTTGCTATTAACTGCAGTAGGCTGGGATTGAAAGAGTAAATTTCAAGCATGCATGTTAATGTGACTCCTTTCATCTCGTCTCGTTGTACCTACCATGGTCCATGGTGAATTTGACCTTTTAAATGGTAGGATATGGACCATCTTCTCATAATAACAGCTGTAACCTCAACTTTTAAGTCAAGAACAATAAACTAAGAGAGCTTGTATATGTTGGTCTGTTGTGCTACACATGTTGGATATTAGGAAAAACTTCTCACTAGGAGGGTGGTGAAGCACTGGAGCAGCTTACATAGAGAGCTGGTAGAATCTCCATCTTTGGAGGTTTTTAAAGCCCAGCTCAACAAAGCCTTGGCTGGAATGATCTAATTGGGGATGGTCCTGCTTTGAGCAGGGAGTTGGACTAGTTGACCTCCTAAGGTCCCTTCCAACCCATATTTTCTATGTTTTAAGAACAAGATATTAACAGCTGAACATGGATACGTTTACAGACTAAAGTTATAGCAGAAGAACAGTCGAAACAACTTCATCTAGTGCCAACTATGATTCCCTCCTGACCCCCTTTTTAAAGAGGGAGTAGGAGAAAAACCCCAAGCTTTTGCAAAGTGCAAAACTTATAAAAGAGAAGAAAAGTGAAAAAGATAACATTCATCCAGCTGACATATTTATGTTGCTTGAGTTAAGGTGGTGCCAAAACCCCTCCCTCAGTCCCTTTCACTGAGTTACCTGAACAATAGAAATTCTTTCCAGGCTAAAATCTGACGCACACTTTTAATGGGGGTGGGATTTTTCTTCTGATCCATTTCCTTCACTTAAAGGGAGATGTACTCAGCATTCCCACTTTAGCTTAGGTTAGGGGATGGCTAACCTGCAACAAGTGGCATAGGGAGTTGTCATGTGGGGCACATGAGTCCCAGGTGTTCAGTAAAGGGAGATGCTAGAATAGAGGCAGGGAGGCATGTCTTTGGTTGCATGGAGTGGAGCAGGATCAGGATGTTGCTGCAAGATGGTGTCAGGTGTCCCCTTCCCTGGCCTTGCAGCTGCCACGAATTTCAGGACTTAGGGTCCTTCTTCACTACATAAAACTGTAGTGGTTGGCAGAGCCCTTGAAAGGCTAACTTGGCTCTTGGCATTGATGCTTCTCTTACAGCAGTGTCCTCCTCTGCTCCCCATGGCTGTTAGGCTCAAGCCCTTATGCCTCCATACCAGAGCCTAGGACACAAAATCTATCATGCGTGTCTCTGGGGAGTGAGGATCAGAATGGCATTTGGGGAGAGGGCTGGCCTTAACTTTTAGCAGGCCTGTCAAAAAGGTTAGCTATCACTGGCTAAAGTCAGCAGTTCTCAGACCATGTTCTGAAGAACGCTGGGGTTCCACAAGGAGATTGGAAGTAAGAAAGAAGTAGCCCAGGCAGTCCCCTGCCAGACTCTCTGCATCAGCTCACAGGATAGGAAGTAGGGGTTCTGTGGCAGAAATGATTTGAAAGTGTTCCATGACTTCAGAAAGTTTGAAAACTACTGATTTAGGTTATAAACTTTGCCATTCCTTATCAGGGAACTGAATCTCAAGCTACTTCCAGGCTATGAGACCAGAAGTCCTAAGAGTGTAGAGAACTGCAGCCATTTTCTTCACACAACATCAAGGGACTGCCTTAGAGGTTTCCACTGAATATGCCAAAAGTTAAGGCTTTAAGTAATAATGGTCTGATCATTTTTTGGGGTGTCTTTTCTTCTCCCCTCCCACAGTGGTGATGAACACTTGCAGTTCTCTTTGTCAACTGGAGCTGCAGGTGCTCAACACATGAAAAAATCAGATTCCTCTTTCTTGTTAGCTTGATGGTTAGGCAAGAAGATTTGGAAAATAAAGTCTGTGGGCCCATATGGATGTCAGTGAATGCTGTTCAGACAATTACTATATATACAAGTTAGCTATCAAACAAAGTAGAACACTTGCAAACTACCAGCCAAACAAGTGTTTAGGACCTGTGAGACTTCTAAATACATAATCCATATCCAGAAGGGTTAAGTCTAGTTGATGTTGACAAACACAGTGTTTGTTCTTTGAAAGAGATCAATGTTTTCCTTTTACATGCCCTGTTTTCCTAGGAATTGCTATGCAGATGGTATGTAGTATTAGTCACTGCTTTAGAGACCTTTTGTATTATTATATTATACTTGTTTTTTTTGCCTTCAAATTAAAGATTATTTCAGTGCATTATGTGGTTGCTATTAAATTATGACTGCTAAGTGTAACTGCTGCTTTTACCTTGAGTTTTGGGTCATTTTAATATTAAAATAACAAAAGATTTAAATTTTTTATTACCAAGATTCCACAACAGTATTAGTTAAGTATTCTCTTGTGATTATGACTAGTTCTTTTCTTGCTGCAGTGATGATTTTGTTCCACTTCAGCCTTCTGGAGGAATATTTCATTGGTAGATTAGTTAAGGATTATTCCAAATGACTTCGTCTCATTATGCAGTATTGGGACAACTCCTGTGTCCTTGATGTAATTGATTCAAAATATCCTCAGCCTCAAAGGGTCAAGACTCGAGAGTGACTTATGAAATCCAGCATTTTATCAAAATCTGAAATATCTAATATAACCTGTCCTAAAAACCATATTTAAAAGACATTCTCAGGTTAAAGGTCTCTAATTTTGCTTATGTTAACATGTCAGAAACAAAAATGAAGGATTCTGCATCTAACTTATTTTCCAACATTTGTTCACCTTCCCTTCTACACTTTGCTTACTTGACCCCAATAGAAGCAAGTTTCACTTTCTGACTGGTCACATGGTGTTGTATCTTCTCAACAGAAATACTCCTTGATGTAGTATTAGATTTCCTTAGGGTAGGAAATAAGGGTAGGAAATTTCTAAATAAGCACTGCCCTTAGAAAAACTACAGTGCAACCTATGAACTGGACAGTTTTACATTTCAGTTTTTGGAAGCGACTTTGGCCTAAAAAATTCACTATAGATTTATAAAATATTGCACTTGAGCACAGACCAAAAAATTAAGACTTGCTTTTAATTATTCAGACAAGCTAAATTGGACAAGCTAAATTGCCACGCGAATGAGCTCCAGGTAAGCACTGTTTAGAAATGAGGCCAATATTAAATTGCACATTAGTGCAGAAAACAAGAAGCTTGTCCTAGCCAGTATTTAACAAGTTGAGTGTTCTCTATTTAATTGGAATACAATTTGATGGGAAGTTGGGGAAGTTCATACAGAATTGTCAAATAAACCTTGAAATAAGTGGGTATAATAAAGTAGAGCACTTATTTTAGCTCCACACTTTATTTTAAAGTGGGAACAGATTTCCCCATAAAGTCAAGGAAATAATTTGTCTTAATTAAGCCAGTTCTTTCATCAGGATGTTAGCATGCCTGCTAGGTTGCCTTAGTTACAGGGGTGTGAAATAATGCAATTAATTAATAATCTTTGCCTTTGGATCTAATATCGTCCTATTTAGGTTTATTGACTGGTGTTGTTGTGGACTCTGGAGATGGTGTAACTCATATTTGCCCCGTGTATGAAGGTTTCTCTCTTCCTCATCTCACCAGAAGACTAGACATTGCTGGGAGAGATATTACCAGATACCTTATCAAGGTAAACTAGAAAAAAAAGAAAACGTGAGTTTGTCCATGTCTTAATGAAAGCACATTTATATTGTCTTCAAGATTTGGATTTTAAAATCAAATACTTTGCTTCACAAGCTAGTAAAAGTTGTTCAGAAAGAAGAATGTTTCCTAGCTATTATAGGAAAATTTGCTATGGAATCTCTCTTGCTCCAGAATCCTCTTTTAAAATACAATTTTAGTCTGTGGATTACATCAAGGGTGTCAAACTTACAGCCTGTGGGCCAGATCCAGCCCCCAGGGGTACTCTTATCTGGCCAGCCAGACTGCCAGTTGGTCACTGGATTTTTGGGTAATGTAGCTGGGAGGAGTAGTTTGTTGCAGAATCCAGGGCCCTTGAGCCCTGGTGTCAGTGACACTTAGTGGCAGGAGGGGGAGTGAAGGCTGCCACAACCCTGTCTGCCCTCCTTTTCCTCTTTCCACTACCTCAGTCCTACCTTCTTGGCCGCACGGCTCCTGCCGTGTGATCTGTGCTGGAGCTGCCACAGTGGCACAGAGCATTCAGAAGCAGCCTCAGCTCCAGTTCCAGCACAGGCATGTCTCAGGGGGCTCGCATCACTGCTACATGCTCTTGGTCAGAGCCAGAGCTGCTAATGCCACTGCCACGTACTCCAGGTTAGAGCTGATGCCACCATTACCTCCTGTCTTGGGCTGTACTTGGCCTGCACAGAGCCCCACAACCCAGATCCAGCATGGGACACAAGGTGAATTTGACACCCATGGGTTATATAAACCACATTCTAAATATAAACAGCAAACTGATTGCAGACAGGGTGCTCCTGGATCATGTCTACCTCCCAGGAGAAGCAAGGCTTGAGATGTGGTGTACTAGATGACATCATGTTTCCTTAGAAATTTCCAAAATAGGCTGGATTTATACTAAGATACAAAGTTCCAGTTTGAATTGAAGTATAATTTGCACCTTCTCCTAGTTCCTTAGGATAAGAAGTATTATTGTCTGAATTTGGACTCCACATGGTCCAGTTTCACAAGATGGGTGAATCCACTCCTGATTCAAATTTAATCATTTAATGACTATATTATAAAAAAAAGATTTATGTCTTATTTGGCAAAAATACATGCTTCTTGACCTGCATATTAAAGCTAATATTTTGCTCTGGTGTAGTTTGGGATTTAGCCACTCTAGTGATGGGGGCATTTTCTGTGTTTGTAGGTCTTTAAAATTGGAGTCAGCCTTTAAAGACTTTCTAAGATGTAGGAACAGCTTTGCTAGCTTTTTCATGTGGCTCTGTAGAGATAGCAACTCTGGTCCAAATAAAGTGGTAAATTAAAATGAATTGTACCATTATAAGTGATATTAACACACTTGAGCTCTGAGGGCAGGGTGGCACCTAATTAGTTCAGAGGAAGCATCTGATTTTTGCCTTGCTTTTTCTTTTGTTGGAAAAAATCATTTATAGTGAACTATAGTGGTAAATGTGATTTCCAGTTTTCAGAGTAATCCTATGATTTTTCTGCTGTTGGAAATGAGTAACTTGACCTCTGTTCTTATTTTACGTTACAAGCATGATTTCTTTGACCTCAGCCATGTTTCTCATTGAAGTCAGTATGTCCCTGAATAAAAAATCAGTTAAATGTATGCTCACACTTAATCACTGATACAAAACTGAGTCACTCCAACTTTACTTGAATATTTTCAAACAGCTGCTGTTACTGAGGGGCTATGCCTTCAACCATTCTGCTGATTTTGAGACTGTTCGAATGATCAAGGAAAAGTTATGTTATGTGGGATACAACATAGAACAGGAACAGAAATTGGCATTGGAGACCACAGTATTAGTTGAGTCTTATACGGTAAGTAATGAGAGAGACTAATTTAGGAATAGAAAAATCATAGTTTTAACTTAAATACTGGTGTTCTTAAAAAAAAAAAAAAAAAAAAAAAAAAAAAAAAAAAAAAAAAAAAAAAAAAAAAAAAAAAAAAAAAAAAAAAAAAAAAAAAAAAAAAAAAAAAAAAAAAAAAAAAAAAAAAAAAAAAAAAAAAAAAAAAAAAAAAAAAAAAAAAAAAAAAAAAAAAAAAAAAAAAAAAAAAAAAAAAAAAAAAAAAAAAAAAAAAAAAAAAAAAAAAAAAAAAAAAAAAAAAAAAAAAAAAAAAAAAAAAAAAAAAAAAAAAAAAAAAAAAAAAAAAAAAAAAAAAAAAAAAAAAAAAAAAAAAAAAAAAAAAAAAAAAAAAAAAAAAAAAAAAAAAAAAAAAAAAAAAAAAAAAAAAAAAAAAAAAAAAAAAAAAAAAAAAAAAAAAAAAAAAAAAAAAAAAAAAAAAAAAAAAAAAAAAAAAAAAAAAAAAAAAAAAAAAAAAAAAAAAAAAAAAAAAAAAAAAAAAAAAAAAAAAAAAAAAAAAAAAAAAAAAAAAAAAAAAAAAAAAAAAAAAAAAAAAAAAAAAAAAAAAAAAAAAAAAAAAAAAAAAAAAAAAAAAAAAAAAAAAAAAAAAAAAAAAAAAAAAAAAAAAAAAAAAAAAAAAAAAAAAAAAAAAAAAAAAAAAAAAAAAAAAAAAAAAAAAAAAAAAAAAAAAAAAAAAAAAAAAAAAAAAAAAAAAAAAAAAAAAAAAAAAAAAAAAAAAAAAAAAAAAAAAAAAAAAAAAAAAAAAAAAAAAAAAAAAAAAAAAAAAAAAAAAAAAAAAAAAAAAAAAAAAAAAAAAAAAAAAAAAAAAAAAAAAAAAAAAAAAAAAAAAAAAAAAAAAAGTAACACTATAGATGTAAAGTCATAAGCTTTTCTAACGGTTAGAGACGACAACCCCAACAGCAGTAAAAAGGAAACCTACTAAAGTCCAAAATCTCTCAAGTGTATGGACATCCATTTTTTTTTTTTAATGTCTTTCTCTTTTAACAGCTGTGGTTCTTTTTTTCTTATGTCTTTACCTTCTTCTTTTCTTTTCTGACAGGATGGTTTATGAGAAGAGTTGCTTAAAGCTGCCTTCTCTTACAGGGTGTACCATATGTGCCATGCCAATGTTGTCCTATCAGAATATTTTAAGTGGAGGGTATTCTCCAGCAAAATTATGATTTCTTTTTTTGTCAATGAGATTTTCTACTCCTTTTTTTTATCAATAGTTGAAATCAAATTACTGTATTACCAAAGCAAACTTGGAGAAAATAGAAAACTGGGAGAACAGCAGATGGTTGCCAGATCTCTAGCTTCATACATCTAGCTGTTGAGACATCCTGAAAACTGATATCTTGTTCTGACTAGTGAAAAGCACAGTAACTTTTCCTACTACATAACTCATGATACGTTAAAACTAACTTAAACTGTGCTTACAAAGAATCTCTCTGGTATGTGGCTAAAACTTGAAAAGTTTCTAACTTCTGTACATAGGTGGAAAAAACACACACAATTAATTGCAAGACTTGGTATTGCTGTTGCAAATTTGGACAAAGATTTATTTTCTGTTTCATACTGTTAAGCAGTGTAGAAATTTAAAATGAGGTTAAAATTGTGCTCTCTTTTCTATAGCTCCCAGATGGCAGGATTATCAAAGTTGGTGGTGAACGATTTGAGGCACCAGAAGCCTTGTTTCAGCCTCATTTAATCAATGTAGAGGGGGTTGGTGTTGCTGAATTGCTGTTTAACACCATCCAGGCTGCTGACATTGACACCAGGTGAGAGCAGAACATTCAATAATACTTCTCTCTAACTTCTGTCAACAAAAAAGGATAGACCAGAATAACATCAGTTAAAGAACAAAAGTTACAGTGCTTAAAAGTAAATAACAAAATCATTGGGAGAGGAACACCTACATGTGCTTAAGATCTCTGCTCTCTAGGACACTGTTCATGGAGAGTTTATATTGAGCAAGAAAAATATAGCTGTTTTACTGTTGAAAGTATAGGCTTTGCGTCAGTGATAATTGTCTGTATTTCTTGGTTTTACATTTGTTTATACACTGGGGTATCTACTAGTTATGCAAGGAGACACTAGAAAGAATGCTTTTTCTTTAGGTCTGAATTCTATAAGCACATTGTGCTGTCTGGAGGTTCCACTATGTACCCTGGGCTGCCTTCACGGTTGGAACGTGAACTTAAACAGCTGTACCTGGAGCGAGTTCTCAAAGGAGACGTGGAAAAACTTTCTGTAAGTAATGATTTTACACACTTATTTGTAGCTACATCCAGTATCCTGAATTACCACAAGAGGGAGCCAGATGGACAGGAATAGAAAAGAACAGTTCCTGCCATGTGTCTCTTAACATTCTGTCTTTCTAACTACACACCAGTGTTTCAGACAGTCTGTAATACAGGTTTTCTAGTGATTTGCTTAAATGAACTTGAAGTAAGGCCATACTCTGGTACTAAGTGAAGTTTGAAATTTGGGTTTGTTTCATGTAAATGTGCTCTTAAGCTTTAGTGTTCCAAAGCCCCCCTGTATCTTAATAAAATACTGTTATATGAGCAAAATCAACTGGGGTTTTTTTTGGGGGGGGGTGTTTCTGGAGCATTGTTGCATGCTGCATATCACAGGTTTGAATTTAACCTCTGAGTAGTTCACCCGTGTAGCCAAGTTTTTCTTTAACAGTTCTACCATTACTCTGTGCGGGTCAATTTTCTGTCCCCTTTCCCTTTTATTCATTGATTACTGTTATGTTCAGACAACAGTATTGCTCGTATGTTACAGAACTAGACCTGTATTGCATTGCTGCCTGCTTTTTAAGGAGTTTTTTTAATAGAAGAAATGCTTTATGCATGCTGTTTTTAATGTTGAATTATGTCCAGGTTTTAAAAAAATATCCTTTATTATGACATCCATCCTCTAACAGCTTATTTCACCCTCCCCCCCCCCCCCCAAAAAAAGTTCAGTTATTATCCAGATAATCTTTTAAATGTACAGAATATTAACCATATCAAAATAATTTAACTTCTGAACCTTAACCCAACTTTGAGACCTTGTCTGTTTTTTTAATTTTTTACAAATAAAAAATTCCAGATACCTTGCTACTTTGGTTCATTCTTCTATAGGAGAGTTAAAGTTGAAATCCACTAGGAGAATTCTTTAGGTTCTCTTGTGGTCAGAATATATGCATAAGACTGTTCCTTTCCTGTTGTCTCTATCCATGATTTAGCCTAACTTTGCTTATACAAACCCTGCAATATTTTGTGAATAAGTCCACTCTTCTGATAATCTTAGCCACGCACTGGAAAAAAAATTTAGAAATTCCGTGCTGTTCATGAAATGCTAAATTCAAAATCCATGTTTTACATTTGAATGCTGGTTGGGGGGGGGGGGCATTGTGTGCATGTCGTTTTATTTTTTGTTGTTTTAATGGATAGTTTGCTGAGTAACTTTAGGAAATATATCTGTCTGTCTCTAATTTCTGGTGCATCATAGTTATTTTCCTTCAGATTGCACAAGCTGGAAGCTTGCACACTGAGCGCCCTCAGCTAAGCCCTCTAGTTTTGTGTGCACATTCTCCGTATTGAACAATTCCTACTCCACTGTTGCAGCAAATGGCATGGTTTTTTTGTGTGGTTTTATGTTGAGTCCCAACAATATGGTCTCCCTTTTCCTTCCTAGAAATTTAAGATCCGAATTGAAGATCCACCTCGTCGAAAGCACATGGTATTCTTAGGTGGTGCAGTTCTAGCAGACATCATGAAAGACAAAGACAACTTCTGGATGACCCGACAAGAATACCAAGAAAAGGGAGTGCGTGTGCTGGAGAAGCTTGGTGTGACTGTTCGATAAAGCTCAGTGCTTATTCCTGTCACATGTTTAAAGCTTTTTTTTTCTCCCCCCCCCCACCCCCTTTCATTGCCAATCTGAACTCACTCAGCTACATGACATGGGAAAACCTGTCTATGGTCTTTGACCCAAAGGTCAGGTTTTGTTCTGGTTTCTTGGGGTAGCTGTTGTTTAATGTTTCTTAATGTGGCTAAATTTGCCTATTTAAATTGACCATTTCCCTGCAAACAGAACAGAGCAAGAGTGGCCTGTCTTCCTCATTGTTCCCTCCCAGTAGGCACTTGGGTAATTTGGTAGGCTTTTCCGGCAAGGTTTATTGTTGTAATACTGCTAAGCTTTTGTGTCTAGCTCCCTGAGGGTGGTGTGCCTTTTTAACATAAGAAAACTTTTGAGCCTCAGCTTTTACCACCTGTTATTCTCATGATTACCTTTTGTATCTTTTGGCCTTCATCTATGTTGGCATTTCTTTACCACAGTTAGAAATTTTGATTTAAACACACAGCTTAAGCAGCCAAGTGAGTACATTTGGATGTTCTATATGCATTAGCCTTCTAAACTGGCTAACATTTACTTGGAACTATTTAAACTAAGTGACTTAATAGATCAGGGTTTTCAGGCTGACCTTTTTTTCTTGAAAAGCGAATAGTTAATCAGTTCTTACCACAAAATAAACATTAAGAAATCTTGAACATTTTGACAAATTCAGATTTGTGGCCTTCCAGTTGTTCACAGCTGTGTTGCTTTTTTGCAGTGGAATGCTCGGAGTCAATTTAATTTGCAAATTCTTTTCTTTTTTTTACAGTTAAGTTTTGGTACCATCCTGTATCTCTATATAGAGGGCAAGGATTGTTAAATTACTGCCTAACAAATTTAAATGATGAGCTGGGACTGGAGCCTCCAAAGCCTTTCTTTTTTGATAGATGGACATGTTAAAAAAATGCTTGTGAAAATTGTAATTATATGTGACATTAAAACCCCAACAAAGTTATAGAAGTTTGACATTTCTGTAAGTGCTTTTGTGTATATCACAACTTAGCAAGTACATTAACGTGGTGCCAAGTAGTTATTGCAAATTAATCTTTCATGTTACTGACCAGTGTTTGTTAAAACAAAGAGATATTTATAAACAGCCACCCGGCAGTAGGTTATAAAGAATTACCTATATTTGTTGCAGTTAAAAATAACATTGGAATACGAGACTTGTGGCTATTTACCAACTAGTAACAATTCAATCTGTCCGGTTTTTTTTTTTTGCGCTATTTCTGTGGAATTGGGAAGGAAGCAAAACCAGTGTTGGGAAGTCTTTCTAAAAAAGCACATTAAAGCTGAGTTCTACTGAAAAATAGGTGGTGTCACTGGTCATCAACAGCCATCTCGTTTGGGTTTAGTTACCAGTATCTTTTTATTTGTAAACAGAAATATTGGTAACATCTTCAGAATAAAATCTGTCACCTCAATGTGAAGTGTAGCAAAAACTGCTTGCATATCTGCATGCCAATCAGATAGATAGTTAATTTTGCTTCACTCTTCGTGGAACTAACACATTAGGTATTTTCTTCCTTATCACATTTGAGGAAAAGATAGCTACAATCTATTTAAAAAATAGGAACTAGACTTTCAGAGTTCAGTATGCATTCTATTGGCATGCATCTCAGTAGTACACATCTTTTGATATCAATATTTTGCCCTCAAACCTTCCTTTTAATTTTAGAGACTTTTCTTTCATAAGTTGATGGCAAAACCTTCCTTTTGGCTTAGAGGACTAATATGCAGAAGGCATAACGTCTGCATTTCTTTTAATGCTAAGATAGTCGCTGAACTACTGTTAGTAATGACCATTTAATTATAGGAGGGTGTTTTTTCAGCAATATTTACCCTCAGCTTGAACAATATGAATTTATAGGCATGCTGGTCATGCCTCAAAGCATACCTTTAAACAGTCGCTAGACTTCTGGGGACAAGAATGTAAGGGGTACTCTGAATTCCTATAGTTTTCTGTAAACTCAGTACACAAAAAATCCTTTAGAAATGCTATACAGCAGACAGTAGTAGAGGACTTGCTTTTAGAACAAATTAGCAGCAATGGCTTCTCATGTGGTGTATGTTTCTGGGCTTGTGGACACAGTGTTGGGAACCATGGGAATAAACCAAAGAATGACATAAGGACTTTCCTTTTTAGAATGACAATCTGTCATCTGACTTCACAAATATAGGGCCTGACCCTGCAATCCTTTCAGGATCTGACCCTTGCACTGGAGTACTTACAGTATCGTGAGCATGAGACGAGTGAGAGGCCACTTGATTGTGCGGTAACTTGGGTTTCTGTGGAAACTCAGCATAATTATTTAAAAGAAAATCTTTAATACTTTAAATGATTGCTACCCTGGATATGAAAGACTGCTCTTACCAACTTACCATTGGGTAATGTCTGTGTTGAACGAGTGTTCCAGTTGCTCTGGGTGATCCTCCTATCCTGTGTGGGCTGTCAGTTTGGACCTTTCCTATTGCTGCAAAAGCGATCTGGTTTTAAACCTTTTTGAAGACCAAATGCTCAAATTTGCAATATGCTTCAGCTCCCATTAAAGTTGCCTCTGCAGTTGTGAGAGTTCTTGGGAACATCCTATTTTTAAACTTAACCTGCTTTGAAAATGCAATGTTTTAGGATGTTAACCTATGTAGTAACACAAATGGCTTTTTATATAGTTCTGAGCAGTGTTAAAAACAAACAAAACACACAATGCCATATGAGAGTTCATGAATGGAAACACCATTAAATTGACAGGTCTTTTCAATTACGAAAAAATAAAATCACATTTTTCAAGGTGGCTTGTTTGCTTTGTCTCCTTTCAGAAATCACAAATCTGTCTCTTTTTTTTTTTTTCTCCTGTAACTAACATTTTTAATATGAAACATTACAGACTGGTAATCCTGGGGAATCTGATGCATTGAACTAACCCACTGTTAATTGCTCCTGGTTATGCATTGGCACCCTATGTTTCCTAAATGATTGGAAAAGAAACATGTGGGTGGAAAGTAATCTTATCAAGACTTGTCCCCCAGTTGAAGGCTAGCAAGTGTTACACTTTCTGTACATGGTAATGTGCAAAGGGGTGCTAAGACCTCTCAACTTCCATTGACTTTGGAATACTCTGAGAAATGTGCTGACCCCAGGTCACATTATAGAGCAAAATGCTTCAAAGTAACATTTTCATTGTGGGGAAAAAACTCTCCTTGCCTTTAACAAAGTCAGTGGCTGCTAAAATAAAATAAAATTGTGTTCATTGAAGGTGCACTTGTTCAAAACAGCTTTATTTGGGAAACTGTTCATGTTGGTTCTTTTAATTCTCTAAATTGCCTTGCAGATATGGTGAAGACAGGATCCACTGCTTAAATTGAACTGGCTTTGGTAAGTATTTAGCAATGTAGTTGGCTTTTAAGCATGGTTTGTGTCCACGTGGTAATATCAGCGTAACAGCACGTTGTTTCACAGTTACTATTCAGTATTAGCTGGCACAGAGTATTTCTTTTGTAACCGTATTGGCATGTGGAATAGTACCCCTGACTGTACCGTGTTAACAGGCCTGGTCAACCTTTCTTTCTCCCAGGATGCTGTACGTGTCATTCTACATGCGAGTCTTCCAGGCACTCTGCCCCCTGCTAAGGAATTATAGGAAAACTTTTTTTTCTAGACTTTTTTTCTAGTGTAAACTAATACCACAGGCACCATAAGAGATGATGACACATTTGATGCTATGAAAAATGCTGTTCTGTCTCAAATTGGGATGAATGTCATGGCACAGGCAAATACTTGTATCCAGCACCTTAACAGAGGAGGGGGAGGGGAGTACTTTACAGGATCTTGCCACAATGCATTCTGGAAAATCATGCTTTACCTTTGCTTGCTTGTTTGCTTAATAATTTTCCAGATTCTTTGTTTGGCCAGTGTGTCTGTATGCCTGATTAACATGGCTTGTTTGTGTTTATAGTTGTTTCTGTACAGCTCATCTCTGCGTCAGCATGTACCTAGTTGGGTGAAAGCTGATTAGCATTCCTCCCTATAGGTGGTTTTCCAAGAGAAGCTCTTTATAAGACCCAAGCTTTGGTACCAGTTCAAACATTGCCTAGAATAAGCCTTTTAACTAGGTGTTTGTTTCCAAATTCTTCTCTTTTCCTATATTCTGTCTAATATGAAAACTGCTATAAATTCAGAGATGGTTAGAAAAATGTATTGCATACTAATATAAAGTACACAAGAGTACTTGCTTTTTTTTCCTCAACCCAAAACATTTGGAAAAACCAGGGAAGAAATGAATGACCATGAATGCTTTTCTGCCAGCTTACCTTTTTTTGCTTGGTGCTGCAGAACCAAGCAAGCGTCTGGGGAAAATCTCCTTCATTTCAGTATTATAGGAAGACAAGCACCTCACACTCATACCTCGCTTAAGTAGAAGGAATGAGTTTTGCCTATTACCGTCACTGCCTAAGGTTATAGAAGAGTTGACTACGCGCACAAGGAAAGAAGCAAGCAGTATTGCATAGCTTCTAATACCAACATGTATTCGTAATGTTTAAAAGTACTTCTAACAAAATATCATTCAAGGGAATACATGTTTCCAAACAGCCAGTGTTTACAACACAGCTGAAACCCCCTTTAACAGGAGAACGTGGAGCACCTGATTCACGGACAAAAAGCTGCACCTGTCAAAAGTTTGACAATGTAGAAATTCTTTAACCTAATCGCACCTTCCCCAAATCTAAGGACATGGTCTTGGCATCACTGGGCTAGGAAGGAAATTTTAGGAGCAGAGGGAACTGACACAGCTATGGGCAGATCTAGAATTTTGAAAAGGGTGGAGGAGATTGTGAGGTGCATCATCACATGTAAAGCAACACATCTTTATCCAGTTAAAATCAGATTAGACACTGGTGGGGAAGTGGGGGACCTGGAGGAAGCACAAGGGGAGCCCCCCTTTATTCTTCCTGAGGAAGTAGAGCAATCAACTAGTTACCTCAGGTGCCTGTACATGAATGCAGAGCCTGGGAAGCTAGCAGAAATTGGAAGTCCTCACACAGTCAAGGAACTATGACGTGATTGGAATAACAGAGACTTATTGCTCCAGTCACGTGAGCTATCCCACCATCATGGATGGGTACAAACTGTTCAGGAAGGACAAGCAGGGGAGAAGGGGAGGAGTTGCGCTGTATGTAAAAGAGCTGTAAGATTGCTCAGAGCTCCAGTATGAAACTGTTGAAAGTCTCTGGGTTAAGGTTAGAAGGGAAAACAACATGGGTGATGTTATGCTGGGTGTCTGCTATGGGCCACCAAACCAGGAGGATGAGGTAGATGAGGCTTTCTTCAGACAACTAGCAAAAGTTTCCAGATCACAGGCCCTGGTTCTCATGGGGGACTTCAATCACCCTGACATCTGCTGGGAAGACAATACAGCAGTGCACAGGCAATCCAGGAATTTTTCGGAGAGCATTGGAGACAATTTCCCAGTGCAAGTATTGGAGAGAGCAACTAGGGGCTATGCTCTTAAACTGCTGCTCACAAACAGGGAAGACTTGGTGAGGGATGTAGAAGCAGATGGCAACTTGGGCAGCAGTGACCACGAGATGATTGAGTTCAGGATCCTGACAAAAGGAAGAAAGAGCAGTGGAGTATGGACCCTTGACTTCAGAAAAGCAGATTCTGACTCCCTCAGGGAACTGATGGGCAGGATCTCCTGGGAGGCCAGGCTGATGGGGGAAGGAGTCCAGGAGGGCGGGTTGTATTTTAAAGAAATTACTGAGGGCACAGGAACAAACCATCCTGATGTGCAGAAACAATAAATGGCAAGCAACCAGCTTGGCTTAAGCTCACTGAAAAGTTCTCTGCTAAACACAAAAAGGAAGCTTACAAGAAGTGGCAGCTTGGACAGATGGCTAGGGAGGAGTATAAGAATAAATATTGCTTGGGCATGAAGGAGTGAAATCAGGAAGGTCAAAGTGCAATTGGAGTTGGAACTAGCAAGGGACATAAAAGGGTAACAAGAAGGGTTTCCTCAAGTAGGTTGGCAACAAAAGGAAGATCAGGGAAAGTATGGGTCCCTTACTGAATTGGGGAGGCAACCTAGTGGCGCATGATGAGGAAAAGGCTGAAGTACTTAATACTTTTCTTACGACGGTCTTCACAGGCAAGGTCAACTCCCAGACTCCTTCACCGAGCAGCACAATTTGGGGAGAAGGTGAGCAACCCTCAGTGGTGTATGATCAGGTTGGGAACTATTTAGAAAAGCTGGTTGTGTACAAGTCCATGAAGCCAGATGCAATGCAGCTGAGGGTGCTGAGAGAGCTGGCTGATGTGATTGCAGAGCCACAGGCCATGATCTTTGAAAACTCATGGTGATCAGGGGAGGTCCTGGATGAATGGAAAAGGGCAAATATAGTGTCCATCTTTAAGAAAGGGAAGAAGGAGGATCCAGGGAATTACAGACCAGTCAGACTCACCTCTGTAGCGGGTAAACTGAGTTATGCTCAGGTTCTTAGCATAACTTTAGGTCTTCCCGGAACTAAGCAATTAAATTGTACCGAGTGCCTTATAAGGCACTGGGAAAAATGAGTGCCATGATTGGTACGGTGGGCTAACCAGGTACAGTAGTTTCCCTAGAAGGAAAAAAAACAGAATAGGATTGGAGTACCTTATCTAAAAAGATGAGGTAAGAAACTTGAGGATTGGACAATTTGAGATGAGCAAGTTACAAACGTAGTGAACAAACAAAGAGACAGCGTGTGTTTGTGTTGCCACCCTGGGGAGACGGGAGCAGCCTTGGAATTCTTGTTCAAACAGCAAGGAATCCAGAAACTAACATCGCACACACCCAGCAAAAGATCTGAGGCCGGTACCACCGAAGATTGCAATTGTAACATCTAAGGAATCACTTGCCAGGTCGTATTGCAAGGGTAGTTATCTTGTAATAAGCCTACGGGTTACTAATGAAGTTCACTTGATACCAAATCAGACGAGGGGCCGTGTCAATCCTTGGGGGTCTCTGGTTAAAGGAATCCTAGGGCAACAACCTCAGTCCACAGAAAAATGGAGCAGGTCCCCAAGGAATCCATTTCTAAGCACTTGGAGGAGAAGAAAATGATTGCGAACAGTCAGCATGGAATTGCCAAGGGCAAGTCATGCCTGACCAACCTGATTGCCTTCTATGATGAGAACTGGCTCTGTGGATGTGGAGAAAGCAGTGACTAGTAAGGCTTTTGACATGGTCTCCCACAGCGTTCTTACAAGCAAGCTAAGGAAGTATGGGTTGGATGAATGGACTGTAAGGTGGATAGAAAGTTGGTTGGACCATTGGGCTCAATGGGTAGTGATTTAATGGCTTACGGTCTAGTTGGCAGTGCCCCAGGAGTCGGTCGTGGGGCTGGTTTTGTTCAATACCTTCATTAATGATCTGGAAGATGAGATGGATTGCATCCTCAGCAAGTTCATGGATGACACTCAGCTGGGGCAAGTAGTAGATACGCTGGAGATTAGGGCTAAGATTCAGAGCAGTTGAGACATATTGGAGAACTGAGTCAAAAAAAAGATCTCAAGGTTCAACAAGAGTAAGTGTAAAGTCCTGCATTTAGGATGGAAGAATCCCATGTACCGCTAAAGGCTGGGGACCAACTGGCAAAGCAACAGCTTTGCAGAAAAGGACCTGGGGGTTACAGTGGACAAAAAGCTGGATATGAGTCAACGGTGTGTCCTTGTTGCCAAAAAGGCTAATGACATATTGGGCTTGCTTAGTAGGAGCATTGCTAGCAGATCAAGGGGAGTGATTATTCCTATCTATTCTGCACTAGTGAGGCCACATCTGGAGAACTGTGTCCAGTTTTGGGCCTCCGCACTATAGAAAGGATGTGGACAAGTTGAAGAGAGTCAATGAAAATGGTTAGAGAGCTGGGGCACATGACTTATGAAGAGAAGCTGAGGGAACTGGGTTTATTTAGTCTGCAGAAGAGGAGACGGGGGATTTAATAGCAGCCTTCAAGTAACTGAAAGGTGGTTACAAACATGATGGCAATAGACTGTTCTCAGTGGTGGTAGATGACAGAACAAGGAACAATGGCCTCAAGTTGCAGCAAGGGAAGTTTAGGCTGGATAGTGGAAAAATCTTTTTAACTAGGAGGGTGCTGAAGCATTGGAACCAGATTACCCAGAGAAGCTGTGGAATCTCCATCTTTGGAGATTTTTAAGGCCAGGCTTGACAAAGCCTTGGCTGGGATAATCTAGTTGGGGATGGGGTTTGGGCTAGATACAGGGTTTGGACTTTGAGCTGGGGGGTGGGCTCTCACCTTCTGAGGTCCCTTCCAACCCTCATTTTCTATTAATCTGATTCTAATATGCTAGGGGTGCAGGGCTGTATTATTCAGTTTAAGATGGAAGCAAAAACAAATACAACTTCAGTGGAATGTGGAACAAAGTTTTAAAAGGGATCAGGTAGATTCTGGTGAGCCATAAGGTCAAGTGACTCTTTCAGAACTTCTTGACTAGAAATGCTGCTGCCACTGCCAAGCAGGTTGGTTTGGTTTCTTGAGGGGGTGGGCTAGGAAGCAGGGAGGGGAAGTGGGAAGCAAGGGGCTGGGATGCAGTGCAGCTGCTCTGTTCTATGCGTCTCTTCATTTAAGAGCAGATGGTTAAGGAAGCTTTGCATTCTGGCTTAAGGGGAGAGACCACTCAGTGATGGGACCGTTTAGGCTGGTAGGATGAGGCAAAACCAACATGGCACTGCTTAACTACAAGATTGAGAAGGAAAATGGAGTCCTGTCCCTGCATATTCCAGGCTTTCCCTGTCCCACACTCAGGAATGTTTGCTACGTATTTCAGCCCAGTTTAGCGAATTCCAGCTGCTAAGAGTATTGAGGCTGCTGGGCCTCCTACCATACCTTCCCTGCGCACTCCCTCCCATCTGATTTTTATTTGCCCTGGAGCTTAGCTGTCTTGGGGATCTCCCTCCTTCTGTACCAATTTTCTCATAACCCTGCCTATCCAGAAACAACCATTTTAAATCTCTTCAGGCATTTTTTTAATTGCTCCATGCTGACATCAATGCTAAACTAACAGCACATGCTGGACTTGCATCAGGCATGCTGTGACTTCCAAGCTGCAGGCGCAGTGTTGGGGTTGTGAGTCTGAATCTGAACCTTTGTTGTTGCCTTTCCTGGCCAAAGCAGAAAGTGGGTTGGGAAACTTAAAAAGACGTGTTCTTTTTTAAAAACCTGGACAGCAATATCAAGGAGAAAAGAGTTGGAAGTCTCCAGCCTACCCTTAGTATTGGTCAGTCTTACCTTCAGCCACAAAAATGCTAAAGGAAAAATCTCCCCTCTCTTAGGGAACCCTGTGCCAACTATGTACTAGAGCATGCATCTTTGACATTATAGTCTGAATTACCATTCCTACTTTGAATGTAAATCTTAAACAATGCAAATCAAGTAAAAGGTGGTTGGATGTATATGAATTCTAATGCTAAGTTTCTCCTAGTGGGGAAAATATTTTTTTTTTTTAACATAGGATGTTAGAACTGTAAAATGTTAACTATCCAGGTAATGAATTACCTGTAACTAGAACCTCTTAAGATATGGTCAGCACTAAAGGGTAGATAGCATGCAAATTCATGAACCACATTAGAGCAAAGTACAAACTATAGTTTAATAGATAGTGATCTAATTATCCAAGACATTACAGTGCTAGAGGGTGTACATCTCAATTTCTTTGATATTATTTCAGCTTGTTCTATTAATGCTTGCCCTGAAGCTTGGCTAATAGCCTGTGTATCAGTTAAGCCATGCTCAGAAATTATTGATCTGTGCCTTGATACTATGAATTTGTCATTAGTTTGGTCATTCAGTAGCATATGGTGAATAAGAGAGTTCCTGTTTGCTGTAAGGTAGCTAGCCTGTCAATGAGACTGGACCTCCTTGTGACAAGTTGCACTTCAGGAAGACTTCAGCTGAAATACCTGTCTACTGAGTGTACACTCAATAAATTTATGGATGGCACCATAGTGGGTGGGATAACAGACACTCTATAGTCCAGGATTCAGATTCAAAATTACCTTGGTCAGCTGGAAAAAAGTCTGAAATGCATAGGATGAAATTTTATGATGAGCGCAAAGTACCACACCTAGGAAGAAACAATCTGATGAACAAATACGAAATGGGGATGGACTTCCTGAGTCAACAGTGTGGTCTTGTTGCAAAAAGAAAAAGCAAGCTGGGGTATATTAACAGGAATGTTGTATTCAAATCCTGAAAAATTCTTCTTCCCTGCAGTGAGGCCTGAAGTAAGGCTTCACTTGGAGCACTCTATCCAGTTTTGGGCACCACATTGCATGGAAGACCTAGACAAGTTGAAAAAAAAAAGTGGTCCACAGGAGAGCAACAGAAACAACTAGAGGTCTGGAAAACAAAACATATGAGAAAAGATAAGAACTGGAATTCTTTGGTCTGGAGAAGAGAAAACTTAGCAGGTCCAGCTCTGTTTTCAAATACAAAAAGAGTTGTTTAAAAGAAGGTGATCAGTGATCCACAAGGGACAGGATAATAAATGAGCTTAGATTGCAGCAAGGGAGATTTAGTTGCCTATTAGGAAGAACTTTCTAACTCTGAGGATGGTTTAAAAGTGCAACAGATTACCTAGCAAGATGTTGAATCTGTCATTGGAAGTTTTTAAGTGCAAGTTAGACAAACATGTTTAGGATGGTTTAGATGGGGATAATCCTGTTTAGCGCCAACCTCCTAAACTCACTTCCAGTCCTATTCTTTTTTTTTTTTTGGTTTGACTAACAGTGTATGAGAGAAGGCGTAGAACTAGGCAGTAGGTGGCCAGGAGATCAAGTTCCTTTGGTCCTTTCTGACTGTGCTATTTCACACATTAAGTTGTAGAGTTAAGATGCAAGAATCATTTGCTTGTATTATGCAGGTGGTCAGATGAGAGGATTATGATGATCTAATTGACTCGAAAATCTACTAAATAGCCCTTAAAATGTGTGAGTAGGTTAATCCATTAGATTAATCTAGTTGCTTATGCAGAGATTTACTTTTCCAAGGAATAGTTAGTTGTACAGCACTTGTTCTCCATACTAAAATTCAATGTGAGATGAAAATGAAAAGTAGGGAAACTATAACTTTTCCTGCACTCAACATGCATGCCTGCACAGCATGCCACCCAGGAAAAGCACTGCACATGGAAAGAGCAAAAGGGAGTGCTTGTACTTCAGGTGAAAGATCTGCAGAGCTTCCAACAGCTGCCAGCAGGAGCATTAAAAACAAAAGCAGAACTTGCCATAAGTCTTGTTCTGTTTTTAAGGCACTTGAGCACTTAGCTGCCATTTTTGGTGCTTAAGTCCAAAATTCAAATCTTCAAAGCCCTCATGCAACTGTCACTTAAACCTGGAGATGTGTAAATTCTCTAGGGGCCTAAATTTCTTCTGACTTTACGCCCAATGGGGTTCACGAACTAGGTGTTCCTCCACCTCACTTGGCTCCAGTCCATCAGGTTGGTACCAGAACAGATGTCACAAAATCCATCAAGAGGAATTCCCTTAACAACCAGTACCCTTGGAGTACTCCACTGGTATATGGGAGACTTGAGTTCAAATCCTCCCTTTGCCTAGTATGAATTTAAATCCCCATCTTATGCCACCGAGGAGAGTCTCCTCACCACTAAGCTATAGGATATTCTCTGGTGGGGAAATCTGTCTTGTAGAAAGTGCTCTAAGTATTCATTAGCCGCATCCAAACGTGTGGACGTTTGTTTCCCCAGGAACAGCTAGCAGCAGTGCACATTGAGCCAGCGCTAGTCCCCAGGTCCTGGGCCATGCACCCTCTAATATACAGCAAGTTACCCTGGGTGGGGTAGGGGAGGCTGGGGCCAGACTGGACCATCTTACCTGGCGGCTTCCATGGCAAAAGACTGCCTGTAAGCCACACCTGACCCACCAGGCCATTCTATCCAGCCTGCAGGGCCCCTAAAAAATTTAGAAAATTAATTATCCGCCCAGGGCTGCCAGTGAAAGATGACAAGGCGCCAGCAGCAGGACCTAGCAGCGGTAGCAGCAAGGCCCACCTGACCCCGCCCCACCCACAGCTGGAAGCTTCTACCTAGCAGAGGCTTCTGGCCTGGTGACCATGGGGCTGTTCCCCTGCCCTCCTGTCCAAGAGTGGAAACTCGGATAAGTATGGGCAGAGGGGTGGGGAGGGGGAGGGGGAGGAGGAGGATCGCCAGTGCAGCAGGTGCCAGCCCAGCCTGGCTGACACCACACAGTTCCCAGCTGCATGGTTGGGACTGCAGGACTCAGCAGGAGCCAGCCCCACCCAGCCAGGCCCCCATGGTTCCTGGCGGTCTCCTGCTGCATCCTGCAGTCCTGGCCATTCAGCTGGGAACCGTGCACTGCTAGAGCAGTGGGTGGGCAGGAAGGGAATTGGCAGGTGAAGGACAGTAGCGGCGGGCATGGGGGAAGTGGCAGAGAGTGAGTGGGTGGGAGCGCGGAGCCTGTGTCAGTGCTCCGGGGCCAGGGACAGCAGGGTGGCAGGAGTGCAGAGCTCAGGTTGGCAGAGGCACTATGGAGCTGGGCTGGTGCCACCCCTTTCCCTGCCAGCAGCCCGACTACATGCAGTCCTGGGGCTTGCCAGGACCGCACACTGCTGGGGGTCTGTGCCAGCTGCAAGTGCCCTGGGGCCTCACTGCCTGCTGCTGCTGCTGGTGGCAGGGGCTGTGTGCAATGAGGAAGGGGGACTTATTTGTAAGGCAGGGTCCCACATGCACACCCCACCATAACATGTACCCAGACCACCCCCACACTGCCATATGCACATACCAACACCCCCTCACATACCTCAGCCACCCTTCCCTCTCACACGGCCCCACAAACCCCATACTCACCCCCATACCCCACATGCACATACAACCACAGCCCCCCACAAACCCTGTACCCATTCAACCCATACCCCCCAAGCCCCTTCATATTCCCCCCCAATATACAAAAGTAAGATTTCATTTTAAGCTATTATGCAATCACCTCTATGTACACTGTGCAAACACACATAAACCAGGACAAAAATACTTTTTGAAGTCAAATGAATATACTGTATATTGTTTGATTTTATTTATTTATTTTTTAAATATAGTTTGCTTTTTTTTCTGGTTCCAAGATGGCAATCCTCCTTGCCAAAAGGAGTACTTCTGGAGGCAAGGGGAGGGACTTCTGGTGGCAAAGGTCAGATGTTAGGGGGGCAGGACTTCCAGTTCCAAGATAGAGACCAGGGGGCGGGGCACTTCAAGGGGTGGGGCTACCCTTGTGGCCCGCAGCAGCTCACCAAAACTTAAGTGGCCCTCCAGTCAAAGTAATTGCCTGCTCCTGCTTTATGGTCTGGTGACTAGGAGGACATCCTTGTTTCCATTAAATTTATTTTATGTGAAGTGCAACAGCTTCAACAGGACAGACTGAGAAACCTGCATCACAGCTTGTCTATAACCCAGAGGATAGCCCACCATTCTTCAGAGGTGCCAGATTTGGGATTAGCATCCCTGATTCTGTTCTGTGCACAAAATGCCTGATCTGGTTTAAGCATCTAAATGCTAAGAAGAGAAGCAGGCCTTCAACCCTGTACTCTGCCCTCCCTTCAGCAGGCTACCTCGGTGGTTTTCTACTTGGTACACAGGTTTTACTGTATCTTTGTGTCACGGGCCTTGCTCCCCATCCATTGTAGGCAGCCCAGGCTTTAACTTAGGCCTGTGGATAAGAGCATATTAACTCCTTTGAGGACATAGTCCTTAGTGAGTACTTTAAGCCCTATTATGTCTACTGAAAGGCCTTCCCCAAATCTATGGCGTTCAGCTGAGGTTTTGCTATAAAATTTGTGCTTTAATTTGTGGGGTGGGCCAGTCACTTCCAGAACAGAATCCTTGCTATTCTTTGAGGTTTTGTTAGGGAGAGGAGAGGCTCAGACGAAATCGACTCCCCCTTCCCTCACTGCTACATTTTAGTACAGTTGTTGCTTTCAAGAATATGTATGGTCTGTTTTCTTCAGACTGTTGGCTTGTCTGGTAAAATAATTAGCTGTTAGGCAGACAGAGGGAAAGGATCACATCTGCACAAGACAGGAAGACTGGGACAGTAGAAAAGGGGGAGAAAAAATCCCTGCTTGAATCACAGCTGCCCACCATGCACAGTAACAGCACTTGCCAAGAATATTCACATTGATTTAGGGAGAAAAGCTGAGGAAACCATTTTAACCCCAGCTTGCTTGGACTGGTGACAGTATCTCTCTAGACTATTCCTACTTGGGCCAAAAGAAGGCTTTTCAGCCATACGTCCCACCCTCCCCTTGTCTTATATTATCAGCATAACACAATATGGAAGAATTGGGGGGGGGGGGGGGGGGGGGTTGTTGTTGTTTTAAAGAGCTGTTTTGCAAAGCAGCTTTCCAAACTGAGCAATGTGAAGGTACACACATTTATTCCCACTTGATAAAATTACAGGTATTATTTGATCAAAGGAGAGCTGGGTAGATCATTCGAAGGTAATTTATGGTGATGGGAATATTTGCATTACTGCAATAATCTTTGGAGCAGAGGTTTATTCAACAACTTTTATTTCTGTTTACATGCTGTCTATGAGCAAACTTTTTTTTTTAAAGGAACATTAATCCAAAATTATTTCTGTGCATTACTTGTAGATTGTTCACAAACAGTTAGCTGGGAGTAGTTTATATTCAAATTTTTCGTTGGTTGTTTGATTAGAAACTTAAGTCACTTGATGAAATCCTGTTCCGTAGTTAGATGCACATAACAGCTTGAATCACGTTTCTGGTATGGATATTCCCATTTAATACAGCTTCTTGTGAATGCTCTGCCATATTTGCTTGAAGTTTTGCTGTTTTAGTGGATTGCTTTGTCAGCAGGAGACCTCGGTTCAGTTCCCAGTTCAGACACAAGCCTTAGACATTATACTTTAAGTTAAATCACTTAGTGCTAGATCCCTAAAAGGACTCAGGTACCTAAGACCAGGTCCAAAAAAAAGTGGGGTGTGGAGGGGAGGATTCAGGTACCCCAATTGTAGGGGTTGCAATGTTTAAGCAAAGGATCACCTAACTCTTGCAAGTGCTATAGGTAACCTGCTACCTCCTGCCTGAACTCTGATAGGACACAAGGTGACATTCTCTCACCTGGTGGGCCTATGGGGTAAGCAAAAAGTATGCCTAGGAAGAAGTGGGCCCAACAGTCCCGTAGTTGGTCATTGATTTCTTAGGTAAATTATGTAATCTCCAAGCAGTAAAGTATTTTGAGGTGGGTCTCTCTCTCTCTCTTCTCCCCCACCCTCCTGTTCAAGATGTTCCTCTTTGATCATAAAATACTTATGTATTAACTGAAGCAGGGATAGGAACTAAGGTTTCCTCCCTTCCTGGGTGAGAGCCCTAACCACTGAATCATAGAGTCACTCATTCTCTCTGGCCCAAAGACTATGTAGCAGAGTGGAACAGTTCTAACAGAAGAAAATGACTCCCTCACTTCAGAAAACCTAGCTGAGGAAGTCTAATTCCACTGAGGAATCTTCCTAGGAAAGAAGGAAGTGTGGGTTCAAATGTAGGTTCAAGTCCTCCTACTCCCTAGCCTTCCCACATTCAGGATAAATGCTCTAAATGACAAGCTTGTTTTGGGTTTCATAGTTTCTAGGGTCAGAAGGGACCTGAACAGATCATCAAGTCCGACCCCCTGCCCTGGGCAGGAATGAGTGCTGGGATCATAATACCCCAGTCAGATATCTATCCAACCTCCTCTTGAAGACCCCCAAGGTAAGACTCCATTGTGTTGTAGGCAGGGGCTGGTTGCGCCTCCAGGAGTGAGTTCATGACTGTGAATTCTGGGGATGCAGGATGCAGCTCAAGAGTCGAGGGACTGGATTTAAGCCTCACCCTTCTCAACATCTGTTGCTTAGCTTGGGCAGTTCCTGTTTGCATGCTTGTCAAATGGATTATTAGGTCCTTAAGCCTAGGTGTTTAACTCTGATCTGTGGGTTCCATGAGGGGACAAGGCACCCTCTTTCATGGATATAGTTCAATCTGCCCTGTGCCTTGTTTCCCTACTGATGGAATGTGGGGTCGTCCTTCCTTCCACTACTGAAGTGCATGGGTGTAGGGAGGAAAAGAAAACACAAATCATTGTGAGACACTCAAATACTATGGTGATAAGGTATGTATACCTAGGTATATGCCATGTTGTAGCAGAAGAAAATATGGCCTATTTGGAAAAACTAACAGGAAAGAGGTGTGAAAAGAACCAATGCAAAGTTATTTTCACATTCAAACAAGTACACAACTTTTAATTTATTTTGGTGCAACTTCACCTGGCTCTAACTGGAATGCCTGAAAGCCTCTGAGGCAGAAGGGGTCAAATAATGCAACAGTGCAAACTGCAAAATACAACCGGATGAGGGGCCCAGTCCACTATGGCCATTATACATAGAGGTGGCAAGTTTCTTTCCAGGAAATGGTAGGGACACCAAACCTATCCTTTAACAATGGCAGACGATTTGGCATCATCCTGAGCACAAACTGTGGAATAAGTAATGCGCAGTTCAGAAGCAAGGCAAAGGAGGCAGGGTTGTTACTGTGATTTGGGGATTGGAGCAGAGATCTGGGATTCAGAAGGCCTGGCTCCTGCTGACAGTTCACTCCTGCTGCTATCTCCTGCAGTTGCACTTCATGACCAGCCATATCACTTAATGCACCTGCACCAGGTTAAAACAGGCATCACAGTACTTCCTGGCCACACATAGTACCTGTGAGAACCGATTAATACCTGGGGCCTGAACCAACTCCTGCTAGAATCAGTGAGATGCTTTCCACTGAATTCAGAGAGACCCAGATTGGGTTACTGAAGAATGGGTTAGGTGAATGGTGCTAGGAGGATGAAAACATCAGCTTGTTGGTGCTTCTTTTAATTCTGTTTTTCACAAGTAAGTCTAAGTACTTCCTCAATCAAAATCACAGCCTCAGTCCAGCTCTTCTTTCAAGGGGCATGGTCACATGACAGGATCCTCAGGGCAAATGAACAAGTTCTGGGCACCCCCAAGGCTGGTTTTAATTTCCTTACACTGTTTGCTGTCTTGTGAGGCCTATTTTCAGGGATCTAAGGGTGCAGCCATGCCACATTAGTAATTTACATCAGTCTTTTACACATCTGTACATCATACCAGGTGCCAGAGTAGACAGATAACCTCCTCTCCCAAGATAATGGCACACAGTAGATGTTATAGCACCTTGCCACTAGGTGGCAGGTGGGGAGCAGGAAATAGTCTGCCTTTCTTTAGTAAAAGGTTACCCCAGATGGGATGGACATACATAACCTACCCTGGTGTAAACTGCACCATAGTTAGTGCATTTCCTTTTTGCAGGCTAACTTTACACTTAAACTGGTGCAGGATTGTAGGGTGCTGTGTGTCCATGACACTTAAATACATGGTGCTCAGGTGAGGTTCTGGAAGACTGGAAAAGAGCCAACGTGATCCCAATCTTCAAGAAAGGAAGGCAGGAGGATCCAGGGAATTATAGGCCTATCAGTCTGACATCGATCCCTGGAAAGATCTTGGAGAAAATCATCAAGGGATCTATCAGCAACAGGTTAATGGAAGGCAACCTTCTGGATGCCAGCCAACATGGCTTTGTTACTGGTTGGTCTTGCCGGACCAACTTCGTCTCCTTCTATGACCAGCTGATGCATTGCCTGGACAAGGGAGATAAGGTTGATGTCATATATCTGGATTTCAAGGAAGCCTTTGACTTAGTTTCCCATGATGTCCTCATGGTTAAGCTGAGGAGCTGCGGCCTTGACCTTCACGCGGTTCGGCGGCTGGGGAATTGGCTCCAGGGTTGTACCCAGAGTACTAGTTGATGGGAGTAATCAACATGGTGCAAGGTGACCAGTGGCATCCCTCAGGGGGGACTTGGTGGCAGCATATAAGTATATAAGGGGGGTGCATCAGGACCTGGGAGAACAGTTGTTCACCAGGGCTCCCCAAGGGATAACAACTGGTCTAACAGCCACAAACTCCTGGAAGGCCAATTTAGACTGGACATAAGAAGAAACTTCTTTACAGTCCATGTGTCCAGGGTCTGGAACAGACTCCCCCCAGAGGTGGTGCAAGCACCTTCTCTGGACTCATTCAAAAGGCATTCAGGTATTTATCTTGCTGGGATCATCTGACCCCAGCAGACTTCCTGTCTATGGCAGGGGGGCTGGATTTGATGATCTCGCGAGGTCCCTTCCAGCCCCTAATGTCTATGAAGTCTATGGAAAGGAAAAATACTTTGGTGTATGTATATCATATGTCCACACCACAAACTAACCCCTCACCCCCTGCACTCCTTCCTGCTTGGTTTACCTAGCTCAGGACCATGAATTGCACTGAGCAGCTGAGCATGTAAGAGGTAGGCATTATAATGCCAAAGTGCCTTTGTGGATCCAGCCCAGATGCTGAGCACCTGTGGGAACTCTAAGGAGCCTGACTTCTCCCAGTTATACTTGTATCAGCATTGCCTTCTGCACCTTCTCAGAGTGGAAGGGAGCAGTATTTATTACCTATTATTAGAATGTATTACTTACTTTTGGTATACGCACGCAAGATGGGAACAATAGGACATCAAGGTAGATCCTGTTCCTGCCAATCGTTATGCCTTTCAGTGAAGTTACCCAGATGACCTGTCTCAGCAGCAGTGGAGATGCTCACATGCATAATTGTTTGCAGAACTGTCTGCCTCAAGCTGCTAACACTTCCACTTTTAAGGTCTAAGAGTAATGATTTAATCTAAAAAGAACTGGCTCCGGATGGAAGCTGTGTTCTGAGGCCCTCCAACATCTTTGCTCCATCTGAATAATTACTAATGCCTGTCTTTAATCTATTTTCAAGAGTTGTTGGGGTTTGTTTTGTTTTGTTTTTTTTAAATGAAGTACAAAAGAAAATGTTTCTGTGTATATATTCATGGCAACGGAGCCACACAGAGATGTAAACTAATGAAAGGCCCATATGTTGAAAGAATATCGCATGTAATGAGAATTACTGCATTTTTGTAAAATGTAATGGGACAGATATGCAGCAGCTGTGGGTTACTCAAGAAGCAGTTAATTTAGCAAGCTGAATTCAAGGATATTTCCCAGATCTCCGAAACAATGAATAGCAGTGTTGTTTAAGATTACCATTATGGCTTACATCCTCCTTTGCCTGGAAGCAGGGGGAGGAAGCCTTTATCTATGCTTTTGGGGCAAAAGTACATGATTAGTGGCTAGCCTATCAGAGGGAGCCCCAGGGGAGCACAGGGGACTGGACTTGAAGGAAGGAAGGAAATTGTGTAGGATAAACAAAAAAGAGCCTCAGGAAAGCACTTGAGATGGGCAAGACTTGGTTTAAAAAAAAAAAAGGAAATGCTCAAGGGATCTATTTGAGTTCTAGCTAATATAAAACTTAAAAAAAAAAAAAGGAATAAAAAGCTTAAGCAGGCACGGTTTGGTGCAAACCTGCATTAGAAACTTAGCAGATCCATGCTTTTGTGCGTTTAGGTATGTTCCAAGCTGATGTATTAATCAGTTTAGATATACATAGCAAGTTTTAGACCCCCATGTTCATTTGATTTGAATTTCCTAAGGCTCAATTAGTCCTGAAAAATATGTGAAGATACAAATGGACTGTAATTAGACAGGAGTTGTTATTTTTGGATAAGAGTATCACTGAGAGGCCCCAGCTGAGATGCAGGCCCCACTGTGCTTAACACTGCACAAACACAGAGTTGGAGGTGTTGGTTCTTGTTGGG
>NW_005841995.1:297565-305242 GCF_000455745.1 Alligator sinensis
GGGGGGGGGGGGGGCTCTTTCTTTGCCTTCAGTTTTCAGAAGGAATCAGACTGGAAGCTACTACTCCACCCACTGAAACAAATTATTGCATGCTTCCTCTATCTCCTGGAAAAGGTGCCAGTTCAAATGAAGACTCTCCCTTCTAAAACCCCAACCTGTGATTTTCTGCAGCAAAGGCATTTCTAGTAAGAATATTGCTATGTTATTAAGTGGTCCCACCACCAAGAGTGAATGAGGCAAACAGCTTGCTGCAGTTCAGACTGTCTTGATGCAGCTGTTCTTGTCAGGAGGAATGGTGGGAGGGACTGGCTAGTGTTGTATCCAAATTTGTTGCAGGTTTCTTACATGTAAACAAAAGAGGCCAGGCAGACAATCTGGGGCCTTGTTAAATTAGCTCCAAGAAGATCTGTCAAATGTAACTCAACATTAAAAAAAAATAAATAAATAAAAGGAAGAGGAAACTCCAGGTAATAGTGTTTTAAAAGTTTTTTTTCAGCTAGTAGTAATTAAGCACATTTGAAAATGATACTACTGCACATACTGAATTGTGATTTTTTTTCAAGATGGATCATATTTATTGTGCTTGAGTCCCAGCACATGATGTTAGAGTGCTCTATCACCGTACTTTTCAGATCATGGAAAACTTCATCTGCCTGTTAAACTACTTCATTTCTATACAAACAGTATAGTTTACATAGAGAAACAATATGGAAATCCATCTCTTTGGCCATATTCTGCTCTCTGTTTTACCAGAGTAGATGAGTTGTGAACTCACTGAAGTCAACAGTTTCTGTGGACTTAAAAATCATGAATCAGAGCGCAATTTTGTTCTTTGCTAGCACAACCTCTGCATTAAAAGCTTGGCTTTGAGAATAAATTAAATGACAAGGTAATTTTTCCCCTCCAAGCAGATTTTTTGCGAAGTGAGAGAAACTGTATGACCTTTCACGGTGAGGGGTTGATTATGCTTCCACTGAAATCAATGTTAAAATGTCCATTGGCTTACTTGATCAGGCCCCAAAGAGCATTTTGACAGAGCTCAGCTTGAAAAAGCAGAAAGGCTATCTTTGGCCAGAGACCTTGCTTGCTTTTCCATATATGTTCTCCAAGACGTAAACATGTCTGGGATGTAATTCTAGTATAAAAGTCTGAGCTTAAGATAGCTAACTGAGCTAGAAGCCTTGGAACTACCTGCTGTATATTTTAAATATACAGACACATTTCCTTCCTAAAACTATAAGAGTACCCCCTTTATTTTTGGAACAGACACCATATTAAAAACTAGGCACACAAACACCCTGACATTCTTGTGTCAGAACAAAGCTCCAGGCACAGTACAGACCGCCGAGTCGGGATATGAGCCCACAGCCTCTGTGCAGTCACTTATTCTGAGCGTAGTCAGGCATACATAAGCAGCACCTTCTTGCTTACACTCAATCATGTACAATCACACCACATCACCTGCTGCTGATTTATGTCCTGTCTAAAATAAGGCCTCTGTGCTGGAAGCCTCAGTGAATGAATGGGCCTCTTACACTTATAACAGGCCTCACTTCAGTCTGTGGTGCTGTGCACAGGATCAGCTTCTGCTCATGTTGGGTACCCTATAAGGCCTTGTATTACATCACCTCTAAGGCAGGTGGCAGATCTCTCAAGTATGTACTAAAAAAAATATTTCCTGTCCTTGCAGTGGCAGGCCCCTGATAGTACTCTTGTCCCCTGCTTTACCGGTGGCAAGTTAGGGTGTTCTTAATGTTTGCAGGCATTGTGCCCAGTACTTTTTCAAGGGAGGTGCTCATGCAGTTTTGTTTGGAATAGTTTACAGACACTTGTATAGGAAGTGTCAATGTAGACTAGTGTTAGATATGGAAGATCCTGCCTTGAGCTGAGGGCTAGATTAGATAACCTCCTGGGCTAGGGGCAGATATTCAAAAAGCCTGAGCCTGAATTGATTCAACCACACATGCTGGGATGCTGGGGGTGTTGGTTTAAGTTAAACCAGACAAGGGGGCTGAGACAGACATTGCATAAACTGGTTTCAGCCAAATCAGTTATCTCTGATACTACATTCAACCGGGTTTATTTCAAGCCAGTTTCTGTCATTTTGAAATTGGTTTATATGCACTGAACATCTGTTCTGTTACAGGGCTAGGGACAGACATTACACATAAACTGGTTTAAGTGATCAGAAACTGGTAATGTCTGTTCCTAGCCCTGAGGTCCCTTCCAGCTGTACTTTTCTGTGATTCTGGGTGAATTCCTGGCCACACCAGAACTAATGAACTTTCGCTGGCCCCAGGATTTCATCCTAGGTTTTTGTAAAGGTGCAACAGACTTTTGGGTGCAGCATAAATAATAGAAAGCAAACGAGAAAAGCAGAACAGCAGCAAGCCCTTAGGGGAAGAGGTGAAAATATCGAGTTGGCTGTTAATAAACAGAGACCTTTTTTTGTGGTTAGCAGCAGACGGTTCCCTCAAACAGCACACAATAGAATTACACTCAAAAAAGGATACCAATGACTCCCTATAAGCTGCATCATGGTACACAGAAGTAGTGGTACATAGCAGGGACCATACAGTCTAGAAATATTTCTGCAGAGAAAAGTTGCAGGTTACCTCAATTTGAAGTAACAAGTTACCTGAAGTTACCCATGCAAAATCTGAACAGCTGCTAAATTAAGGAAAAGACTAGTGACTAGAAGCTAGAGCAGAAAGATGCAAGAGAGGGCCTCAGGAGCCTGTAGCTTCACTTACAGATGTCTCAGTTTATCCAGCTGTAGGATGGGTGTAATCATTTTAGGTGCACTGCAAGGGATATAATACAATACATGTTAGTTATTTTCATAGCAAGTGTAAAATACATAGAGACGAGATTGAGGCTGAATTGGAACAAATGGCTAAGCTTTATAAGAACATTTAAGATCAGCAGCATCCCAAGCTTTCCTCATAAAAAAAAAAAAGACACGTTGATTTTCAAATCTCTAAACCATAGAGAGGTATGTATTAGGGCTGCGCAAAACAGCACCGTTTCGTTTCGACGTCCATTTCACCATTTCGAAGGGACAATGTTTAGTTTTGTCATTTAATTTCATTTTGAAGCGCTGTTTCTGTCTCGTTTTGTCGAAACTGTTTAGCTGTTTCAATACATTTCAACATTTTGTCCATAGGCTATAATGGGGAATCATGAAAATGCCTAAAACATTGTCATTTCTTGCCTGATTTGGATGAAAAATGCAGGGATGGTAGCTCCTTTTGAGGGCATGAAGCCTGCCAAGTTTCAAGGAGATAGGTGCAGAGGTTTCTGGGAAACAGCACCTCAAACTGTTCAGAGCAAAACTCCTGACACTTGCCGGCAGCGGCAGCCTCCTGTCATCCGGCATGCAGATCTGGGGGCCTGCACCCCTGGTAGGGCTGCAAAGCTGTGCTGGACACCTGGGGGTGCAGGCCCCCAGATCTGCATGCTGGTTGACAGGAGGTTGCAGCTGCCGCCTGGGACCAGCGCTGGGCACAGCCTGCGGAAGATTGCTGCTGCCACTGGCCCCAGGCAGCAGTGGCGGTCTCCTGTCATCCAACATGCAGATCTGGGGGCCTGCACCCCTGGGAGGAGTCCAGCAGCACTGGGAGGGCAGGTTGAGCTCTGTGGGGCTGGTGGAGCCGCTCGGAGCGCAGCCCTGGCTCTCCCCTGCCTCCTACCACCGGGCTGCTTTGACATTCGAAACGTTTTGAAAGTTTTGAAACGTTTCGAGCGCCCTCATTTCATTTCAAAGCCCTTTGGAAGTTTTTTGTTTCATTTTGATTTCACTGTTTCGAGCTTGAAACGTGTCGAAACAGCTTCCAAATGAAACACTCGGCAAAATTTCACACAGCCCTAGTATGCATCAGTCTGTCTCTTGGAGCAGAGAAACGCTGACTCATAGTTAGTCTGTGAGGCAATAGCATAACTGGAAGGGGGACTGGCTGGTCCTGCTCCGTGTGGTGCCACCACCAAGGCTAAGGAGCAGCTCTGTTCTACTTCTGTGACAGGGCAATGGGTAGGAAAAGCATCTGAAGAGTGACAGGGAAGGAGATAAGGGGGAGGGGAACTCAAGCCTACAGGCCTGTTTTGAATTGCACAGGGAAGAGCAGATGATAGCATTGCTTATTTTCACAGACAGCGATTTAACAGTCACCATAAGGAACAGCCACGAATAGAGAACAGCAGACAAAGCATAAATCATGAGGCTAACTAAAAGAAGACTATGGATCATAGACTCTTTTAAAAGGCAGACCAGATGTCTTCAGAGGCATTTTGACTGCTGAGGGAACGGTTGAAATCCTTTCAGGACTGGCATGCTTGCTCTGCTTCGTTGAATAGAGTGCTTCCACTGTCAAGAGGTGACTCTGACTCCTTCAGCTACCAGAGCTGCTTACAGGTAAAAGTCAACATATTAAGGACAGAAAAAGAGCTGTTGGTTTGTCTGACAGGGGACCCAGGTGCCTGGAGATACAATTCATCACCATAGCTGGCCTGCACAAATCAGGCCTTTCTGGACAAAATCGTCTGAGCACAGAGGTGTATACTTCTTTAGAAATACAGATCACAATAGCATTTAAAACGTCCTTATGTTCCCCAGCCATCCTCTTTGTAGTCCCATCTTGCCACCTATTTGCCACTTAACCCCATTCTCTATTTCAGCACAAGTCTACTCAGTTCTAAAGAGGATTACTGCATTTTGTTGGATCAGGCTCACCCCCCTATTTAAGTGGATTATAATATGGGTTGGCTCCAATTTAGCCCTGTGCAGCATTAGACAAGCCAACATGAAGTTCCCTACTACAGGCAGTATTTTTTTATTTTATTTTGCTTTCCCCTTGTCACGATGTTTTTTAATAGACTTGTGTGCAAAAGCAGCTTTGCAAAGTCTCAGGCTTCTGGTTTTTCACTTAGAAGATTTGGCACATCAAGAATGCTGCAAATATTAAATCTACAGTTTGATTTAACTCGCACACAGCTGACAATAACCTCCTCTGGACTTTGCTAAAACCAGACCTGGGAGACTGGCATAAATACACTATGACTATAGGAGTGCTCAGTCTCCAACAGGCTTTCTGTACTCCATGGTCGTTTTTATTCTGTGACCAAACATCAGGATTCATCTGCAGTGAGAAATTATATACTGGGAGTGAAGCTTTTTTATCAGAAGATGCATTCCTTCTAACTTACTTTGGGAAAGTGAGGGAATGAAATATTGTAATGCACTGCCCTCTTGTTTAAAATTCCTAGTACAATTGTGCTGGATTAAAGGCTTTAAATACTTTTTCCTGATCTTTCTAAAATACAAGTGCAGACATGGCAGGGAGGGGAGACATTTACAATATCATTGTGCCCCAATTTAGCCTAAAACCTGGTTCAGATATTTTAGTACACTATTTTGTGATATATAGTTTTTATCATTTAGGTACAGCTTTACATGAAGTTGGATTTGGTGCCTTCATGCTTTTCAGATACATCCGAGAAGTCCTTAAATAACAAAAGGCATTTCAAATTTTTAACTTTGGGACAGAATTTGCTATGTTACATAGTATATTACAAAATACAGATATGTAAAGTCCAACCTGCATGAGTTTAAATAATACTAGTGTGAGCAAACTCAACTTACAAGGTGGATGGCCTTTGCATATTTAGGCTTGGGTCCTACAAAACATACACTTGGGCATAACTTTACACACCATATGAATAATCTCATTGACTTCAGTGGGAATACTCATAGCACAGTGAATTACACCTGTTTGGCATCCTCAGCCATAAATGATCTCACATAGCGAAGATCTCAATACTACAACTCATCTGAGCAATAGTCTTCAACATCAGTGTCCCTCTGGACCATGTTAATGTGATTGGTTCAGATCTCAACTTAGAAGGAAGCATCTCTCTTCCTAAATCACAACCAGCACCTTCATGCAGCTGCTGGCTTTCCTTGGAGAATGAAACAGGTCCTGGGCTGTTTCACAAATGAAGCCAGAGGTGATCAAAGTATATAACCGCAGGCCATATTTAGCAAGGTAATAAGCTCTGTAAGTTAATATGCTATTACTTGTATGTGTTATGTTGCTAATTTTTCACCCATATTCATTCACTGGGTTATTATTAATAGCAGCACCCAAGTATTAGGTTGTTATTAACAGTAACATCCAAGCTTGTTGGAACCCAAATATACTTCTTATTATTGAAGCAAAAGCATTACGAAATCTCCTGATATCTCTGACTTCTAGACTTCTTCCACTTAATTTCATACATGGAAAGAAGTCTATATTGATAAAAAGGATGGAAAATTTTTGGAGCAGGCTGTTCATCTTGGCAAAAAACAAGAGCAGTTCATCCACCTACAACACTTCAAAGCAGCAGCCAATAATCATCAGGCAAATTAACTAATTATGATGCTAACCCTTCAACAGCTAGGGGCAGACGGAAGAGTAAAAGGCATTACTTTGTAAGTATTTCTTTCCAAATGAAGAAAAAGTTCTCACATTCCATCCTATATACTCATTACTGGGATGTGTTAAAAAAAAGTTACAACCTGAACATGTCTTTTCATTCAAAGAATTGGAAAGTTCTTTACAAATGCATTTCAGTCTCAGTGATGTAGGGAGAGATCTACCAAGACAGAGAAGGAAAGAGCTACATTTTCAAACTCAATTAATTTTAGGTGTGAGCTGGATCTCTCTACATCTAGTGCTAGATGGGTGAGAGATGCTGTTCATGACCGTCAGGATCTAGGCCTGGTGTTTGTGGGCACATATGGAAATTTGAAAATTGACTGACTTTCCCAAGATCATTTCCACCATCAGTGGCAGGCAGACCTTGTGAGCCGAGCGGGGGCTGTATTGACCCTACCAGGTTCTTTCACCTCAACTGACCTCCATACAACTACTCCCATGAGGAAGGCAAGCCAGAATAGGAACCTGCTCTTTACTCTCCTTGAAGCCAGTGGCAGATTTTTACTGATGTCATTTGGGAACATGGTTAAAACTTCAGCCCTTAAATAGACTGTGATAGCAACCCAGACTGCAGAAGTTAGAAACACCGTAATCCAGCCCACCGATTATTACCCCATGGTCCTAGTCCATGTGGGCACTAATGATGCGGCCAGGAGGAGCCCCGATCGTCTGATGGAGGACTACCAAGCTCTGGGGGGCGTGCTGAGGGAGATGGGCACACAGGTGGTCTTCTCTTCCATCCTTCCAGTGAGCGGACGGGGCAGACGGCACGAATCATGCATTGCAGAGACCAACTGGCGACTACGGGAATGGTGTTTCGAGGCTGGTTTCGGCTTCCTTGATCACAACCACCACATCACGACGAGAGACATGCTAGGATGGGACGGGCTCCACCTTTCCCCTAAAGGTAAGCGTGTGTTCTCTTTTAGGTTGGCGGACCTACTCCGGCGGGCTTTAAACTAGGCTTGTCGGGGGAAGGGGGGAAGATGAGGGCGGAGGATACATCAGACTACCAGACCAAACGGCGCCCACAACTACAGCCCAGCCCAGACCGACAAGCGTAGCAGATAAACAGGTAAGAGATGGGGACCAGGGGAATGCTGGGACTAGGGGGTCAGTATACACATCTACTGGAGGCCTGAAATGCCTCTACACTAATGCCCGTAGCATGGGGAACAAGCAGGAGGAACTCGCCCTCCTG
>NW_005841995.1:307766-322126 GCF_000455745.1 Alligator sinensis
GGCAGGGGGTCGGACTAGATGATCTGCCCAGGTCCCTTCCGACCCTAGAAACTATGAAAACTTTTGTTTGCAGGGACTGGGAAAGAGGGCTTTACACAAGCCTAAAATAAACACGAAGTATTTCTTTATTGTCCTGTTATATGTATTGGCCAGGATTTAGAAAAATAACTGCCTAAAATTAGTCTAAGTCCATGTTTAGGGAGGGAATCTATTAAATAAGTCCAGATGAAATCTTATCTCTACTGAAGTCAACAGCAATTTTGTTTTTGACTTCAACTGGTCCAAGATTTCACTTCTGGTTTGTAAAACCACCTCATGGCTTCTACATGATGTCATCAGGGTATGCAGATACTCAGTACCTCTGAAAATTAGCCCATTTTTATTTAGAAGCCTAAATACAAACTTTGGAGATTAACCTTAGCCACCTGGAGGGCGAATTTTGCCCTGATACATGTTTATAGCATAATTAACTATGAAATTAAAGGGTATTTGAGTCCCAGGAAACACGTGTTTTAAATGCAACTTCAGCTCACCCACTTGAAACGATAACTAAAATCAACATGTTCTGAACTTGCTGCCTGTTATATTCCCATCTCAACTTCTTTTTTTGTCCTTTTGACAGCGAAGAATATGTGGAGAAGCTGTGTAAGAGCAAAATTACGCTATCTTCTCATCAATTAGGAAGGGAAAACTGAGGCTCACATTAATAAAAATTAAGCACAACTCACCAGTGGAAGGGAAGGTGGAGATACCGTAGCAGCCACTTGCAAAATGGCTATTACTACTTATCTCTGGTAAGTTTATAGGGCCAATAGTAGAAAAATCAGGCTTGGAGAAAAGTCTCCGCTAGAAGGCAACCAGGTGTTCATGGTGGAAGAGTTGCATTGGTGTTTTGTGTTTTGGAGCAATCACATGTGGTCTTCATAAATCAGAAGGTATGCTGAATGAACAAAACTGCATCACCATTAGGGCTAGTTTAAAATGCTGGTATTTTATCAGCTAATTCCCTTTTTGAGAGGATGTTGGTTTCATTGTAAATACAATAGCAGATTAAAATAATGGGAAATTAGCAATAATGTCCATGGAAATCTTCATCTTTATATTCATTACAGGGAAGTTCTGCTTCTTCCCTACCAAAAGAATGCTTCACTTCCATAAGGATGTAGTTTGGTTCTTTGTGATAGTTCTAACAGAGAAGATGCCATGTCATAGTATTGCACAGATATATTCTTCTTTGACTACATTTCTGCTAGGTTACTCTCAAAGGAGTCACTCCCATCTGCAGATTAAACCCTTCCATTACAAAACTTGAAGCTTCTAAGCTGTGAGCATTTTTCCACAAGTTCAAAATCTGTTTCTGTTCTGCATCTGTATTGTCTTTCCTTTGTACCACATCTTCACAAGTGCTTCCTTCAGGCATTTGCAGTGCAGTGGGCACTGATGATGACACCTTTTAAAATGGGGGTCAGCAACTTTTATGAGCAGAGTGCCGAAAACACCCATAACCTTGACTTGTAAGATGGGATGGCAGGGGAACTGTGAGGGGCCTGAGGCTTGTTGTGGCAGTGCAGCCCCAAACCCTTCCTCACAGTCTGCCCCAAGGCACACGTGCCAACCAAAATGCTTGTGTGTGCCGTGCTCTGGCATCCATGGTGCTGGGAGTTGCCTACCCCTCTCTTAAAATGTAAATGTTCAGACACTCAATACATTTAGGTGTAATAAAGTGACTTTACATAGTAGTAAAAACAGAGAGGGCACATGATGCACAGTTTTCCTGCGTAGTTTTAAGTCACTTGAATTGAGAGTCCTTTTTGGATATTCACTTTCACCATTTTCATCCAGATTCCCTTATTTGCACAACTGACACCAACAGGGAAGCAATAAGAATAAATAATAGGTAATAATTAAAAATACAGACAGTGTCATGAGCATTCCACAGCAGGTGACATCCCTTAAACTACTTTTTAATAATGGGCTAAATTTCAGGTTAGCCATTCTTTAGAACAAAAAACAGTGGATAAAGATCTAAGTACACAGGGCTACAGCATAGGGTAGAAGGATGCGCTGAAAAGAGGGTGAAACCTTGAAAAGTATTTAAAGCCCATTCACCCAAATTAGCTTGTGGACACACAATACAAATACTGTGGAGTAATTTACCCTGGATTTGCAATCCATAGTAAACTTACTATGCAGTAAAGAGTGGGCATACAAACAGCTCTCCACCTGGCTGCCTGCAATAGATGTTTTTACAGGTTCAGGCTACTAGGCGATTGAAGAGCTCTCATGCCTTGAATTAAAGGATACCACAGAATTAAACTGAATGAAGGCTGTGGACACACAACACATACTATGATACCTTTACTGGAAAATTTTATATTAGCCCAGATCTTCATGAGATACAAATTTCCTGGCACAACCACAGCAAAATTACTGTGTTGTTTCTTAACCTTGGCTAAAACTGGCTCCTCTTGGCTTTATTTGTGCTCCTGATCTGAATTTTCCCAAGCGGGTGAAACCAAGATGGCATGCATCTACCAGGGGAAAAAAAATGTCTGCCAGTTTCAAAGTCCTCTGCCTTCCAGTTTGGACTGCCTAGAACTATAGCACATCTCCTCTTACAACTTCCCAAGAAATCATATTTTAAATTCAGATGACATTTTCTATAGAGCTGTGTAGTGCTAATGTAACATTTTATATAATGAAGGAATGGCTTTTTTATTTTTAACAAATAATAGTCAACACACACAGAAAAAATAACTTTATTTTAGTCCAAGCCATCAAGAGACAGATTTCCTGGCACAACCCCAGCCTAGTCACTGCATCTGTCCATGGGTAAGTAATTGTAGTGGTCATTCAGCAGTGAGATTTCACTTCAAGCTGATAAATTTCCTGGCTAGATGATAGATATTTGCTTCTTCAGATAGGAAAAAAAAATGGTTCCCATTTTGGAAGACTTCCCAATTCTGTGGATGGTTCACTGGGGCTCTTCCCAATGGGTTTGTGTCCCTCCAAGTATGTTACAAGTAACCTGAGACAACCAGTGGCAATGCCCAGCATGGGCTGTTTTGTGGAAGGACCCATTCATTATCATCAAGCCACCAGTCAGCCATAAGGCTGGATTTTACCTATTTATTTATTACTTGGATATTCAGCTCATCTTGATAATTTTGGGGTTCTATTTTTTTTAACCTTTCCCTTTAGCAGCCTGAACCTTAACATAGTCAATCTGTAAACAGTCCTCTGAGGATATTGACATCAACCAAGAAGAGGAAGGGCTGGGCATGGATACTGAGAGATACAGTACAGAATGTGCACGTGGGACTCTGACATTACCTTTTGCTGAATCTGTTAATGGTATTGAATGTATAGCTTTAGTTATATATGTTCATGATATAGTCCATGCTTTCAAGCCTGGCAGCACTCTGCAGTACTCTTTCTTACACTTGGAGGAGCTGAAGTAATTTATTTTGGAATGTCCTTGGATAAATACAACACATGCCATAAAAGCTGCTCAACACTTGGAATACCAGGCTCCTTGGTCAGTGCCTATATATGAACTCAAAAGCCTATCTTTGGACACACTTTTTATAAACTTGGGCCTGTATTTATATGTATATTTTATATCTGGCATGGACCAAACACTACACTACAATTAACTGAGTTCCAGTTTTCATTACTTGTAATTATTTTTTCTGGCCACTCAAGTTTCTGCAAAATATTTCTTGTGTTTTGCAATATTCAGTGTACTGACAAGTTTTTGAAAAATTGGAACACACACAGTGGACCCGTTTTCTGAGATATGTCCATTTTAGCTAAATTTTTTTGCAAATCATGATCAAAGTTTGAACTTTCTCAAGTAGCCTCCTTCATCTATTTTGGTAAATTGTAAAGAATAAGCCAAGTTTGAGGATGAATCTGTTGAATACCACAGTTTTAAACTGTGCTTTTAAAATCAGAACTGTCACATAGTGCTCAAGTATCCAGGTTGTAACTGTATTGGTTTAGAGGCAAAAGGAATCAGAACTTGTGGTAGAGCTGATATATTTTATTAGACCAACTAGATGTTTGCAAAGAATTTCTTTATTTGCAAGCTTTTGGGCATGGGTACCCTTCTTCAGGCATAGATTGTAAAATAACTTTTTGTTGAATCTGATAATGGTATTGAATGTATAGTTTTACTTATACATGTTCACAATATATTCCATGCTTTCCAGCCTGGCAGTACTCTTTCTTACACTTGGAGGAGCTGAAGTAATTTATTTTGGAATGTCCTTGGATTGTCTCGTATGCCTGAAGAAGTGTACTTGTACCTGAAAGCTTGCAAATAAAGAATTTTTTTGGCAAAAATCTAAATGGTCTAATAAAAGATATCACCGCTACCATGAGCTCTGATTCCTTTTACATAATGATTAAAAATTTTGCTTGTCTATGCTTTTAAAAGAGCTTGAATTTTCAACATACTTAGAGTTTGCACCAGTCCAGAGCTAAAGGCAGGTATTTAGGAATCATCAGAATTAAGATGACATGAATTTGGGAAGTTATTATCAAACTCCGTAGTCCAAGATTAAGAAAATTTACAAGCCCCATTGATGAATTTCTCTTCCCTTTTCTGTTTTTGGATACTTGAACAGAGAATTCCATACTAACAGTAGCATGATATTAAGGTAAAAACATCAAGGACTTGAAATTCAGGAAATGTAGTTACAGACTGTGAAAACTCACTCTTAATATTGTTGCTTCCTTTAAAGTATGTTTCAGGTAATTCTGAAATCTATGGCAATTTAACTTATGTAAGTGTTGAAGAAATTCCAGTTTATTTATTAAATGATGTACCTGACAGATATAATAGTTGAGGGGAAAAAAAAATTAAGAGTATGTAATAGAAAGGGCAGAATTAAGATTAAGTTTTCTGATTTACTGAGTTTATTGACACTGAAGTGTTCAATTTTTGTGTATTGATGCACAGTTATCACACAAACATACACAAAGAAACTTCTGGTTTTGTAGAGCTTAAAAAAAACTTTGTTATCCCAGTCAAAAGTACTGCTGTTGTCACTTTATCTCAGACTACATAGACAGTAGGTTGGAGTTAGAAGCCTAATAGAAATCAGACACAAGTCTGCCAACTATTTCTAAGTTCATTTACAGGCAAGGAACAGCAGGATAAACTGAATGACATTGACTGGCTGTACATGAATGCTTGGAGGCAAACTAAATATATTTTGAGAGATTCAAGTGTGCTGCACCAAAAATACATGCATACTTTCCACCATTGTAAATAACTAGTCTCTGTTCAGGAGCCAAGCATTTTTATATTTATTTCCACTTGTGCCATCAAGCCACTGAGGAGTTTAATCTCATCATTCAAAGTGTTTAGAAAACAAACAAAAGTGTCAGCCTCTTGAGCATGGAGTTGAGGAATTAGGAGCACACTAACTTTTCCAGTGTCATGTACTGAAGGCACAGAACGTTTTCTGGCATTGCAAATTGCAAGCACCATTTGTCACATTGTTTGCAAAGAAAAAGGTTGCGTGTCCGTCATTTACAAAGCTAAGTTTTAACACCAATGGAGAACTAGGAATGCACATACCACAATGCATCTTGAGTGGGTTTTTCATGCATGAATTTAAGCTGCCATGACGGGGAATTAGTAGAGGATGGTGATTTACTTGTTCTCTGCTCATTGGGACTATTTTTTTATTTTATGCTCTATTTAAATGGTTTGTTGGATAAGCCTAAACTTCTCAGTCAGTCCTTACAGTTTCATAGAAAGTCCATTTGAGGCAGTGGTATAACTAGGATAGGTTGACAGAGGCAACAGTCCTGGGTGCTGACAGGAATATGGGGGTGAAAAAACTGGCTCTCACTTTGATGCAGCTGTAAGATTGTGATTGCAGTGGCAGCAGCAATCAGAAGTCACCACTGCTCCTGTGCGCAGCAGCTACCCCAGACACCTAGCTGTGTCCTTACACTGTGGGTTAGAGGCAACAAAAAAGGGGCATTATGACTAAGGTATTGGACTGATTAAGTCAATTAAGGGGAAATACCTCTGTTCAATTTCTGGTTCTGCCACACACTTCCAATGTGACTGAAAGCAAGGCACTTAAACTCTTTCTACCTCAATTTCCCACCTGTAAAATGGAGATAAATAATACTTCTTTTGTCTGTCTAGTGACTCTAGCCTATTTAGTCTATTTGAAAGCTGAGCTGTCTCTTACTATGTGTACATACAGTGCCAAAGACAATAAGGTCCCAATCTTGGTTGAAGCCACAAGTAATATAAATAGTACGTAGCACATAATAATATTTAGCAATGTTAGAATATTTGGTTTTTGTGAGGAGAGGAAGAAAACAGCCACTGGCTTTTGGAGACAGACAAAGACTGAAAGCAGGCAGAGCCATGCTAGTCAAGGCTAGCATGTCTACACGTTCATTAATGAACTTTTGCTACTACTCGTTAAGTTTAGTACCTCTAATATGAGGTACTAGATAAAGGCGCAGTAGCTGCACTAATATACAGTAGCAAAAGGCAAACTTTTTTTTGACACAATGCGCAGCAGACGTATTCTACTGAGCGTTAGCACGGCTTTTGCTGTGACGCACTAATGCACAGTTGAACATTTCACTGCACATTAAGATGTATCGTGTAGATGTGCCCAGAGAGAAGGGGATGTACAGGAAAAGATTGGCAAGGATTTGGGCAAGCTTTTCTTTTTCCACCCATACAACTCATGGGTTACCAGCCTGTTTTTACTGTTTACAGGTTCTGTTTAAAGCAGCTTTGGGTTCTGTACCTACTGGTTAGAGGGTTCTACATCATAAGGTAAGATTGTTCAATAAAATACGTAATGGGCATGTCTACACAACATGCTAAAGATGCAATAGACTAATTCGACTGTGCATTTGCGCAGCTAGCAAAAACTATGCTAATGTACAGTCGAATTAGTCTACTTTGCATTAGTGTCAAGAAAAAAGCATGCGCCAGCACTACTGTGCAGTAGCACTGATTATGGCACATTAAGTTTAGTACCTGTAATTGCTGCACATTAATGAACTTGTAGACACCCCCAGTGATAAGGTAACCTTAAGGATCTGATGTTCAGGGGAATGCCACTGTCTCTTTAACAGTCTATATGGACAGACAGATATGTATTAAATAGCTACACGTTTGAAAGTTTTAGCTGTGTCTTGCCTTTGATTTTGTGTTCTGGAAGCTTCCTAATACACTCATACCCTGCCCACTTTCGCTTTAGGCAATCTTCCAAGTCAGGCAGCAAACCTATCTCCTGGACCCTGTATTTAGTCTAAATTCCTTGCCTGTAGATCTTTTCCTCCTTCTGCTGCTGCTTTGAATCAGGCACCAAGCTCACTTTTTTTAACCTCATTTCCCTCTGAAAGCATCTGCCTTTTTGAATGAATTAATCTCTAAGGTACTTTCATGAGGGCAAGGGTGGATGGAGGTGCTTGCAAGTTTTCTGAATGGATCAGGCTTAAGGTGTTTGTCTAACCTGCCTCCCTGCAAGGAAATTCAAGGGGACAGGAATAAGGGATGGTCTAATGTGATATCTTTCACATAATTTGCCTCCAGACTTTACCTATCATTTGACTTCTTAAATGTTCAGCTATATAGTTGGGGATACATTGTTATATGCACACCAAAGAAAAAAAGCATGTTCACTGTGGCCTTGATCTGCATATGTGTTAAAAGGCACTTTCAATAGCTGGCAATAGGCTTCATTTTCAAAGCTTGTATTTGTCAGATCATACCTTTATGTCACACTCTTGTCTACATCCTCTTCTTGCCTACATCCTCCCTTATGTCACACTCTTCTTGCCTACACCCTCCCAACATAAAAACATGCTGTGACTTACGGGTAGAAGGGATTTCTAAAGTACAGAAATAGGAGCAACTTCAAAATTAAGAACATTTGCATATATAACAAACTGTCCAGGCATATCAGTGTCTTAGTGATGGATGAAGAACCCATAGATTTGGGGATGTATAATCCAGGTATTTGGTGATGGCTTTTAAACTGGCTGGAACATTTAATTCATTCTGGTAATAAATCTCCTGAAAGTGAGTTACTTCTTCAGTTCAGAAATGAAGGTCATGGAAAAGGAAGTCACAGATAATAAGAGGTTATATGGACCTACAACAGCTGAGAAGAAGGGAAAAGAGAGAAGAAAGTTAATGCTGCAGGGACTACCTGAAAGTACCCTGCACTGAGATCCCACAAAGCCTGCACAGAAGAGTTCATGCCCACAATTACAGTAAAATAATATAGTGATTCATGGTCAAAAGCTGGTAAGATTCACTTTGCCCACAGCTCACAATGCCAGGATTGCCAGTTTGAGGAGCTGGTGCAACATGTACTGTAGGATTGTCCATGCAGTATTGGTCCTACTTTGCCAACACTGTTCCAGTGATCCGCAGTATTTGCATGGGCCAATACCAAAAGCTGTAACAAGTACAACCAAAAGCAGATGTAGAATTTTTGAAAAACAGGGTTATGTGCTCCAAAGTTCAACACACATCTCTCTTTGGCAAGCAAAGGAAAACGTATGTAGTACACCTTTATTCCTAAAGAACTATTGGAAACACAGACCTTCTACCCTGAACAGACATTTTTAATTCAATGCATGTTCCACTGTAATCTGCACAAAACCATATTCCACTTAATTCCACTGCTCTTTAGATATAAGAAGCACCCAACAATGTGTATAAATGACAAAAACTCATGTAAGCCATTGATTGGTTTTGTGTCATCTCAGTATTCTTTTATCTGAAAAAAGGCTAGAATTTCCAAAAGTGCTCTACATTGGCCTAACTTTGCTCCCACTGACATATATGGTAAAAAGTCAAATTCACTTACCTACCAATTATTTCTTTCTGAATCAAACTTGCAGTATCTGCTGCTCTTATGATCCATTACAACTGGTTTATTTATCCTCATAGTCCATCTTAAACCTCTTGCTCAAGCTTGATTATGTAGTACCAGAAGGTGGAGCTGTTCAGAGAGCTGAGGCCTCTCTAGTCTACACAAGAAAGGATTTGTTGATATAGTGATACTGGCAAAATTGATATAGATAGGGACTGACCTAATTTGTAGGGGCTGGCCCCCAATTTTGTGGTCTGAGTGCAGCAGGCCCTCCCATGCCTCTGATTGGCTGAGGGGCCCCAGAAGTAGTCCTGCCTCTCCCCAAAGATTGAGAAATAGCCACCTTTCAATCTCTGGGGAGGGCAGGACTTCCAGGGCCTGTCGGTCACTGCACTCCACTGTGAAAATCCACCCCCCGCCACTGTGCTTCACAATGCCAGGGCTTTCCACCTCTGTGTTCAGCTCCCCCTGTCTACTGGCTATTTTCCTGTTTTTTTGCAGGGACCAGGCTTTTTCACAGGGGACCTACCAAATTCGTGGTTCCTGCAAAAATCACAAAATCATGAATCTGGCAGGTCCCATTAGTTTTACTGGCAAAAGTAATCTTTTGCTGGTATCTGTCTCCACTGGCTTTTTTGCTTGTACAGAAATGCTGTTAAAAAAATCACAACTCTTATTGTGGTTACTAAACTTAATGACTTTTAGCAGGTGTAAGGTTGGCCCAACTGCCTAAAAGATAATTCATGATTTTTGATTAACAACCACAACAAAAGATTAGCCCTCATCAGGCAAGCAGCATGAATGTCATTTTTTTACCTACTTATTCAACATACTTATGCAAAAATCTGGACACAAAGACCTATGGCAAACTATAACACTGAAATGAGGGAATCCTATTGTTTCTCTCTCTCTCTCTCTCTGCAGGAATGTACCATATGGGAGGAGAGAGAAAGATGGAGATATTTTGCCTCCAATGGGAATTGAACATGAATTATATGACATCCAAAGTGGAGTCTCACAGCACCCACTGCAGAGGTGTCAACATACAGGTAGGCGTATTTTACCTTTCTGGTGTTCCACAGTGTTCTGTAATTTATTTAATCTCTAAGCAGTCAGAAATAGAACTGATGTCTGCAAATTGGGGAGAAATTTGGGGTATTTTCACACTGAAACTGATTAGCTGCACAGTAAATATCTCAGTGTCTACACATGCACCTGTATTAGGCTGGAGTAAACTAATTTACTCTGGAGCAGGATAGCACTTGTAAATACTTCTAAATACTTGTAAAGACAAGTACCATCCTGCTGCAGAGTATAAATCTTCACAGCAGCACACATGTAGATGGTGCCCGGCTGGCTGGGGCATGAGGGTGCTTCAGTGTTGGGGCTGCCTGCTGGCTAGACCCACGCTGAAACTCCCTCATGCCCCAGGCAGCCCCTCTGCAGCACATTGAGCTGGGGGGGTGGTAGACTCTAGCTGGCAGGACTGCTCCACTTGGGCTCCACATGCTGTGCCTGAATAAACTGCAGATCTTATTACTCCAGAGTTAATTGCTCCTAGGTGCATGTTCAAACGGTGTGCCCAGGAGCAATTAACTCCACACCAATAAGCTCCACAGTTTATTCAAACGCTATAATTGTATGTATAGACATGCCCCATGTAGTTCAACTTACTTGACTTCTCAGTAAGGAAAATTAATCCACATGGTACTATGCTACTGTACATACATTGGTCATTTACAGCTAGCTTGTTTATTTCTACATCCCACTGCAGCCTGCATTTTACCAAGACAGAGGAGAGAGGGCTTTTTACTGTACATTTTTTTGTTTGTGTATTTTAAAAATTTTCTTCTTCCCCCTCTCCCCCATAAAAAAAATATTGAAGGAAACTGAGGGAAATATTGAAAAACATTGGGTCCAAAAAGTTGTACCATACAAGGCAGTGCATCTCTTTTAATTATGGACGGACACAGGAATGGGCTGACTAGATAAACATATGGAAAAATACTTCGAATGACGCACTGTACTTTTCTGTCCAATGCACCAAGCTTCCAGTTGAGTTAGCCTTTGCAAGATGCATTATGAACAATTAATAGGTCTGATGAGCTCTAGAATGTATCCATATGGAAACTGTAATTATGGATGCTTTGTACCTGTGATTTAAGTAATCAATCTAATCCTAAAATTTGCATTTGATATGTTTCAAAGATTTGTTTTTGTAAATACAGAATGTGAACATCAAGACCATACTTAAAAGATACAACTGGTTCTTGGGGGGGGGGGTGCGGTTGGGGGAGGGGGAAGGAAGAAAAGGAAATGGATTAGGAGTGAAAACAGTATTTTAGTGGAGAAAAAAATTCTGTGGCTGGCCTGGGAATCACCTTATCTTGGGGGAGGGGGTTCAGATTGCGTATAGGGATTGTGGATGGGTAAGCCCTACCCAGTCTAACACTGCTGTATAACCGCTTATAAGTTGAACACTGTAATAAGGAAAAAAATCCTTCCTATATTAAAATAATAAAAGCAACAGAGTTTGTAGTTTACCTGTGACATTAAATCATTCTGCTCATTTTCAGACAGTGTCTAGTGCTGCAAGGAAGGGCAAGAAGTGGAAGAAAAAGACAGCAAGATACCTAGGAGTTTGACTTGGCACTTCAGGAAGCCAGGACTTTGACCCAGTCAACAGCCCAGCTAGTTAGGGGCCCCACTATAATCCCTAGTTCAGACACAAGCTGTACTCAAGTTGCACTTTTGAAACCAGGTAGAAAAGTAAAAGGACTTGACCAGTTGAAAAACTGAGCCAGGATGTCCATCTTATTTGCATGATTAGGCTATTAAGTCACCTCTTGTCATAGGCTAGCTTGGCAGCGTAGCAAGTGCAGGTAGCGTTGGTGGCACCTCATGACAGACTTCTTTACAAAGCAAAGAGAAAGTCCCAAGAAGAAATTCAACAGAAAGGCCTTGGCTCCATGCAGAGATAGGTGCATAAAGTTCTCAGCCTGGAGAGAACTAGCACTCTACTGTTGTGTTGTATTTCCAGCCACAGTATTTCATGAATGAACTGAGCAGGAAGCCTCAACCTCAAAGCCACTTGCTTGGGCTGTGACCTCTCCTACCCCAACCAAAAACAGAAAGAAAAAAGAGACTAAAGAGTAGTTGTGGTCAATATAGATAGGATTTTAAAGTTGCCCTTCTTCCAAATCACTGAACAAGGATTATAAACCTATGTGAAGGCACTGATAGTTTTGAAACCATCTGTCTGTTAAATTTGATTTTGTAAGCTCAAAAAAAAAAAAAAAAAAAATTACAGAAAACTATCTTTTAAAGAAATAATGGAAACCAAAGTAGCTCCCTGTATTCCTTCTCTTGTACTACTGTAGGGTGCTGTTTTAGTCATAGCTAGGGACCTACTGAACTTGTGATTTTTGCAATTTACACGGAAACTGTGGTTTTGGGCAGACCCCATGAAAAAAATCACAACCTTTACACTTTTGGCAGGCTCCCTAGGGAAAACGAAACAAAACAACTCACCAAAAATAAAATGCTGTCTCCTTATGGGGAGCCAGCAGTCCTTGTGGCCGCTGCGGCCTGGCTGTGCAGCCCGCTGTGAGTGTCGGGAATAAGGGTGTCGTGCTGCTGCTGGCACAGCAAGTTGGCTGCCACCCCTGTCCTCCATTGCTGATTGGCTTTGAGGACTGTTTGTCATATGGCCTCGCCCCTTGCTAATCACTGGTGAGGGGAGGGACCACATAATAGACAGGACTTGTAACCAATGAACAGCAAGGGATGGGGCTACTGGAGACTCTTGGCCAGAGGCGTTGCACTCCACCTATGAAAATGGTTGCCAGCTCCACAGTCTGTGCATGAAATCATCCAGCAGCCACCTTGAGTTTCACAGACCCCTAGTCATAGTGGTGTTCTTACGGGGTCTTTTTTCAAGCTTTCAATCCCAGCCTCAGTCGTAAGAGCTACTATCTCCATAATCGCAGCTTGTGTTGCTGGTCCTGGCCTCTAAGAGACATGGGAATGGCTTGTTCATTTTTTTTTTAAACCCTTTATAGAAGGAGAGGATAGAGCTGGTACAGAAAACTGAACTGGGCATAAGCAGTCATGTCATGTACCAGCTTTAGACCCGAGCTGAAGCAAGTTGACCCCTGCAACAAAATTGCTTACTTCCCTCCTCTAAGTGACATCTTAAGGCAGGACCACAACCTACTGATCTCCTATCAAAACTGGTGAGCTGATGGTCTGTACAAGACATTTGCCAGTACTGCTTTGAAAGTGGTCAGGGACCATTAAATAGCATGATGGGCTAATATGAAGGCTCACTGGACAAAGGGGCTTAAATCACACCTCTCCTCCAGGTGCCTTGGTAGGTATATTTTGGCACATGCAACCTGGCCAAACAGGCAAGGCTGCTCCTTTACATTGGTCAGAAAAGCAGTTAGTAGGTGTGGAAAAAGTCTGTCCAATTTAAACCACAATGACGGGAGGCCAAGCAGAAAAAAAAAAAAAAGATGGCTAACATTTTTGAATGAGGTCACTCTGCTGCATCCTCGGGGAAGGAGAAAAAGAAGAAACAAAAAGCAGGCAACTGAACTCAGCCATATTTGAAGCAGCCAGGTGAACCGAGGCTTAACTGACGTCACCGCAGGCTGACAGTAGGGGCCAGACTGCTCTGCCAATTTACAGAGGAGGGAGAAACGAGAGGAGTGAGAAAAGGGCAGGAGAAACGGCAGGCTGGGCCATGCTGCGCACACCCACATCCGAGAGAACACAGCCCATACACACAGAATCCTCAGGCTACCCTGTTGTCATGGTTACTACCATATATGGGTAAGCTGAGCCATTCGACTGTGTGAGCATTTGGGCTTTTTTTGGTTTAAAACTGTGGTTGCAGCCTCGGAGAGGAGGGGCTGAGGGAACCATTGCCTTGAGGTTCCAGATACCGGCCGTTGCTAAGAACGCTTGGAAGTCACTCCCTTTAACTATTCGGACAAAAATATCTAGTTACTGTGGCAGTATGGAAAGGCAGGGGGAGTTTCCATAACTTTCTGGATGACTGGTTTCCAAGTGACACACCAGGACACCATTCTTCACTCAGAACAGGAATAAGACACCCAAAATCTTGTTGCTTCTGAAATGCTCGATCTTGCTGTTGCATTTCCACCACAAGCAGTTTAAGGCTTTCTTGCCAAGTTGCTCCTGTTGCATTCAGCACTTCCAGCTAAGGGCCCTTTCACACCGGCTGCAGATTCTGTAACTCCAGTTCCCCATCTCTGTATTTCTGCCTCTAACAGCTTTGACTTTCCCACTTTCTCCCGCTGCTGCAGCGTGGGAGACAGCACGCTGTTTCATGGCTGGTAAATGAGCCAGAGCCCCTTTCTTCCCTGGGTCTGCTACAAACAATCAACAAAAGCCCCACAAATGGAAAAAAGCTCCTTCCTTAGGACAGGGAGAGGAGAGGCCTGGAGGGATCAC
>NW_005841995.1:322157-356276 GCF_000455745.1 Alligator sinensis
CAGAGGGTAGTCAGATCACTGGGCTTGCTGAGAGAAGAAAAGCACCTCTCTGCTTGAAAGAAGAGAATAACTCAGGTATAACTACCAAAGGAGGAATGCCCAGTGACTGTACTAGAAACAGAATTAGGCTGAATGATACTCAAAATGCATACTAAATGGTGTTAAAAAAATTAAAATTTAAATTTCTGATCCCCCTTGTGTCCCCTCTACCTACCCACAATATTCTTACCAACTCTTTCTGGTCTCCAGATTTGCAAGCAACATAAGCAGCATCTTTCTGATATGATGTATTTATATTTACATGGTACATTTTAAAGCAATAGCTACACTGATCATACATATTAGAAACAATAAAAAAGAAGTTAAGAACTAAAATGTACATCATACACTTGTATATATATTTTTTACACAGAGGTAAAAAGGCTTATAAAAAAAATCAATACAACAGGGTTTTAACTTTTAGTATATAGATACATAATGATGGAGGCTTCAGGCACTTTAATTTGTTAATGTGAGCAATAGCTTGGAAAAAAAAAAAAATCTTTTCACAACAGGAAGAAAAAAATCCCCCAAAAAACTTTTGGTTAATGTTTTGTTACCACAGATATAAAAATAAAATCTGAATAATTTCTCTCAAATGATTGATGTCAGTATTGCAAAGCTGACTGGGAAAACACTACACACTGTTCAGCTGCAGTGTGGAGATAATTGAGAAATATTTACAAAAAAACCCCCAACCATTTCTATCATTGTGCCCTTGCGCCACTGCCTTCACAAACCAAAGAACATGCGTGGAAGGTCTACAAGTATTACAAAAAAAACAAGAGGTGTGGGTAAGAAAATATTTTAAAAAGAGGACATACATAAAGGCTTGGAGTATGTCTACTTTAGTAAAATAAATAGGGGCACTTAGAGACTTGACAAAAAACTGTAAGATCTCTTCGTAGTGTTGTGCTTTGTAGAGGCAAGACCTTACAGATGTTTGCTTACATGAAACAACTTGCAAAAAAAGGTTGTTTCATCACATCTTTTGAGTCTGGCTTGATTAACTAGACACCATGGAAAGATTTGTCTTTTGCTATCAGGCACAAAGTATTTGTATTTTGTTCAGTGAACCCAGACACATTACCAAGAACTAAACTCCATCCCTTTCCATCATCATTCATGTTTTCCATCCTACAACCAGCAACTGCTACAAATTAAACTCTACTGAACTCTATAGTATATAAGCACATTGCATACTTAACTGATGGTTTACTAAAAGCTGTGATTAACTCAGGGGAACTGCAGGGCCATTCCAACAAGAGTGGCAAGCATTTACTTCTATTTGGTAAAAGAAAAAAGAAAAAAAATTCTCTTTTAAGACTGATGTCAATGTGCAATAAGAGGGAGGGAAAGGGCATGCACTCACTGGCAATTTACTGCAGAAAGAAATTATGGCAGGAACAGCAGTGCCAGCTTTGACAAGCCAATCCCTAGCTGCCTCAAAATATTCGGATTGTACTATGCTAGTTATAGCTAACTGCTCTAAATCATTTTTTAATAAAAATTATTTGGCTATTCCTTGTAATATATTAGAAAAATACTCTTTCCAGCTAATTACAAGCCTTGTACAGAAGACATGATATTTAAGAAAACCAAAAAACAATTAAAGAGTTCTTTTCCTGATGTACACATTATATAACCACACACATTCACTTGATAAAGCTGGGTGGGATGAGATGGGCTGTGAATAGGAGACACTTTGACCCTGATCCCACAAAGACTTATTCATGTGCTTAATTTTACATGCGTGTAAGTGCTATTGAAGTCACTGGAACTACTCACATGCATAAAGTTGGCATATGCATAAGTGACTGGAGGATCAGGGCCTTTGAAAATGTGAATGGCCGTTCCAGTTAGAATTTTGATTTTTAAATACATTTTACTAAGAATTATTTTAACATGTGGATCCCTTTGTGAATATAAAGTTCTCATGCTCATGCATTATACAGAACAAATATTTAATTTTTTTTTTCTGTATAATCCACAACCTATTCTGTGTTTCCCCAAATCACTATGGATTATACTACCACTATTGTAGTAGCAACGGCTATCTAGTCAGTAATTCCTTACATAACAACAATTAGCATAATCTTACTAAACTGGAATCTTAGTGTTTTATTCTCAAATAAAATAACCCCAACATTACACGATAATGAAGTGTTCCCTTCCACTGGATAGAATTCCAAAACTAAAGTTTTATTTTCAAAGTTATTTAGAGGAAAAAAAGTCTAATGTAAATTTAATTTCAAGTATTGGTCTGAAATTAATGCAGTTTGGAGAAGACTCAGATTCTTGATGGCTAAGTATATACGGGAAATGAGCCTTAATTTCAGTTACATTTAAATGTAACATCAGAAATAATTTAAGATGTTTGCCAAAAGAAATGATGATGGACTCTAAAGAGAAATTGCAGCTTACATGGCTATTTTGGCTTTAAAAACAGTGACAGCAATACTGTATTGTGGTACAAGTTTGTTACTAGCACACCTTCTATACAACAATAGCTGACTTGCAGGTTAAAACATCTTCTGAACGGGATTTATTCCATTACACTATTTCTGAAAGTGCCCAAACTTGCTAGGTATCAATGGTACTGCTCAAGACAAGCAGAGGCAAGACAGATTCAACCTAGAGATGTTCTCTAATCCACCACCATTAACAGTTCAACATCTCAAAAGCCTTTTAACTGAAAAAATATAAACATGTACAAGACAGTCTGTTTGATTACAGATTAATATTACAAGAGTCTATGCTGTAGGTTAGTTTGTTAGAACACTGGAGCAATCAATGCACAGTGGCCCCTGAAGACCAAAGGTAAGCAATCCAACTGTTTTCTGAACTGTTCGGCACACTGGCTGCATCAAAAAAAGCCCTCAAAAAACAAAAACAATTTGAATGCTCCAAACCAATGTGCTCCTTAACTACAGGAAAAACATAACATATTTTCAACTTGTCTGTAGTCATCCAGCTGCTTTGTGTTTCCCACCACAGCAACTGCACATAACCCCACAGTGATAACAAGCCTGAAGAGGAAAGTAACAGCACATACATGGGGCAATGAAGGACAAGGCGATAAGGGCCATCCACCGGAGGCAAAACATATCATCACTGGTGTCACATGAACAAGGGTCTGTATAGTCTCCTTCAGGATCAGACATACAGTGATAGAGCATACTGTCTGCACACCACATACAGCTGACACGACGGATGCAGCTTCTGCCACGGTCGGGAGCATCTTGACACTGACCCCGTCTGTTTTCCTCGTGATTGAACATGTCCCTGCAGTATATGCATCGTGACCTCTCCCCATCTTCCTTCCGTCGTGATTTGACTTTTACCGGTTGAGTCTTTATCACAGTACTCTTTATGTCTTCACCCAGGTCAAATTCTGAGTTGTCCACGTAAGGGTAAGTGTATTCATGTTTTGAGGCATCACTTTTGGCAAAACGTACGTACGAGTCCACGTCATCTGTATCAAAGTTCTTCCCTCGTGTTGGAGCATGGCGATAGTCCTCATAACCAGTCATCCAAATCTTTTCTCGAGGATTAATGCGTACAATCTCCTCATCATCATCTGGAAAGCTGACATGTCGATAGGATCTTGATATTGACTGCTAGGAGAAACACAGCAAAACAGTTATTTTTCTATCAATAATTAGCAGCAATGTTCAACATTTTTCATCAAATATAACCAGAACATCTCTCTTACATTCAAAAAAAAAAAAAGCTTTAAAAAAAACAAAACAAAAAAACCCCACAACATCTCCCCAGAAAAACAACCCAAAGTATCTTCAACATTTTTTTCCCCAATGTCATTTGGGGACATCACCCAGGCTGAAGATTAGGGTGAACTTTCTGACTATGGGGAGGTCAAGAATTGGAACAGGCTACCTAGAGAAACTGGCAACTCTATCCTTGGAATCTTTTAAAAGCAGGTCAGATAGACACTTGGCTGGGATGGTTTATTTAGTCAGGGATGAACCTGTCTTGAACAGAGGACTGAACTAGATGACCTTGGGAGGTCATTTGTAGCTTTACTTTCTTATAATCCTATGCTGAAAATAATACATGTTTCTACTTTTTTGTGTTTCACTAAGTTTTGATGATGTAGCTTATGAAGCCAGTTTTACTTTGTAGTATACTCCCCTTCCTGGTAAGGGCTGTGACTACGCCACGAAAGAAAGTAGTTTCCGGACTCTATTCAATCTACCTGCAAGGAAAGACCAGGTACACTCCCTACTTACCATACCCATGTGTCCAAGAGCACATGAGAAATTATGCACCTTACGCTGAAAGCCTGTTTACTAGCACAGTGCTGCAATATTCTGTTGCAGACTCTAGAAGTGAACCTTTAACTCTAAAGAGTTTAATGGAAAACTTAAAAAAAAATTAATGGGGGAACTCCCCCCTTCTCTTTTTGACATATTATCTAACAATCCCTTTAGCCAGCAATTAAAGAACCTCACTTGTTCTAGGTGGTAGTGGTCAGAGCTATACGGGTCATGGATGTGACCGCGAGTGCGAATTCTACGATGCTCGCAGGATGTAGGGGAGGCTAATGTCCGTACAGGCTGTTCCCTCTTTTGAGAAGAATTAGATGAGCTGTCTGTAGCATTCTAGTTTGAAGAGAGAGGGGGAAGGAGACAAAAAAAAAATACAGGAGTTAGCTCATACATCCATATATTACTGCAAAACAAACCAGGTTATATTTAGCCACCCATTGCTTTTGCACACACCTGCACACAGCAGTAGACGGCATTATAAAGTTTCTCATAAATCCTTGAACAAGGCAGGTGGATCAGTGCCCAACAAGAGTTGCTGGTGCACATGTGAAAAATATGCTATAGCCTACCAGTGCTATATTAAATAACCCCAATTTCTATTCACTTGGTATATTGTTTGTTGAAATGTATGTTACAGAAAGAGGAAGGTTCATGCTAAAACTACTTCTGAATGGCAAAATTAACAGACTGCGTTGCTTTAAGGTATAATTTCCACTGATGCAGTCAGACAACGTCAGGTACAGTTCATGCAAGTGGAGCACTAGGCCAGGTTGCAGAAGATCTGGTAATGGGTCTCCTCCAGGTTAGAGAGAAATGCAATGAAATTCTTACCTGATTTTCCTATCAGGCCTATTTTAAATTGGTCACAGGCTACTTACATGTATGGTCAACTTTTCTTTACATATAGGGTTTTTTTTCCCCCTTTTTTCCCCCCTATGTTGTCACCCAAATCAAAATCAAACTGGTAGCTTATTTTCTAGAGGTATGGCCAATGTCTTTCTAGCCCACATTTTGCCTCAAGTCCCGAACCTTTTTTAGGCCCAATAAATTTGCACCGTTATATATGGCACAAAGTATTCTTACAATAATGAAACAATATCGCGATGTATTCTCAATACTTGCAACTTCACAATAAGATTATTTATCTTGCCAGCAAAATTCATGAAGGGTACCAGTAGTTACCAACATCTAGACTACAGCTTTTTGTATAACCGTGATACAGCACATTCACAAGCCTTTCATAATTTGGTCAGCTTTTTCATTTATGCAGTAGATGTATAGATCAGAAAAGCTATGCTGTGCCTGAAGTTGTGCTGATGAAGGTGCCACGAAGCATCAGAGAAAATACATTGCCTCTGAAGGATATCAATCACAGCCAACAACAGGACAAGTGGGTCTGCTCTGCAACAGTGAAAAGGAACCTCTCTGCCAAAGTAATCTGCCAGTCACCTGAGGTTATGCCTCTTCAACAGGATGCAAGGTTGCCCTGTCAATGGCAGAGTTTGGATTTACTGGTTTTACCTGAAAAACCTCCTCTTTGTATCAAGTATATAGACTATAAGAGGATTTTATGACCCTGAAAGGGAGCAGGGAGTCATAAAAAATTATCAGGATAGTGGAGAAGCACTGAAAATTTTCTAATAGTCTAAAGCAAAGAAAATTTCCTCCACATTTTTGCCCTCCAAGCTCAAGTATTTTTTGTCAAACTCTCAAATGCACAAACAAGAAATAAAGGAACAAGTATAGTACACTTAAAATACTATGAAATGCAGTGTATTGCAATTTTTGTTTGCTTCAAATAAGGGACTTCTAACCTCAAATATCTGATAAGCTCTGGTTTTTAAGCAGTCAGAGACAGCTTGCATGTAGAGTGAGCCTGCTATAAGTTTTTGTAACTATCATAGTCTAGGTTACAGATGGGTTAATTAAAGAGTAGTATGATGTGTCTCATTTCCCTCTTGACTCAGGAGGCAATGCTTCTAATCGAGTAGTCTTTCCTAAAAAACAAAATTGGGCACTTCTCTCATTCACAGCATTATTTAAATCAAATTTTCATTATGGCTGGTCTGTTTATTCTGAAAAAAGCTCATCCTATGCATTTCTTCAAAGACGTTGCTGAGAGAACATTCCTTAAAACATTAATGACCCACTATACACAGCTTTATACTTTATGTCACCAAGCTCCCAATTTGTTTTGTTGAAAGCAAACACAATTTGTTTGCAATATAATACAAAGTCAGTCTACATTTTATGGTAAGTATGGCAGCAAGGATGAGTTTTAGGAAATCTCCCCCGCATCTCTTTGGATAGTGCTTACAAGTGGACTGGCTTAAGGTATGTTAACAAGGCCAATGAAATACAGCTACTTTTGCATAATTTCATGAGATTTTTTTTTTTTTTTTTTTTAATATTACTAACCTAGACCCCATACGTATAAGTATTCTAAGCGCTTATTTTTAGATTCACAATGTAGTTATACATTTCCAGCGCTTCCTTAACAATTTCGTACAAGGATTTCTCTGTGTTTAAATTGCATCTGATGCATTTTTGGACATTAAAAAAAAATAAAAAAAGCAAGTCACTTTAATTTCCACAGCTTAAAAATTAATGCAAACTTCATTCAGGATTATTTTTGAACAATTTTAACAAACACAAGGATCAGGATTAGTTAGAACTGAAATCTTAAGCCACCCCTGTTTGTACATGTGTCATTTCACATTGCTGTGCATGGTGTTGACATATGTCTGTATTTATAATTTAGATTCATACTATTTTAAAACAAGAAAAGCAGCAAACTCGGCCTCTGGGTATCCTTAATCTGCAGCATGCCCTGGAGTTTAACAATCTTAAACGCTTTATGGACCACTTGCCACCCCCTGCCAAAAAAAAAAAAAAGGATCTGGAGATCTAACAGTGCCCTGTCACCAGAAACATCTTTTCAGTATCAGTAGTATTCCAGCTGATTTCAGCTGTTGTGGATTTCATAGGGAGAAGTGGTCTCTTTAACTAGGTAATTCCCAAGACGTACAGGGCTTTACAGGTCAAAAACCATGGTCTTGAGTTGAGGGGAAAACCCCCTCAAGATGGAAGCCAAGTCAGTTAGCAGAGACAAGCCCAGGTTTTAACATACTAAAAGGAAAACCTGATGAAAAAAAGGCAGCTTAACTGGAGCTACCACCTGTTCCTTTCATAGCAGCTGGGACCCTAACCAGCTCTCAAACACCTTGCCATTTGGAAGTTGGATTCATACAATCCCTCTGTAGGACAGGTAGCATTCCAGCAACAGAGGACTGAAGGAAGCTATAAGAAAATGGGTCTGAACTAGACAAAGACAGAATCATAATTGGGATTAGAGATGTGGTGGGATAGACCACTTGCCTGGTGTACCGTCATGGATAGATATAACTGTTTAGAAATGACAGGCAGGGGGAAAAAAGGGCGGTATTGCTGCTTTATGTATAAAGAGGACGAACAAATGCTTTAAGGTCCCGTGCAAACTGGAAGGTAGGCCTGTTGAATGCCTTTGGGTAAAGATCAGATAGAAAAGCAGGGATGTCACAATAGGCGTCTGCTATAGATCACCAAAACAGGAGCCAGAGGTAGACAAGGCCTTCTTTAAAACGACAGAAACTTCCAAACCGTGGGAGTGGGTCCTCATGGGGACTTTAGTTACCAGGACACCTGCTGGGAAGGAAACAGCAGTGCACTAGCAGTCCAGAAAATTCTTTGAGTTTGTTGGCATAACTTTTTGATATAGATGGCTGAGAGGCCAACTAGTGGGGGAGGTCCTCTTGACTTGCTGCTTACAAAAAGGGAGGAATTTGTTGAGAATGTGAAGGTGGAAGGTAACTTAGATCAGTCTCTCTACACTGGTGGGATGCAAAGGCTGCCTAGATGGGATGTGGAGAAGCAGTGGGCTTCCCGCCAGCACTTCTGGGGTTGCCGCTGACACTTCCAGGTTTGCTAGTCGACCAGCCACTGGGGGTCCCCCCACCCCACTTGTTGTTTATCATGGTACGATCAGGGTTTTTGGGACCAATGGTTGGCAGGACATAAGGTGGAAAAGGTTGAGAATTGCTGACTTAAAGACGACAGTGACCATAATTTTATGAGTCCAAGATCCTAAGTGGAGAAAGGAAAGAGCTGCAGAATAAGGATACCAGACTAGAGAAAAGCAGACTTCAGTCAAGTCAGGAAATTCGCAGGCAGGATCCCCTGGGAGGGGAAAAGGAGTCCAGGAGAGCTGATTGTACTTTAAGGAGGCAGGAGAAAGTTATCCTGATGCAATCAGAAAAATGGGAAGTGAAACAGGAGACCAGCCTGGCTGGACAGCAAGCTCTATGATGATTTGAAACTCAAAAAGGGATCTTATAAGAAGTGGCAGCTTGGTCATATTACTGCGGAAGAGTATCACACAGGTACGTAGAAAAAAATAAGGGAAGGCCAAGGCATGATCTGAAATGCAACTGGAAAGGGCTATAAAATTAAGAGGAAGTCAGAAGTAAGAAGAAGGCCAAAGAAGCCATAAGTCCCTTACAGAATGTAGAAGGCAACCTACTTATGCATAGTCATAGAATCAGAGAAGTAGAACTGGAAGGGACCTCTAGAGGTCATCTTGTCCATCCCCCTGCCCGAGGTAGGATCATCCCTATCCAAACCATCCCATACAGTCCATAATCTAAACTCTACATAGGATTACTGTCAACCTGATGCAACAGACATAACACCCTAACCTGCCCTAGGCGAAGCAGGGGAACCAGGGCAGCCAACGTCCTGCTTCTATAAAACATTGACAATGTAGGCCGCACCAAGCTGACCATGGGGTAAAATTCCTTCCTATCCCCAAATATGGCAATTGGTGTGACCCTGATAGGAGGGACAAGACCTTCTAGCAGGAGCACTGGTCTACCCCAGTCAGTCAAAGTTTCCACCCTTGGCTGCAGTCCAGAGGTTTCCAACCCCCAGGCTGCAACCCAGTAGTAGGCCATGAAGAATTGGCTGCTGGTCCTCAGGAGGGCTGGCTGCTGTACCGGAAGTGACCAGTATACTGCGGACTGGCAGCCAACCTTTTTTTATATTGAGTATAAAAAAGGGTTGGCTGCCGGTCTGCAGTATGCCAGTCACTTCTGAACTGCAGTTTGCCAGTCTGTAGTCTAAAATGGTTGGGAATCACTGCTGTAGTAAATACCCAATACCTGTGGGGGAGGCTGAAAAGGGGTGGTGGGGGCGGAAGGGAACAAATGGGGGCGATTCTTCCTGTGGTGTAGCACCTTGCATTAGTCTGCATTGAACTTCATCCTGTTAGCTCTAGCCCAGCTTTCCAATCTGTTGAGATCCTTATGAATTGCGCTCACATCCTCCGTGTTCACAGTCCTTCCCCATTTTGTGTCATTCTCAAACTTGCTCAAGAAGCTTTCTATGCCAGCATCCAAATCATTAATAAACATATTGAACAGCAGTGGGCCCAGAACAGAGCCCTGTGGAACTCCACTCAAAATCTCCTGCCATTCTGACATGGACCTATTAATAACTACCCTTTGGTTGGGACTATTGAGCTAATTATCTGTCTACCTTATACTAGTTTTTTCCAGCCCACATTTCTCCAATTTATTTATAAGAAGGTCTTGTGGGATCTTGTCAAAAGCCTTGAAGTCCAGATACACTGTATCTATAGCATCAGGCATGGCTGGTGAACTCAGACTGGTGGAGCGGTAGAGCATCCCACAGGAGCAGGGGGGCAGGGTTTGCAGCTGGCAGGGGGCAGGGTGGGGTTTGCAGCCTCCCCACTACCAGCCAGATTGCCTGGCTGGCTACAGACCCCCCACTCTTGGCTGACTGCAAACCCCTGCTCCCCCCTTCCGTAGGATATGTTCAAGTAACTTCCTGGTACTGAGGTGAGACTAACTGGTCTGTAGTTCCCCGGGTTCCCCTTTTGCCTTTTTTTAGAGAGGTGTAGTGGCCCTTTTCCAGTCCTCCGGTACCTTGGCCCTTTTCCAGTCCTATACCTGGCCCATCTCAAGTTTTTTTTGACACAGTTTGTTTTTCATAAATCCATGCTGGCTGCTTGTGATCAGCCCCTCCTCCAGATGTTTGCAAATAGTCCAGTAACTTCCCACCTTTTGAGGTGAGGCTAACCAGTTTGTAGCTCCCTGGGTCGTCCTTCTTGCCCCACCCCCTTTTTTCTTTTAAAAGAGGGGTACTATGTTGGCCCTTTTCCAGTCCTCTGGTATCTGGCCTGTCTCCCATCTTTGTGAAGATCACTGCCAATGGCTCCAAGATCTCCTTTCCCATTTCCTTCAGTACCCTGGGATGAAGTTTATGTAGCCCTGCTGACTTGAATTCATTCAGTCCCATCAGAAGCTTTCTGACAGTTTCTTTTGTTATCTCATCCCTCAGCTTACCCTTTCCTCATCCAGGTAATCCTCATTAGGTATTTGGCTGTATCATACCATATTTAGAATAATAGAAAATTAGGGTTGGGAGGGACCTCAGGAGGTCATCTAGTCCAACCCCCCTACTCAAAGCAGGACCAACCCCAAGTAGATCATTCCAACCAAGGCTTTGCTGAGCCAGGCCTTAAAAACCTCCCAAGAATGGAGATTCCACCACCTCTCTAGGCAACCTGTTCGAGTGCTTCAGTGTTGCTCCTTGGTTGGTCATCTGCCACCACTGAGAACAGTCTATCACCATCTTCTCGCTTCAGGTAGCTTAAGGCTACTATCAAATCCCTCTCTGTCTTCTCTTCTACAGACTAAATAAACTCAGTTCTCCTAGCCTCTCCTCAGAAGTCATGTGCCCCAGCCCTCTAACCATTTTCATTGCTCTCCGCTGGACTCTCTCCAACTTGTCCACGTGTTTTCTATTGGCCCAATCCTCCTATTTTTCTAGGTTGCTCTGAATCCTAGCATATCTACTACTCCCCCCACCCCAGCTTCGTGTCATTCACAAATTTGCTGAGGGTGCACTCCATCCCATCTTCCAGACTGTCAATGAAGATCCTGATTCTGGGGCACTCCACTTGAAACCAGCTGCAAATTATACCTTGAGCCATTGATCACTACTCGTTGAGCCTAATGATTCAGCCAGCTTTCTATCCACCTTACAGTCCATTCATCCAACCCATACTTACTTAGTTTGCTCAAAGCTTTACTTGTAATCAGGGTCTGTTATTCAAGATGACTGCCAATTATTAGATTCTATATATGGGAAATTTATAAAATTGACAAGTTTTCAGGTTTTTCAGGTTATAATTATTGGAGGCTTGTCTTGAATTTGTCAACCTTCTATTACTACAGAGGGGAAAATAATCTGGGGGATTAGGTAGCTCCATTTGCGTCCTCCAACTTCTTCCCCTTGCAGCCCCTTCCTCCCTCCTTACTATCAGACCCTTCTCTCCCTGGCCACATGGAAGTGAGAAAGAAATCTTGAAAAAATTACCTTGAAATACACAGCTGTAACAATTTGCATATAGTACCCACAGAGTTACACCCAGAAATGAGACATTTTACCTTTTTTGAAACTGTTGCAAACTTTAGCATAGGTAATCCATAAACAAATTTAAGCAGCATTTTAGCATCTACTTAGAGTACAAGTTATGCATAATATTAGTCTGAAGCTAAAAGGCTCATGATTTTACCACACAGATCACTGGGCTGGGCCCCACCACAGTCAACAGCATTTCAAGCCTTAGGGCATTTATGTATTTGTCTGCTCCGACACGCCGGAAATCCAGTGCATTGGAGAAGACTCGATTAATCTAGTCTGCTCTGCATGCAAGCTGACACACCTGGTGCTGCACTGCATGAATTTATATAAATGGCAAAATGCCAGTCAGCGCTGAGAAAATGGTGTCAGTGAGTTTTTAAACTAAAACACCTTCAATGCGTTTTAGTTCAAAAGCATGCTGCCACCATTTTCTCAGAGCTGATGTACATTTTGCCATTTACACAAATAGATGTGCTGCAGTGCCGGGAGCTTTTAGAAGTGCCTGGCACTGTGGCACAAGCATGTGTACAAATGCCCATGGTGACCCCATAGCTCAGTATGTGTGTTTACTCCAGATACCCTCCCCTAAAAAAAAATAATAATAATAAAAAAAAAAAAATGCACGAGCTAATTAGCTCCCCACTCACGACTGGAACCAGATGTTTTTGTCATGAGTCCTGGGATCCTCAAAAAAATGTATATGCAGCTGAGGCATTGGGCAACCTATTTGGCTTTACCTCATTGAGGGCCTGGCCACGCTAATCATATGCGACAAGCTGAGAGAGGATGAGAAGTATTTTTGGGTAAACTGTTTGGGGCCTCATTTGGTGATGTTTGCCAGACATTTAAAGTTGGTGAAGAAACAGGAATAATTGGAAATGGGAAAGAAAGGCACAGCTCAGCTGTGGGAGTGAAGAAGTAAAAATTATGCAACATAGTGGCTCACCATGACTTTAAAAAGAATCAGTGCTGAGGTGGACTACATGCAGTGGGTACTACCCACTTCACTTATTTGGACTGGTTGCACGAACCTACCCTTATGGTAGGTTCCCATCAGCATGTTTGTCCCACACATGCCATGTACTTTTTAGTCATGTTCAGTGTTAGCTGTGTATTTAATCAACTTTATGGTAGTTTCCATTACTGAGCATATGCTACTTTTACCAGCAGTTCAAAGACAGACAGTGTATTTAATGAGGTTTCCTTGTATGTGAATGTAAGACAAGGGGCTTCCCTTCCATGCCGATTGGATAGAAAAAACTAATTTTGTATTTGAGTAAATACAGTATTTTTGGGGGTGAAGACTGGGAAAAGTAGCTGTTGAGTAGCTCTGCCTCCTTTGCATCTTCTGTTACGAGTTCCCCCTGGTTTTGTTTTTTGTTTTTGTTGTTGTTTTTTTTAACAACAGACCTACAGCTTCCTTGGTTCCTCTTTTCTGGCCAACATAACTTAGAGAACCTCTTCTTGTCTTTAACTTTTGTTACTAGCTGCAGCTCATTCTTTATCTTTGCCTTCCTGATTCTGTCCCTGTAGGTTGTTACCATTTCCTGGTACACTTCCTTGCTGACCTGCCCATTTTTCCATTGCTTGAATGCTTTCTTTTTGTATTTGAGGCATTTTAGAAGCTCCTTGTGCAGCCATATTGGTCTCTCACCATTATTCTTGTGCTTCAATTGTGTTGGGACAGTTTCTCATTGGGCTTCCAATATGGTGCCCTTTAGAAGCTTTCAGCCCTCCTAGGTGCCATTATTCTTCAATCTATCCTCCCATGACACCATGCTTATTAACTCCTGGAGTCAGATGAAATCTGCCTTTTATGAAGTCTAGCATCCTAATTTTGCTGACCTCATGCTCTATCTGTTTCAAGATCTAGAATTATATCATATTGTGATCACTTCCTCCCAAGCTGCCCATCATCTTCCCATCCTCCACCAGTTCTTCCCTGTTTGTCCAAACAAGATACAAGAGAAATGATCCCCTAGTTGTACCCTCTACCTTCTAGAACAAGAAGTTGTGGCCCACAAAAGTTGGGAATTGGCTTGATATTTTATGTCTGACTGCACTGTTCTTTCAGCAGATGTCTGGAAAATTAAAATCTCTCATCAGTTCTATCCCATAGCTTTTCGATAGATTTGTCACCTGCTTGAAGAGTGCCTCATCTACCTCCTTTCCTGATTTGGTGGTTTATATTAAATCCTCAGCATTATTTTGGTGCCACATCTTTCACCTTTCATCTCAACTCAAATGCATTCTGCCTTGCTGCCCTCTTCCTCTTGAACCAGAGAACAAGTGTATGTGCTCTGACATACACAGTGACATCCACCACCTTTTCTTCCAATACTGTCTTTCTGAGAGTGTAACCTTTAGTGTTGATATTCCAGTCATAAGAGCTGTTCTACAAGGTCTCTGTGAGGCTCATCAGATCATAGTTATTTTTACAGGCTGCAGTTTTCAGCTCATCTTGTTTATTCCCCATATTTCTCACATTTGTATACACGCATCAGATCCATTTTGCACTTAGACCTACTCACTTCCTTTTTGCACCCCTTGTTGCAGTCCTGTAGCTCTGTGGCCCTCTCTTGGAGTTAAGGTACTTCTTTGAATCCTTTATCCTCTGGACTGTGGGCTCTGTTTTTGGAGGATTTTCATCACCATCCTCTATGGAACCTAGTTTAAAGCCCTCCTTTAAAATAGATGATACAGATAAGGCTGAAGTATTTAATGTCTTTTTTACTTCAGTCTTCACAAATAGGTGTGGCTACTGGATGACGAGTGCAGTTGGCAGCAAAAGACAGGAAAGAAGACAAACAGTCTAGATTAACAGAAAAACATGTTAGAGAAGCTAGATGCTTTCAAGTCAGCAGGGCTGGATGGGATGCACCCTACAGTACTAAGGTTATCCTCTTTGAGAAAATCTGTGGAGGTCAGATGAGCTCCCCATTCTGGAAAAGGGAAATATAGTGCCCATCTTTAAGAAAAGGAAGAAGGAGGATCCTGGGAATTCCAGATCAGTCAGCCTTACCTCAATACCTGGAAAGATCATGAAGCAGGTCCTCAAGGAATCTATTGTGAAGCACCTAGAGGAGAACAAGGTGATCAGGAACAGCCAGCATGAATTCACCATGCTTGACCAACCTGATTTCCTTCTATGAAAAGGTGATGGGGTCCGTAGATGCAGGGAGGGGAGTGGAGGGGAGGAGGGGGAAGAGTTGATTTGGTGTACTTTGACTTTAGCAAGGCTTTGGACACTATCTCCCAAGAGATTCTTATTAACAAGCTAAGGAAATACAGACCAGATGAATGTACTGTAACATGGCTATATCAACAGCTGGATCATCATGCTCAACAAATAGTCATCAATGGCTCAACTTCTAGTTGGAAGGAGGCATCTAGTGGAGTTCACCAGGGTTCTGCTTTGGTCCAATATTTATATCTTCATTAATTTTTTGGATGATGGGATTGAAAGCACAGTTAGCAAATTTGTAGATAACACCATGATGTTGTGAGGCTAGAGAAGTGGTCTGCAATCAACCAGATTAAATTCAGCAAGGACAAGTGCAAAGTCCTGCACTTGGGATAAAATAATTACATGTACAAATACAGACTGGCTAGGTTGCAGTACTGCAGAGAAGGACCTGAGGGTTACAGTGGATATGAGCCACTGTGTGATCTTGTTGGAAAAAAGCACAAAGCACCCTGGGTTGTATTAATAGGAGTGTCACTTGCAAACAAGAGATGCAATTCTTCCACTCTATTCAGCATTAGTAGGCCTCGCCTTGAGTGCTGTGCCCAGTTTTGGGCCCCACACTTCAAGGAGGATGTAGAGAGACTGGAAAGAGTCCAGGAGAAACTAACATGATTAACAAGGATAGGATGAAAGAAATAGGGTTATTTAGTTCAGAGTGCTCAACCGTGGGCCAGATGATCAGATCTAGCCTGTGGGGCACTCTAATGATCTAGAAATGTGGTGGTGTGGGAACAGTGGTAGTGTTAACTTCTGTTCCCCCACTGCCAAATTTCTGGACCCATAAGGAGCCCTGTGGGCTGTATAATGGACCCCTGCATGCCAGATCACATTAGCACATAGCTGGCATAGCTGGATCCAGGGACACTGAGTCAGGTCAGCCTGTTTCATTGCACCAATACATAACCACATGTGCCATCACCCTCCCCCAGGATCCAGCCTAAGGACCAACCCTGCACCACTCTCATCCAGCCCATGGAGCCAGAAGGTTCAGTGCCACTGATTTAGTAGGGAAAAGAAGTCTTCAAATACCTGAACGGTGACTAGAGAGAGGATGGAAATAAACTGTTCTATGTTGGTAGGGGATACGACTGGGAACAATGGACTCTAGCTGCACCAGAAAAAAAAATAGGTTGGACATGGTTGGACATTAGGAGGAACTTTCTAACTATCAAGATGGTCAAACACTGGAACAGGCTACTCAAGAGAATCTGTGGAATCTCCACCCCTGGAAGAGTAAGTTAGACAGACACTCAGCTGGGATACTTTAAACTAGCAGTGATTCTGCCTTGAGCAGGAGGCTGGACTAGATGACCCTGTAAGGTCCCTTCCAGCCCTACTTTGATCCTATGATTCTTATTCAGCAAGCTCCCTCCCATGACTTGATCTCCCCCACTCACAGTAAAGCAAACAGTTTCTCCCTTGGGTGCACTGCAACAGAGACAAAACTGCATGCCAAAGACAGTATTATCTCTGTCTTTTCTCTGACTGTCTTCACCGTCTTGTTCACATGCAGAGTACTCTCCCATTAGAGAAGGCAAATACCAACGTAACCTTCTGAGACTGACCAACAAGGTAGGAAATGAGGTACTGGACAATAATTCCCCATTCTTTCTACTGTGGCTCAGAAACAACAATGAAGGCAGCTTGCAGATCGCTAAAGATACTTGGTCAACTATAAATCAGCCCGCTTCTCCCAGCCGTTTCTGTACTGTACTAAAAGTCCAGGGGATCTAGATCTTTAGACAATACAAGATGGCTTCTTAAGTATGGCACATACATATGCTCCAGAGAGGCAGTATACCTTTGCAGTGACAAATCTCAACCAACATCTTCCAGAGCCTCATGACCAAGGAAGGATGTGTGCATCTCAAATGCAAGCTGATGGCTGAAGTGCTCCCTTGCTACGTCTCCAGCATCTCTGAGAGTAAATGGCAGAAACTCTAGCAAATGTGACATTTAATCACTTAAAACATGCTCTGCTTTCATAGAGTCGCAATTTAGGGTTGAATTTGAACTACTTTGCCAACAAAAGTGTAAACAATTCTCTCAAACAGAAAGTACTACACTTAGAAATGAAGTACTAGCAATTTGGGTTAGTCAACTTGATGTCACAAACAAACTGTAACAAGATCTTACCAGTGGCTGAAGTACTGCAAAAGAATTATTTCTTTATCCCACATGACCAAGGCCTGCAATTTTTAAACAGTATTTACACTGCAATAGAATATATCTGAGCGGCAATTTCTGTTGCTAATGCACTAGCAGTCTTCCCACAGACTGTTGCAGGCTAACTGTAGGCTAACCTGGGGGTGGGAATGAATCTGGAATGCACATTCTATGAGAGAGAGCAAGAGAGCATGCATATGTATGATGTACCATGTTGTGATGGGAAAAAAAACCCCCAAAGCTATCCAATTTCTTGGTGCAAAATAATCTCTACTATATTACAATAGGTTTTATCTTTTTAAGTGAATGTTAACTTAGCATTCTCAGAATTCAAAAAGTTTCTGCTAAAAATGACTCATTAAATTTTAAAAGCATAGTCATTAGTGAGGAGTATTACGTTAATCATTTACTACAGTCTGCTTCCCACTGAAATGCATATGTTGCTCAAGAATGGCTAATCAGGTGTCTGAGTAATATCCTGAGATAAGTGTCCATCATCAAAACAGATGTAAAAAGAGACTGCTCCCCTACAGCTAATAAACTAGACTGCTAACGTTGCCTCTGCTGGCTTTTGCCTTGTGTTATGCAATATATAGGATGACTATTAATACACTGCAACAATTCATCTTGAAAAATATGAAGCAATGTAACATTGCAGTTTATCAGAAGATAGTTGCCCAAGGGAAATAATGGGAGGTCTATCACTTTAAAAATTAGACTGAGTAAAATATTAGGAAGTTAGCTGTCAAGAGAACTCTGTGCTGAGCCATACATTCAATTCCACCCCCGCTCTCCTAGTATTTAACAATTATGTTTTAAAAAAATCATCATCAGCTGTTAATGTTAACCAGTAGGTACAAAGACAATAGCCTGAGGGTTACAGTGGATATGAGCCACTGTGTGATCTTGTTGGAAAAAAGCACAAAGCACCCTGGGTTGTATTAATAGGAGTGTCACTTGCAAACAAGAGATGCAATTCTTCCACTCTATTCAGCATTAGTAGGCCTCGCCTTGAGTGCTGTGCCCAGTTTTGGGCCCCACACTTCAAGGAGGATGTAGAGAGACTGGAAAGAGTCCAGGAGAAACTAACATGATTAACAAGGATAGGATGAAAGAAATAGGGTTATTTAGTTCAGAGTGCTCAACCGTGGGCCAGATGATCAGATCTAGCCTGTGGGGCACTCTAATGATCTAGAAATGTGGTGGTGTGGGAACAGTGGTAGTGTTAACTTCTGTTCCCCCACTGCCAAATTTCTGGACCCATAAGGAGCCCTGTGGGCTGTATAATGGACCCCTGCATGCCAGATCACATTAGCACATAGCTGGCATAGCTGGATCCAGGGACACTGAGTCAGGTCAGCCTGTTTCATTGCACCAATACATAACCACATGTGCCATCACCCTCCCCCAGGATCCAGCCTAAGGACCAACCCTGCACCACTCTCATCCAGCCCATGGAGCCAGAAGGTTCAGTGCCACTGATTTAGTAGGGAAAAGAAGTCTTCAAATACCTGAACGGTGACTAGAGAGAGGATGGAAATAAACTGTTCTATGTTGGTAGGGGATACGACTGGGAACAATGGACTCTAGCTGCACCAGAAAAAAAAAATAGGTTGGACATTAGGAGGAACTTTCTAACTATCAAGATGGTCAAACACTGGAACAGGCTACTCAAGAGAATCTGTGGAATCTCCACCCCTGGAAGAGTAAGTTAGACAGACACTCAGCTGGGATACTTTAAACTAGCAGTGATTCTGCCTTGAGCAGGAGGCTGGACTAGATGACCCTGTAAGGTCCCTTCCAGCCCTACTTTGATCCTATGATTCTTATTCAGCAAGCTCCCTCCCATGACTTGATCTCCCCCACTCACAGTAAAGCAAACAGTTTCTCCCTTGGGTGCACTGCAACAGAGACAAAACTGCATGCCAAAGACAGTATTATCTCTGTCTTTTCTCTGACTGTCTTCACCGTCTTGTTCACATGCAGAGTACTCTCCCATTAGAGAAGGCAAATACCAACGTAACCTTCTGAGACTGACCAACAAGGTAGGAAATGAGGTACTGGACAATAATTCCCCATTCTTTCTACTGTGGCTCAGAAACAACAATGAAGGCAGCTTGCAGATCGCTAAAGATACTTGGTCAACTATAAATCAGCCCGCTTCTCCCAGCCGTTTCTGTACTGTACTAAAAGTCCAGGGGATCTAGATCTTTAGACAATACAAGATGGCTTCTTAAGTATGGCACATACATATGCTCCAGAGAGGCAGTATACCTTTGCAGTGACAAATCTCAACCAACATCTTCCAGAGCCTCATGACCAAGGAAGGATGTGTGCATCTCAAATGCAAGCTGATGGCTGAAGTGCTCCCTTGCTACGTCTCCAGCATCTCTGAGAGTAAATGGCAGAAACTCTAGCAAATGTGACATTTAATCACTTAAAACATGCTCTGCTTTCATAGAGTCGCAATTTAGGGTTGAATTTGAACTACTTTGCCAACAAAAGTGTAAACAATTCTCTCAAACAGAAAGTACTACACTTAGAAATGAAGTACTAGCAATTTGGGTTAGTCAACTTGATGTCACAAACAAACTGTAACAAGATCTTACCAGTGGCTGAAGTACTGCAAAAGAATTATTTCTTTATCCCACATGACCAAGGCCTGCAATTTTTAAACAGTATTTACACTGCAATAGAATATATCTGAGCGGCAATTTCTGTTGCTAATGCACTAGCAGTCTTCCCACAGACTGTTGCAGGCTAACTGTAGGCTAACCTGGGGGTGGGAATGAATCTGGAATGCACATTCTATGAGAGAGAGCAAGAGAGCATGCATATGTATGATGTACCATGTTGTGATGGGAAAAAAAACCCCCAAAGCTATCCAATTTCTTGGTGCAAAATAATCTCTACTATATTACAATAGGTTTTATCTTTTTAAGTGAATGTTAACTTAGCATTCTCAGAATTCAAAAAGTTTCTGCTAAAAATGACTCATTAAATTTTAAAAGCATAGTCATTAGTGAGGAGTATTACGTTAATCATTTACTACAGTCTGCTTCCCACTGAAATGCATATGTTGCTCAAGAATGGCTAATCAGGTGTCTGAGTAATATCCTGAGATAAGTGTCCATCATCAAAACAGATGTAAAAAGAGACTGCTCCCCTACAGCTAATAAACTAGACTGCTAACGTTGCCTCTGCTGGCTTTTGCCTTGTGTTATGCAATATATAGGATGACTATTAATACACTGCAACAATTCATCTTGAAAAATATGAAGCAATGTAACATTGCAGTTTATCAGAAGATAGTTGCCCAAGGGAAATAATGGGAGGTCTATCACTTTAAAAATTAGACTGAGTAAAATATTAGGAAGTTAGCTGTCAAGAGAACTCTGTGCTGAGCCATACATTCAATTCCACCCCCGCTCTCCTAGTATTTAACAATTATGTTTTAAAAAAATCATCATCAGCTGTTAATGTTAACCAGTAGGTACAAAGACAATAGCCTAAATAGAAAATTACATCTTCATTATGCCAGCCTGGTTTTTCCTTGTTTTCTCTTCCTTTCCTTTTAAAGCACAAAATGTCTTTAGCTGACCAGTTCTCTCTTGCTTCACACTGCTTAGCTCATTTCCCTGTGCTATGCAATCCCATCCCCTGAATCACCAATATTTGACTGGGAGCACATGTACCGAGCACAGGGATGGAAGCCTTTATCTGGTGGGAGAGTTTCTCTCTCTGAAGGAAGACATCTGGAACAGTCAAACATCCCGCAGGTTACTATTTAAGCTGCTCTCCTCTTTTCACTTTGGAGTGCGGGTATGCTAAAAGGGAAGCCAACTTGCTGATCGTAGTGCCAAAATATGTCATACCCTAAACTAAAGTGTAATCCTTTGTAGGCATCAAAACCCAGTAAGGAAGATACTAGAAAGAGGTGGGGAGAGAAGGGCATGAGTATCATTCTTGATGCCAGAGCATCTGTGATGCTCATCAGCAACACTTGCTAGGATAAGCTGTCTTCCACTGGCAGAGTTTGCTGCTGATAAAGAAATACTGACCAACCCTTTTAATACAAGTGTCAACAAGCCCCTATTCAGGCAAGTAAGCACTCTTTAATACTGATTAAAGGCTTAGCTTTCAGAAATCTGCATATAAAGACTGACAAGCTAGAGGAACACATTGAGGGAAGTGCACTAGAAAATGCATCCATGTGCATGAGACTGGTGAGTAGATTTGTCCTATCTATCTCCATCTGTAGGCAGCAGCATATACACTTTCAGGGTATTTCTGTACAGCCCAAGGCAGCACTGTGTGGAGATATCTAAACTTTGCTCAGGCTAGCTCCAGAATCAGAGAGAGAACTTGCAGCTGTTAAAGGTAGTGCTGAGGTTGAGCTATTTTGCTATACTGAGTTGCACGATTTATTATTAGCCTGGGCACAGTGCCTGCCAACGTGGCTATACTGTTTTTAATTCCACTGCTACCATGTTTGTAGTTAGTTTTGTCTCCATAGATGATGCATAAGGGTTGACATGGGGGGCCCAGCTCTACGCTGCTGCTGCTACTGCTGCTTCCAGGTGCCCTGCCATCAGTGCAGAAATCTGGGCGGCATATGGACTCCCCCTCCCCCAACGCATTGCCTGTGTTTGTGCGTCTGCACAGCACTGCAGCGTGCCAGGTCATTGTATCTAGTTTCAAATGATCCTACAGACCAGGCTGTTAGGCAACAAGTGCTTAGCATGAACAGTACAGTAACACTGTTTCAAACAGCACAGAGATACACTGAGGCACTCAGCCACATTTCTCTGTCAGGTAAAGTCAGCAAGAAGTAGCAAAACTAGCCAACAGTCTTGTTTTCACAACCAGGTTATTCCTCACCCCCACTTGACCTCCCTTCCAGTACCCACAGTGATGGGGGAAAATACTCCAAGGACTTTTCTTTCTGCTAGCAGCTGCATTTTGTAGAGGGGCTAGGCTCTGAGGCTCCATCCTGTGCATATGTTGAGGGAAGAAGGGAGGGACACACAACATATGGCCCATGGTCCACGTGCAGCAAGTCAATCCCAATGGCCCACCATAATACTTTAATAAACAAAAAAGGACCTGAAGAGCAAAATGCTACATCCTGGGTACATCTACACACATGCTTTACTGCAGAATTGACTACTGCAGATCAGTAAAGCATCACTGTTCGCATGTGTGATGGTATTAGGATGCAGTAAGTTAACTAACTCCGCTGTAAGATAGCACTATCAGAAACATTGCTATGTTATGGCGGAGTAATTTACTGTGCTGAAATGCATGCGTGGACACCGACTGTGGGCGTAAATTGTGCCTGGTCAACCCATCTAGCCAGGGGCCTGCTCCACTCTTGCTCATATTGCTGCTATCCTCAGTGCATGGGTAGATGCTGTGCCTGGGACCAGCTTCCTCTGGCTCAAATCACACTGAAATTCACTGCACTGCAGTAACTGCACGTGTAGATGTACTCCCCGTGTCCTTACAGTGCTAACTCCTATCCTGTGTCAGGAGCAATGTTAAGGACAGTGGGGGAACTGCAGGGTCACATGGGCATCTCTTTCAAACAGGAGCAATGGTTTGTGATTTGTAATTTATTGTGCCAAAAAAAGGCTGTTTAAACAGTAAGCCTGGTTAGGAGGGGTTACCAACCTAACAATTCAAGGGACACCCCCTAGGTTCTCTCGACTGACAGCTGCTTCCAACTGCCTGGACATTTGTGAAGACTGTCAACAAGGAATAAACCTGCTGAAGCCAGGTGCACTTCCTTGAAGGCCATAGTACAAACGTTTTTCTTCACATGACCCTACTTATTCAAGTGGATCTTTTGAAATAGGAAAACTGACATGCCAACCCCATGGAAAAAATACTTCCTGGGTATGAAACTGGTCTCAGCATGTGTATGAAATCCTGGAAACAATCTTTCTGGCTTAATGTTTTAATTGATGGGAAATATATGCACAACATCAGTGGCACAGCAAGGGTGCCATCATCTTTTCATCATTGGATGACATGTCACTCTCCCAGAATTTCTTCATTGAAATCTTATAGAACCAAGGCCCCAAATAGGATTGCTATATTCCAGAAGTGATAAGAATCTTATGCACCTTCATTTGGTAGCACTGAGAAGAAAAACCCCAAAACTAAAACAAATCCCCACAAAAAATCCTCTTCCTTTTGTATCATAATACCTTCATTTCCTTTTTGCCAAGATGAAAAGAAAAATATCTACATCTTTTGCACTCTTATATTTTCAAGTCACTTCTAAAATTAACTTTTGACCATGCAAAAAAAAAAAAAAAAAAAAAAAATTAGGTTGAACATCCTTTGAAAATTTGGTCTTGAAGAGGAAGAAGAGATTATAAAAACCTATTTAAAATGTTAAGCATATTTATTTCTTGAACACAAACTAGTTTAAAATGTCAACAATAAAAAGGCTAAGGAAAGGAGTTTTTTGGGGTATTTATTCTATAACTTTGATAGCAAGGCAGCATAAGAGAAGTTTCTTATTAAGAAAGAAACTTTTGCACATTTTAAAATCACAGTTTAACTCTCTTCGTTGAGCAACACAATGCAACTTTAGCAATGTACAGACACCTGAAGCAAATTTAAGATGATCTTTCAGCATAGTTTAAACAAGACGTGACTGTACATAGATAGGTACAGTTCCAGGAACTCTGGGTTAGGAATTTCTAAAATAAGATTAGGATTATAATTTTTTTAAATGTTTTGGGCAAGCTTTTTACTCACAATTTAGACAAATACCAAAATAAAGAGTCTAATGCAAGTTAGTTTTATTGTTACCATTGTTTACATTTGTGGTTCTAATATATAGTGCCAGAAAGACTGCAGTGGTAGTGGTGTGTTAAGTAAACTTAAGTAACAGAAAGATTCTAGGTACAAGATCATTTATTTATTAAAATTGCTTCCAAGTCTGCATCTGGTATTATTAATAAATTATGGATGCACTCCAGACAAGTCCTTTTCATGTAGACCATAGCTTGATTAAGGCTTTCTCACTCTTATCAGAGTAGCAGCCAAAAGGGACTTAAGTGAAAATCACATCCATGAAGTTCAGGTTCACAATGTTCCTTTTAATTAGAATAGCAAACAAAGTAAAAAGCACTGGATAAAAATCTCAGCAAGGTTTGTCTTTTCTAACGAACTTGGCTAATTGTCAGAGATATGATATAAAGACAGCAGAGACCTCTCTGGAAAGTACAGAACAGATCAGGGAATGTTTTTACAGTAGAAAAGAATACATCAATGCTACCATCAAATAAGTTTTCTTTTTTAAGGAACAGCCACAACTTTTGATGTTACCTGTAATCTTATGCGGCAAGTTCACATACACTGGAAAAACTGAAAAAGATCTCAGTTTCTCGTTTTAAAGAAACTGATATAAAATGAACATTGAAGAAATTTCAGGATGTTATTCAGAGGTACCCTGACAGCAATGACTAAAGCTCTGAGCCGTTGTTGTGATGAGCAAGGTAAGACAACTAAGGTATAAAGCACCTTCTTCCTACCTACCAACAAGTCCTGTTGTCTGACAAAGTCTGGGGAGTCTCTCACTATTCCGGCCTTCCTTATTTCCTTCTCCACTCCTTTACCAACCCCTTGCCCTGGTCTTAGATTCCACAAGGCCAAGATTAACTGGATAGTTTCTTTGGGGGCATGGTCCTTATATATACCTAAAACTGCACCACCTCTTAAAACAAAACAAAAACTTTTGGTGGTGGCCTAACTTAACCCCTTGTGCAAAGAACAGCCTGTCATGAAGCAGGGAGGGAAACAGTAAGGAGCCTCATAGTGTCTTCATCAGGGTTAAAGACTTCATCAGTGGTATGTTAGTATAGGAACAAATACTTTTCAGGCCTTGAAAGTGCATTCTGGTGACAGCTTACAGCACTATCTGTAGAATCAACAACCCAGTGTGAATGATCACAAGAACAGCAAAGCTGTTTCTTTCACAGTTGATTATTGGCAAAGCCTAGGCTGGGTTTAATTAAAAAGCTGTTTTGGCATAAGTATGTTGGGCTAGGAGTATGAAACAAAACCTGAAAAAATGTCATGCCCCTAACCAAGATAGCTACACCAGCAAAAAATGAATATAGATGCAGTTATATCAGAAAAAAAAGTCCTTTTGCTAGTGCAGCTCATTCTGTTTGAGAAACTGGTATTCATTATGCCTGCTGGCACAAGCTGTGTCCCTACTAGGAGTGTTTGCTTCTACAATACAGCTATGCCAGCCAACTCTTAAGTGCAGACAATCCCCTATTCAGGTGAGCAAGCACTCTTAATGGTGATTAAAGGCTTACCTTTCAGAAATCTGTGTCAACACTACCAAGTCAGAAGAACAGATTAAGGAAGGTACACACAGAAAAAAGTGCTCACACAGAGAATGAGTGAACAAGTTTGTGCTGCCTCCGAATAATTATGGCAAGGTAAGATAATTCCATAGAACTGATCACTGGGTAGCAACTTGCATTTAGCATAAAGTGTTCCAAGAAAAAGTATTAAAATTAAAAACACAACTAATTTAGCTGCAGTAAAAGAAACTGCATCTACTTTTACATTTGAGTCTGTATTTTTCAAATGCGTACATAGCCAACACCCTCTGCATTCAGAAGCACGTTTCTTATAGCATGCTTAATTACAAAAAGGAGGCAAAAATGCTTACATGTAGTTTTCCCACAGCAGACTGAGTTGATATTTAAAGAAGTCAGTTAGGGGTCATTTATTCCCAGTTATGACCATCCACATTATTTTAGTTGGAATCCATCACCAAAATAGAACTCAACAGCTGATGCAAACTTTTAAAATGCTCCTGGTGCATGCCTTGCAAATGTGTCAAGCTTTGTTAAAAAATGCAGTACCATTTATTTATTACCAGCTTCTCTTTTTGCAGATATAAGCAGGGGAGGATGAAGCAACTGCTTACTATAATCACTTCTGATTTAATTTTCATAAAACATTTACAAGATGCAAGGAAATCAGGTCCTTGCCTAACCACATAAAACAGGTGGGTGAAGGGAAGACTGCTATTTGAAGCAGTCACTTATAATGTATTTCCATGCTATGCAGAGTTAAGTTTTCAACCTCCTACACTTAAATAACTAATGGAATGTTTTCATTTTGCTATGAGCAACACGTGTCTATGGAAAGAAACTGATCATCAAGAAATAGTGCAATAACTCTCTTCCACTATCTTGGTCACTTGCATTAAAAAGCGGGTATTTTAAAAGACTTTTGTTGAATGCCCATTAAAAGAACAAAACAAAAAGCCCTACATTCACTGCGTCAGGTATCCAGGTTGTAGCCGTATTGGTCTAGAGGCAAAAGGAATCAAAACTTGTGGAAGAGTTTTATTAGACCAACCTGACATTTGCAAACAAATATGCAAACAATGATGTAAATAAAATAATATGTTTGCAAATACCGAGTTGGTCTAATAAAAGAGATCACTTCTTCTCCAAGTTTTGATTTGTTTTACATTCACTGTTTCATTTTACTGAAATGCTGCAGTCTCTTTCTCTCTTCCCTTTTAAGAACTTTCTGAAAAACATCTGAAAGGGTAAAACAAAATTATGGTTGGTTTAACAAAGCTCACATGTCCATTCCAAGCAGACTAAAATTTCTGCATGTTTTCTAGTAGTTACAAGAGACAACGGGATTCAAACCAGATTTGTCTATGTTTAAATAGCTTGTGGAAATTATAGCCTCACTCCTGAAAAGTAGTGGTTAGATAGTCATTTGCCCTGTGGTTCTGATTCAACCCTCTTCCTGTCACCACTAAGACAGATGGTCCAAGTCAGTACCGGGAGGCAAATATTTTCCCCCTTTAAATTATACAGAGGCCAGGACACTGTGGCCAAGCACAGCTCCATCCACTAATTCCAGATTCCACTTCCCTCCAGCATTCTCCTCAGGCCTCACTAACATTGTTGTGTTAGACATTGAAAGGCAATTCCCTAATCCTTTTTACTGTGGTAACAGGAAGTTGTCAATCATCTCCTTGTCAGGCTGCCAAGGCTGCCTCTCTTTCAAACCATGTTTACATGCTGAGCTAGGCCTGCTCAGTGTGTCACCTTCAAGAGCAGAAGGCAGAACTGAATACAGAGCAAGGAAGAGCACTGCTTCCCTGAACTCACTAGCCCTGTTCATTCTAAAATGCATACTCCACAGCAGAGGAAACTAGCGACACGTTTTCCTTGTCGTGGTAGGACAGGTTGCAGTTTATAAAGATATCCGTTCACTAAAAACTACTTCCTTTGTACAGCAGGAGGAGACTTTTTCAGCATTTCATGTTGAAAAATCCCAAAGAAAAAGTTGTTTGCACTTCAAATGCAGATACCATTTTGAAGGAGAGGTGCCCATAGATTAAGAATCTCAACTAAAAGGCTGGGTAAGATCAACCATAATATCTATGAGGTGTAATTATTACAGTTCCTGGGACTGCTGCAGCAGGTTACTTATTCCATTCTTTCCTGCCATACCCCATCATTCACACTCCCTGAAATAAGCTCATTTTGAAATGCATGCACATAACAGTCATGGATTACTTCAGTAGGAGTTAGTTTTTTTGTTATTTTGCCTGTTCTTTAAGAGCTGACCAGTCATTGAACCACGCATGGTCTGTGAATATATACAAATTATTTTAGAAATAGGGTTTTCCTGCCCCCATAAGCAAAAAAGAGAAAGCAAAACTACAGGATTTATGACTGATTGCTGCAAGCAGTGTGTGATTGTAGGAGTAATACACAAAATGGACTGTCTCAATGGGATAAAAAGGTGTATTTTAAAAATGTTGGCCAATTTTATTTTTTATGAACTAGTCAATCCGACGCAGTTTGTATTGAATGTGTTGGTTGGTTCATACAAAACTAAATAGGTCCTGTCCTTCAGCTCCACCAGTTTATACATTTAAATTTAAAAAAAAACAAACCCTTTTCTTATCTATAACTGCACAATGTCAGAATGTTAACTGATGCATTTTAAAATAATACAACTTTTATCCTAGTCTAGACAAACAAAAAAAGGATAAAACTAAACAAGTTCACTGCCATGTCAGATATGATGCAAGTCTCCAAGCTGAAAAACAATATCCATTTCTCTCTCACTCAACTACTATAAAAATAGGAAGCTTTCACACAACCTTCCCTTCACCACTATAAAAACCCTGTACTTAATCAGACAAGTAACTATTTAAACAAACCAACAAGGGCACAGATATATGCACTTCCAATACCACATCGTTAACTACACCCCTTGAGCTTAGATAAAGCACAAGTCTCCCAAATAATTTTAAGAGAGCAGATAGAATAGACCAACTTAAGACGACAGAGATACAGGGCCAGATTTTCTAGTCTGCCAGATCTGCTTTGTGCTAAGTGGCTGGAGACAGCTAGTTGACTCCTGCTATTGCTCTGCTGCCTAACCATGCTCCCTTCTGTGCCTGAATTCAATGCTCTCATGTAAGGCGAAGCATGGAGTGTGGCAGTTGTCCATCTTCATGAAGTTTTAGCTACTGAAGTTTTTAAAAGGACAAAGTCCCACTTCAAAGCAAGCATCCTTTAAGCTCAAGACTCCATTTAAACTTAAGGAGGGAGCATGAATAAAGCCTATTTTCTGTTTTTACCCCCCCTCCAGAAAGGGTGTTTCCAGCTTGCAGGTATTTTGTTCTATTTTAGTGCAAGGAGCTGTTAACATCTGAGATGTTCAACCACAGATGAATGAAAAGGGCAAGTGCTTGCACAAACTTCCCTTCACAAGACTTAAATATGCTGACACACAGAAACTGCTTTTTCAAAACTAGAGAAAGTTCCAAATAGCTGTTCTCTGAAAATCTGAAACTCTGCTGCAATCCATTCAGATCAAGATTATTTTCACCTATACTAGGAGATTATAGCTTGAAAATGACTTTTTAATTCACTTTGAGCATGGCGTTCACACAAACCAAGCCAATTTGTAATTGAAAGGAAAGACATTTTTATTTCAGTAACTTTATCAGTTCAGAAATCTTGTATGTCAGAACAGTAGCAGCAAGTTGGTACTTTGAAGAATACTTGAATATGTCCAAAATCAAAATACTCAGCCTGTTAAATTAAGCTGCCATCATCATTTAACTTGACCTGCAAGGCTCAAGGGGCTGAGAAAGGTACTCCTCAGAAAAAGTGTTCCCAAATTCCACTCCTTGCTGCCAGCTAAATAATATAAAAAGGAAAACAAAATATAAAATGATGTCTAATTGGCACACTGTACCACAAGGCTTACAATTTCCAGCAAGGAACTATAAGGACTATGCAGATATCCCCAGTCTATTTCCTCTGGGACACATCACTACTATACATGCAGTCCTTTCTACAGTAGGTGTGGGATAGTAGAGAGCTAGGAAGCACACCTTAAAACTGTTTTTAAAGAAAGGAGTTATACACAAGAGAATTTACTTATCTTTAGTACAGTAAAAGTAGCTTGACACAACCTATTAGCACTCTAATTATGCATAAAATTACCAGATACCATAAGTTGAGTACATAAGCTACACATACCGTCTACTAATTTTCTTATCAAGTCAGCAATAAAAACAGATGCTACCTGCCATTCTTCACGAGCACATCCAAAATGACACAACCTTCAAGTAGGCAATTATGTGCAGGAAAGGGTCATTTCCCTTGTTTGATACTATAGTGAGGAAGGTATATCATTAATTTAATTTTTATGCGAGTTTTCCCAGAGCAAATATTTTTTAGTTCTCTCAAAGTACATGTGAAGCCTCAATTACTCAAAAGACAGAATCAGAAGACTGTGCATACATATCCAATTTCTACAGTCATGCAAATACAGCATGTAAATTAGGCACACAAGAGCTCGTGCATTACCATGTTACCACTGATCTAGCCTCATAACTGGAGTATCACCTCAGAAAACATCTCCAATGTTCATGGCAACACCTGGAGTTGGCTCATGCTCATCCTGGCTATAGAGTCTACTCATACCTTAAAAAAAGATCTACAGAACAATGTGGTAAAAGTTACAGAAACAAATCTTAGTGCGATTCGGTGCAAAAGGAACTGTAGTTACTGTTTTAATGCCTTAAGATGAAATGACACTATAAAAGGAACACGATGGAGCTAAGCATTACCAATCCTATATTCCTATGCTTTACAAACAAAAATGCAGCTTCACGCCACTGCCTGGTGGTTACAAATAAATTAAAGATTTTTCATAATTTAAAAAAAAAAAAAAAAAAAAAAGCTTAAATCCCACTTAAAAGTTTATCTAACAAGTACTTTTCCTAAACTTGAAGTTTCCCATAGGTACTTAAGTCAACTAGAAAAAAATATCAGTTAAATTACGAGGAATCAAACAAGTTTACTCATTAAATATTTATGAAGATTTCAAACAAAATATTTATGATCTATCCTGTCTAACCTACAAGGTGCGATTCAATTAAGGTATTTTGTACCCTAAAATACATGAACGATTATCCCTATACAATGACTAAATCATTTTAGGAACATGGGTACTGCCACTCTAAATCATACCTGTCATTCATCTACCCAGTCTCTGGATGAGGACACAGGACCATTCACAATGATGTAATCTGCTTTCAAGGCAGGGCAAATGCAGAGTGAACATACGAAGAACAGAACTATGCTGAAGCAAGTCACTTCACCCTAGAGTAAAGTCACCTCTTCAAAAATCAGGTTTAAAAAAAAAAAAAAAAATCAAGAAAAAAAAAAAAAAAAAAAAAAATCAGCAGACCAGGCAAGTGTATGAAGTGCTTATCACTTTTATCATGGATTAGTCCTTTTATGTGAACAGAGTATTACTAGTTTCCCATATCACCTACTAGTGATGTGCTATAACAGCACCTACTTTAAACAGCTACTTTGAAGGCAGTGGATCAGTGCTAACCCTGCATGTTTATGCTCTCTTAGTGGACCGTACAAGATGCTTTATAACAGCAATATTCCTGCAGTCACAGAACCCTTTCTTGTCACTTCTGCCGCAGAACCCCTTCCCCTGGTTCTGTTGACCATGTGAGCTGACATGAACCCAGGCAACCGGACCCAGCAGCAGTGCTCTCAGCCTGTTCCACCATCACCACCAGGCTCTTTGCAGAACCTCAGGGTTCTGTTCAATACAGTTGGAAAACAACTGCTTTAAAAGGAAAGTCTAAACTTATTTGTACTGCCAGGAAGGTTCATTTCAACATAGCCCTTTTCAACCTTTTCTTTAAAAAAAACAAACAAACAAAAAAAAAGTTACTAGGAAGAAATTCAGAATCATCCAGCAACGTGATATAGTCTACCTCATTATTTTTTTTTTTTATATAACTAGCAAGGGGACTTAGTTTCTGAATGACATTTTACATGTACTTTTTTTTCTGTTGGCCATTAGTAGTTGAATAGCAAGGATGAGCTAATCATGCTAAAATTTGGAGCATTGGGGGGGGGGGGGGGGGGGAAGGAAGCAAGGACAAAAAGTCAAGTCTGTCTTTAATATTCAACACTTATACAGCCATCCAGACACAAATGTGACTCCGTGAAACTAGGTATACAAATCAGGAATTTTTCACGAGAAAAACATTCAGGTCAGAACAGTCCAAATACGTTCACATCAGCAGAAGGAAAAGGAATCATTACTAAGCAAAGGATAATCCACACATATTACGTTAATCATAATGTAGGCAAGGCACTTAAGGGAGCCCACCCCTGCCCCAGCCCTGGTACAATCTGTGGGCAAGGCAACAGCCCCCAAGGGGACACTTGCCTGCCCGTACACAAATGCCAGGAGCTTAGGGAATAAGCAGGAGGAACTCGTTCTCCTGCTTAACACAAATAATTACAACATCATAGGGATAACGGAGACCTGGTGGGACTCCACCCATGACTGGTCCACGGGTATAGATGACTCTCTCTCCTGTACAGGGTATATTGAATAGATAAAAGTGGCGGGGGTGTAGCTCTCTATGTTAAGGAAAGCTACGCATCCCTGCAAGCTGATATTGGCGACCAGGGTGGATGACTGGAGACCCTCTGGGTTAAAATCTGTGGGGAACATGGCACAGGGGACACAACAGTGGGAGTCTACTACAGACCTCCCACCCAAAGTCAAGAGCTTGACCAGGAGTTCACCCGGGAACTGGCTGAGGCTGCATGCTCCAGGACCATATGCTCCAGGACCATGGTTGTCATGGGTTACTTCAACTACCCAGACATCTCGTGGGAGGATCACTCAGCAAAATCCGAGTGGTTGCAAAGCTTCCTATTGTGTGTGGATGACCTGTACCTGACTCAAGAAGTCTATGGGCCAACGAGAGGTAAAGCACTGCTTGACCTGGTACTGGCAACTGGGGATGACCTAATTGGCGACCTAGTGATAGATGGGAAGCTGGGTGACAGCGACCACGAGCTGATCACCTTCACCATCTGTTATAAAGCTGGCAAGTCAGTCAGCAACACTGAAGTCCTCAACTTCAGGAAAGCTGACTTTGACAAGCTCAGGAGGCTTGTCAGTGAGGCCCTAAGGGACCACGACCCCAGGGGGAGGGGAGTTCAGGAAGAGTGGTTGCTCCTCAAGGAAGCGATCCTCAATGCACAAGCTAATTCTATCCCATCTTGGAGGAAAGGCAGCAAGAGGGCACAGCAGCCCCCCTGGCTCTCCAGGGATCTAGCAGACCTTCTGAGGCTAAAAAGAAAGGCCTACAAAGGATGGAGGATGGGATTCACCTCCAAAAAGGAATATTCTGCACTGGTCCAGTCTTGCAGGGAACAAACCAGGAAAGCCAAGGCTGCAACTGAATTCCAAGTAGCTTCGAGTATCAAGGAAAATAAAATGTCCTTTTTCATATATGTGGGGAGCCGGAAGAAAAGTAAGGGCAACATTGGACCCCTGCTAAACCAGATGGGACAACTGACACCCAGGAAAAAGCCAACCTATTAAAAGGGTATTTTGCGTTGGTCTTTCATCAGTCCCATGGGACACCCATGCCCACTACAGGACAGGGAGGTCCAGGTGAGGGAGATCCCCTGCCCTCCATCAAATCTGATCTCGTGAAGGAACACTTTGGGAGGCTGGATACCTTCCAGTCAGCTGGCCCTGACAGTCTACACCCCAGGGTACTCAAGGAGCTGGCGAGCATCATAGCCCAGCCCTGGCACGGATCTTTGAAAACTCCTGGTGCTCTAGTGTAGTGCCCGACGACTGGAAGAAGGCCAATGTGGTACCTATCTTCAAGAAAGGGAGGAAAGTGGATCCAGCAAACTACAGGCCCATCAGCCTGACCTCTATCCCAGGGAAGGTCTTAGAAAAAAGTTTATTAAAGAGGCCATCCTTAATGGACTGGCAGACGCCAACATCCTGAGGGATAGCCAGCACAGGTTTGTTGCGGGTAGGTCTTGCTTGACCAATCTCATTTCCTTTTACAACCAGGTGACCTATCACCTGGACAAGGGAGAAGAGATTGATGTCATATATCTTGACTTCAAAAAAGCCTTCAATCTGGTATCCCATGATCACCTCTTGGCGAAACTGGCCAACTGTGGCCTTGGGTCCACCATGATCTGCTGGCTGGGAAACTGGCTCCGTGGTCAGACCCAGAGGGTGGTGGTTGATGGAAGTCAATCGTCATGGTGCCCTGTGACCAGTGGGGTCCCCCAAGGCTCTTTCCTTGGACCCATATTGTTCAATATCTTCATTAATGATGTGGACATTGGAGTCAGATGCAGACTAGCCAAGTTTGCCGATGACACCAAACTCTGGGGCAAAGCATCCACACCAGAAGACAGGAGGGTGATCCAGGCTGACCTGGACAGGCTCGCGAAATGGGCAGATGAGAACCTGATGGTGTTTAACACTGAAAAA
>NW_005841995.1:358193-360110 GCF_000455745.1 Alligator sinensis
AAGATGAACATGAGCCTTCAATGCGATGCTGTGCCTAGTAAAGCAACCAAAACGCTGGCTTGCAGCCGTAGATGCTTCTCAAGCAAGTCCCGGGTCGCCATTCTCCCCTTGTACTCGGCCTTGGTGAGGCCGCAGCTGGAGTACTGTGTCCAGTTTTGGGCCCCACAACTCAAAAAGGATGTGGAGAAGCTTGAGAGAGTCCAGAGGAGAGCCACGCGTATGATCAGAGGTCAGGAAAACAGACCTTACGATGACAGGCTGAGCACTATGGGGCTCTTTAGCCTGGAAAAGTGCAGGCTCAGGGGTGATCTGATGGCCACTTATAAGTTTATCAGAGGTGACCACCAGTATTTGGGGGAATGTTTGTTCACCAGAGCGCCCCAAGGGATGACGAGGTCGAATGGTTATAAACTACTGCAAGACCGTTTCAGGCTGGACATAAGGAAGAATTTCTTTACTGTCTGAGCCCCCAAGGTCTAGAATAGCCTGCCATCAGAGGTGGTTCAAGCACCTACATTGAACACCTTCAAGAGAAAGTTGGATACTTATCTTGCTGGGATCCTATGACCCCAGCTGACTCCTGCCCCTTGGGCAGGGAGCTGGATTCGATGATCTTCTGAGGTCCCTTCCAGCCCTATTGTCTATGAAATCTATAAAAAATGTTAAAATGTAATATTTGGCCTATTGGAACAAATGAAGACAAAGCTGAATGTAAAAAGTGACATGGCAGGAGAGAGATCAGAAAAAGATATACACAGAAAGTTTGCTGAACTTGTTCTGAATTCTGATGCACAGAAAACTTCATGTTTTGGGTTAAGGTGTAACACACCAATATAAACCATCTTATCCCGTATTTCTTCTTTTGATTGGTATTGCTCTTCTTTGACAACCCACATGGAGCAGCGATGATTTGTAATCAAGCTCAACAGCAGGCATCAGAGGAAGTGGGTGGGATCACCAAGCTCTTCGTCTTACATGAACAACAGTAACACAATACTGTTGGCATCTGAGCTGCAGGGAAGACAGCAGTGATATCACAAAGTTCTGCTGCTGTGGTTGTTCCCTGGTCTCTCTGCTTAGCTCTAGAGCAGGGGCGGGCAATTATTTCGGGCAGAGGGCCACTTACCCAGTTTTGGCAGGCTGTTGAGGGCTGCATGGGTAGCCCCGCCCCTTGACAGGTGCCCCACCCCTGGTCACCATCTTGGGGCCAATATCCCAATGTCTTTGGTCCCAAGACATTGGGACATTGGTCTCATGTCCCAGGGCCAGCACCAGGGGGGGCACAAAGCAGGGCACAGGCTGGGAGGGGTCTGTGGAGCTGGGCTGGGCTGCCCCAGTAGGGAGTGGGGAGCTGGCCCAGTTCCATAGAGCCCCTGCCAGCTGGGACCCTGCGCTCCTGCCACCCTGCTCTGGGCCCCGCCAGCGTTGGCCCCGGGACACCAGTGCAGGCCCCGTGTTCCTGCTGGCTCCCCGCCCACTCACTCCCAGTGCCCCCCAGCCCCGTGGTACAGGCAGGGGGCAGCGCACAGTCCCAACCCCCTGCTTGCCAGCAGGGAAGAAGCTGGTGCTGAGTGCAGGGAAAAAGCAGCCCCTGCTTGCCCCATGGCCGGCACTCCCTGCTGCAGGTGCTCACAGCCCAGGCGGGGTTGTCTGGAGCAAGCACAGGCAGCCCCAGGAGGGCTGCAAGTGGCTACAGAGCGGGGCACTGGCCACAGGGCAAGCGAGGCTTTCAGCCTGTCCCTGCTGCCAGCCTGGGATCCGTGCCGGCTCCAGGCTCGCCTATCGGGGCTGTGCGTGGTGGCAGCAGCTGTGGCCCCCCATGTGCCCCACCAGGCAACGTTGGCTGCTGCTGCCTGCCCAGAGCGCGCACTGGGCAGCCCACATGCGGCAGTGGAAAATACTGCCCGGCACAGCAAG
>NW_005841995.1:360372-372183 GCF_000455745.1 Alligator sinensis
CTCCCCTGCCCTGGGGTGAGCGCTTCCTGCTGCAACTGCTCGCAGCCCGCGCGGGACTGTCTGGAGTAGGCACAGGCAGCCCCAGGCGGGCTGCGAGCAGCTGCAAGCGCAGGGGGCCAGGCACAGGGCTGGGGAGGGGCCACTTCGCCCCCCTCCCCACTCAGCTTTTCCCCGGGCTTCTTCCCTGCCCAGGGTCCTCCCCTGTCCTTCCCTCCCCTTTACCTGCCCTTCTGGTGTGGGACAGCCACATGGTCCCAGGCCAGAAGCCCCTCCTGGGGCTTCCGGGTGGGGGGGCGGGGTTGGGCAGCGCAGGGGGCCAGGCACAGGGCTGGGGAGGGGCCACTTCGCCCCCCTCCCCACTCAGCTTTTCCCCGGGCTTCTTCCCTGCCCAGGGTCCTCCCCTGTCCTTCCCTCCCCTTTACCTGCCCTTCTGGTGTGGGACAGCCACATGGTCCCAGGCCAGAAGCCCCTCCTGGGGCTTCCGGGTGGGGGGGCGGGGTTGGGCAGGCCCTGCTGTTGTGGGAGCCTGCCAGGGCTTACCCTGGGTCCTGCTGCCCTTGGTTCCTGACATTTTTTACAGGAGCCAAGGGCAGAGAAATATTAATTTTCTAAATTTTTGGGGGGCCTTGCGGGCTGGATAGAATAGCCTCTATCTAATCCCATGATAAATAAGAACTTATTAAAGAATTTCTGAAGTTGTTTAAAAAAACAAAACTATAGTGGTTCCTTACAGGAACCACCTGGGTGCAAATGGCTAATCTACAAGAAAACTCATATTAACTCTTTATCTAATATAGATAAATCTTGTGAACGTTAATAGTGGGACTGTTATACACTATTGGGAGATAAAAGTAGGGAGAAGGTTTAATGGGAAGGCAGTGGGAAGAAATATGTTTATTTCTTACTGTAATGTGAAGGAAGAGAGATTGCACCGTTAACATCTGACCCACTCAAAAAACCCCCCAAAAACCAAAAACCCCCACATCCACAAAATCCCCAAATCCTGCAGCCTGCGGACACTTGTAGATGTTCAGGATGAGGAACATGCTACGGAGAAAAGGGATGTTCTGAACATACAGTTCATGGCTAATTCAATGAACGTTTTAATATACGAAACACGTTTTGCAGGTTAATTTGTGACAGGCTGGACCTACCGTCGAGAAAAAGGATCCCATCTATGGAAACTGTATACTTCTCCCCCTTCATAATCCTCAAAGCTCACAACAACTAAGTGGTAAGAAAATACTGTCATTCCCATTTTACAGGTGGGGAACCGAGGCACACAGAAAATAAGTTACTTAGCTACAGGAAGTCTGTGAGGAACAATGAACGGAACCCTAGGAACAATCATCCTTCCTCTCTCAATTACAGGTTCTGTGGCACTCTAGCATAGGAAACTGCACATACTGCAGCAGTTTCATTTTAATAAATATTGTGGATTTTTGATTAAATCAAAATGGACACTTTTGTGGGATGTGTTAAGAGTCTGTGAGCAAAATAACTATCATATATTACCATGCTAAAAATGAAAAAGGTTAGGTGGTTTCACAATGATGCTTCGCATCACAACACAGAACTGTGCTGTGGTAAGTTGTCAAGTGGGAACCTAGAGGGTTTTTTTTCCCCCACTGGCAGCAAGACACATGCAAAAGATGCTCTGGATTTATAGAAGAAACCCATTAGAGGTCAGTCTTTCTGCTAAAACGGTCACAACGTCATTTTTCCCAGTGGGCTATCTATATATGCTGCTCAGTTTTTGTTTCAGGCTCTGCATAGACTCAAGAAGAGTTCATCTGCTCAACTTAACTCTTATTTTTCACTTCCTGATCATATACAATATTAAAACAAAAAAATCCCACCACCAAGAAAAAAAAAAACCCAACTGTGAAAACTTGGATTTGACAGAGTAATTCTGCAGCAAGAGGTAAATTCTGCTGCAAATTCAAAGTCTGGTGAGTCCAGAATATACTGGATCTTGATTAACTGGTATGTCTTAATTGATTGTTTAATCAAGTAAGTTAGTCTGGATACAGTTTATAAGTGGAGGCAAACAGAATAATCTCAAATAGTTGGAAAGACAGTGTGTTCCCCAACGGACAGAATGGATGGCCAGCCTTACTCAGATTGCATCTCTCTAGAGCATGATTTATAATATATAGGACAGGAAAAAATTATTTGCAAACATATGGAAAACATTTATGGATTCTAGCAAGCATCTGGAATAAAGTTATACTATTACATATTGTTAGGACTCCTAAATGAAGGTTTTTAGCTTTAAAATAAGTATTTTAATTTGTTTTTTTTCCATACAATCTTTGCCCTTTAATTATAGTTTCGAGCCAGTCACTTTTGTTGTTCATAGTTTTTTGTGGGTCTTTTTTTTTGGCCTGTTAGGTATGCCATTCAGGGAAGAAGGAGGAAAGGAAGACTTATCAAATTAACAACTACAGAGCTTATTTCTCAACATTTACTACCAGGCCAAGTACTTACCAACTAACACTGGCGCACTGAAATAAACAGGACTATGTAGAATATCAAAGTTCTATACCAGGTGGTAACCATTAGCAGGATCAGTATAGACAAGTACTAAAACCTGATGAGTTTCCAGTAGTTTAATTATACCAATTTGAAATGCCTCACAGACGCTACAAACCAAAGCAAGCCATACCGGTGCAATCCCTTTTTACACCACATTGGGTTTTTTACCAATAGAAATATCCTCAGCATATACAGCCTTAGACCAAATTATTTTTGCAAGTAGTTGGAGTGAAAATGGAGGACACTTAAGCATTTCTGGAAATCCAAACCATAAGTGCCTGGCTCCCAAGTCATTTAAGTACACCTGAGAATTCTGTATGCATTTTTATATATTGTAAAATAAATACTACAAAGAAAAAAAAAATCTGTAATCATTTTACAGCACAGCAGAACACAAACTCCAAGGGCAGCAACACCGCTGTTCTGAATACCATTGGAGTGATTGGGTATGTGTGTGCATAAGAGACAGGACCATAACACGAGAATATGGATGGTGTCCTGCTGGTGGCCAAGAACAATAAAAAAGCACTATATACACACACAAGTCACTGTGACATGCAAAGAAAAGCACAACTGCAAACAAAGATGATTTTTGCTCAATCTTTTCCAATTTGATTAAAGGGCAAGACAGTAAGGAAAAACAAAAAACAAAAACAACACAAAGTGACCAAAAAGCAACTTTACCCCCCGCAAAAAAACTTTACTTTAGTATGGCAGGGCTCCTAGTTAAGCCATAAATCAGCAGCCGAAAGCAGTTTAAAAAATACTGAAACACTGAGCTTGAGTCTTTTCACAAAGCTGGCTGACCAAAGAGGACACCCTGAACATCTTGTCTCCACCTCATTTGCTAATTAACTGAGGGAGCAACATAATGAATGCTGAAGTAAAGGCTTGAGCAGTGGAGGGGAGAAGACAAGTCATCATCTGATAGGGGTGTTTCCCTGCTTTGCAAATACCACATCTTATACTACATACAAATTATGGTTAACCGAGTGGCTCAGATGCATGCAAAGGACAACTAAACATGCGGTCACCTGCAGCTGGGGAAAAGTCTGACCAGGTCTTTAGCAACACAGACTTGGCAACCTTGCTTTTAGTACATAAATCAACACGCTGCCTTGTTGAGAGTTCTGCCAGGCAGAAGAAAACGGAAGGCCCTGTGGTGTGAACTTTCACTGTTCATCCTAACTGGGTGCTACTTACAGCTAAGTTTGAACTATTTGCATACTAACTTCATTAAGCAGCCTAACACCAAGGTGTCTCATCTCCTGGCACATACCAGTATCCTATCACTGTGTAGAAGGTATTTGTATAGATGCCTCCTAATATTTGTCACCTCACTGGTGTCAAGTGGAAAAATATAGTTTTCAGGTCTGGCTTTTAACTTGACTCACAGGAGCCTAAGTCGTATTAATGCAACTGGTGCATGGTTTATCCAGCTTTCCTAATTCAAACAACATTTACTACAGCCAACACTTTGTTCACTTGTAAAAATCAAAGTTCCCTAACTTTATATTCAATTAGAACCTAAACATGGCCTCAAACCCAAGTTTTATGGAGAGAGGAAAAGAAAAAGTCTAGAAAACAAGAAAACAAACAAAACTTACACATGGGCATTTTCAGGCCTCAGTTATTTGACTGGGTGCATTTAGTCCCCTAAAAAAACCCCCAAAACCCTGCTTTATAAGAAAAACACTTAAATGTTTTCTGTATTTCTCACTGAACTTATACTTTTTAAAAATTGTTTAATATTAATGTAAATGCTATAGTGCCTCTACTATAGCCAACAAGGAGGCTGTACACACACACACTACAGGTTTTGATTAAATCTACTTTACAACAAAATCCTTTAAAGCAGCACCCAAACCTGGAAACGGGTATACAATTCAAATCCTGCCAGAACATTGCTTGCACAGTTCGTGTAACTTTTGGTTAAGCACTATTAAACAGCAAGCCATTCTGGCTCCAAGGAGGCCGCCTCTCTCCCATCTCGGATTCTATAAATCACTTCTGGCAGGTAGCTGGGAAGCAGCTGCTAATGATAGTTTTGCTCTGGAGCACAGGAAGTCACCTTTTAACCCTGCCTGCTGTTGTTTGTCTCTTAGAACTGTGACAAAAGAACAGATGCGAACAACATGCCAACTGTCAAGAGGATCTGGTCAAAACTCAACAGGAAACCTGTCCAGACCCACACCACGCTGCTCATCTAATGGGAGTGCAACAAAATTCATCTCATACCACGTTTCCACTGAGGGGCTTTTCCCCACCCCCTTACATTCACAGGATTTGACTGAATGTTTCCTGCTCAAACCCTCAGTTATCCCAGATGTGCAGAGAAAAGTAATGCATGTTTTTTGTTTTTGAAATGAGGAATCAATTAAATATTTTCATGCCTATGAAATGCAGTGGCAAAGTACATCAGTGTCAAAGGACATTTGCTACTTTTACCTTTATATTTGAAAATATTCCCCTTTTAACTTCCCCATTACCCAACCCGCCAGTGTCTTATGACAAAGAGTGCATTTACACAAGATGCAATGAACGTGTGTGTGGGGGAGGGGAGAGTATATGAGAGAGATTGGAGCCGAGCAAATAATTCACAATGAATACTTTCTTTGATTAATTTTGCTTCTCTCTGCTCACAGAATATCCATGATCAGATTGCAGTTTCATCTCATGCATTCACATTTTTTTGCTGTAAGGAAGGGCATGGGACAATTTCTTCCTGTGTTTTTGGGAAAAACTCCAAACACATTTTAGATGCTGCCACAAACTAGATGTAAACAATACAAAATAGGGAATCTCTGGCAGTCTATTATTTAATTGTTAGTCAGGTAGATCATATAATCCTGTTCATTTCTTGAGCCAAATAAACTTGTATGTACTCCTGATGCTCCTGTTTACACTAAAATTTGGCTTCTGTAGATAGTCATATAATTAATTTCATTTTTTTTCCTATGGACAGTGTGCAATAGTAACAACACAGCTCCTCTAAAGTTTGCAGAAAGATAAAACACAATTGGCACGAACACCTCTTACGCCAAGTCATTTGAAAACTTAATGTCTGTTGGCAGTTGAGGGAAGGGGGCATTATTTGCTTGCCTGTCTCTGAAAGACTAAACATTTGCTCTATGTTACAAGACTATACCGCTGGTAACGGGCAGCATTTATAAGGGAGCAAGAAGTTAACAGAGACGTATCGCTCACAGATGTTAAAAGAAAAAAAGTCATCTGTTGATTAAAGTTGCAGGCTGGAAGCCATTTCCATAATGTTACAAGGATCCTTAATTATGGTCTAGGTGCACCACAGTGCTAAACGTAAGAACTTCAAATGAACTCTACTTACTGTAAAGACATCATCATCACCAACCTCAGCTTCATTGTGGATTGTTGAAGAGGAAGTAGTTGATCCTAAGGAAAAAAACAATTTTCAAATAAGATTGCTTTATATTAAACAACTGGCTATCTGGACTCTGACTTTTTAATACACATCATGCATATTCTGAATACCTATTTGTCAGGTGAACTAGACTGATACAACATGAAGTAACCAGGTGTTTCCAAATTAGTAAAGAAAGAACAAAAATTCTCTCTTTTGCTAGGTGTTAGGTGACATTCAGAAAATTTTCTTAAAATGATGCTGCAGTAACCAATCCTATTTCAGGATGGTAGAGCTATAAGTAGCACTTCTGATTATATAGCATTTTACTTTTCAAAGGGCGAGTCTCTACGAGACACTACGGCGCCATAGCATCCGTTGGCAAAAACTGCGATGCCGCCACTATGCTGTTGTAGCAACACGCTCACTCATTATAGCACGTTGCTGTGGTGACGTAGCGGGCAAAAATAACTGCGTGGCCAACACGGCACAGTATGCGCCGTTACTGCACCGTCTTTTAGTATTTCCAAAAGGAATTACTAAGTGATGGCACAGTAACAAAAGAACTGTCCGGCCATGTGTAGATGAGTCCAAATTGTGATAAAGCAGGTCACAGAATAAACATTCAGGGCCAGACCTTTACTTAAAGTCATTCAGTGGAGCTTCAGTGAATCGCACCAACTGATCGGGTCCCAAATTCAGAAAAAGTTAATGCTTTCACTTACAAAATAAAGTTCAGATTAGATAAAGAGCTCTCTTTGTGGTTCACAAAGCAACTAACTATATTGAAGGATTTTTTGCCTTATATGCTATTTGTCTCAGATTTGTCCCTTTCCTTCCATTTCCCTCCCCCCATCTAAGCAAAACATTGAAGAGGGGGTATGTGCAAGAACAAAAGCAGAAAAAAAAATTGAGGTGTAGCTCTTCTCATTAACCCTGCAGTAACCATTAGGAATCTATCCAATAACTAGTAAATTGCATCCAGGAAGCTTTCTTTAAGTTTATTTCACATTTTATTAATTACAAACTGACACAACAATATTCAAGCTTTTAAATATACATGCTCGTATAGCTACTACTGAACCCTGATAATCATAGAATAACTTCTATCAAGACTCTCTCAAAGCAAACTTGTACTGTTACTGTTTGAATTCTGATTCTTTAGTTACCTATTTAAGATTTGATAACGTACTGCGGTAAGCAATGAATTACCTTAATTCTAAAAACAGATTTTAAAACAGTGATTTTAACTTTGGTGTGTTAATACACCATAAGTTGATTATTAATTAAAAGTTAGGAGGTGAAAACTGCATTTCCTCCAAAACATAAGGGTATTATACCTTGAGCATGCTAGGTAGAAACTCTACCCCTCCATGCTTATAGAGCTGAAAATATTACTGTGATACCAAAATGACAAAAGTCCTATGTAGTATTTCAGGAAATAAGCTAAGTGTTAAGTGTTAAGTTTTATTTCTAAAACAGAATTATTTAATATAATGAAGCTTCAAATACATATTCTTGACTGTGATAATACGAACAGATTTAACAGATAGCACTGAGTGACAGTGAATCAAATTCAAACTTCACTATCGTCTGCACACACACGCTTGCATGCACACATACATGTATAGAGAGAGACAGGGAGAGACGGAGAGAGAACACTAGTTATATTTTTAATCCGGAAGTTAAATTAATTATTTGGAAGTTAAATAAAAATGCATTCAACAGAATCAGTCTGTTCTGTTAATGTCATAAATACAGACAGTACTAATTTTGAACATTTTCTAAAACACAGCAACACTAAGCAGTTTACATGTGACTCCTGAATTTGACTTGTTTCAGTACATCTCAAATTAGGGAGTAGCACATGTGACTGACACTATTTAACCACACTCTCCCTTAAATAGAGGGTATGTGCATTATACACATATCAGGCACCAGCATGAATGTGTTGCACTAATTACATAAGATACCACTTGTAACACCTAAAGAGCTTACAGTTTAAGTTAGGCAAACATGAAAAGGAACAGTTCAAAAGTATGGGAGTAGGATTAGCCCCGACTGTCACTAGCCACATGCAGGAATTATGTTTCTACTGAGAGAATCCTTGCTTTCCTAGTAGAAACTATGATCATGAAAGCGCGTCCATTCAAATTTCTCCCTGGGGAAGACATACTCCCTTCCAGGAGAAAGATCTTCCAGGTGTCAGCCTGGAAAATATCCCTTGTGAGAGAAAGTCTCTTGCAAAAATGAATGCTTGTACACTCCCCTCTGGTTTGGCAACAAAGGCTAACTTAGCAAGGCGCTGTAAAGGGCCTTAAAAAACACATGGTCAGGAAGTTGAGTGCCATATATTAATGGTGAGGGCAGCTGAAAGCATTCACCAATTAAGAACCAAAAACATAACACACCAGGCTTTCAGAGCAAATATCCACAAAACAAAACAAAACTCAACACCATAGTTTTTCACATACATGTCCTCAAATAAAATATGCACCTTGTTTTTGGAAGGCAGAATGTAGGAAAAAAACAGATCGTTTCCAGAGTCACGGCCAACTGTGCGACTAAGTCCTCCTGGGAGCACTGTGTTGAAGAAGCGTGGCACCAGGGAGGTTCAGGGTGTCAGCTGCTCCACCCAAATGGTCTCCTGGGATACCATACTGCCTGGACACGGTCTCCAGGAGGACTTACTCTAAAGACACACAAGGCTAGGCCCCAGACCCTTGAAAGGGCAGTAAGCAAGACTATGACAATACTACACATTACTGTTCCTGATCAAAAACACACACATTGTACTGAGGGGGCTGATTTTGGGGCATGTTGTATGTGAGAAAAAAAAAAAGTGTGCGCGTGCGTACACTTCAAAGATGAGCAGAAGGGAAATTAAAAAACCCCACAACAACTCTATGAGCAGGAAAACCTGTATATACAATGCTGTGGTCATAAAACCAAAGCTAAACAAAACAAATAACTAAAGACCAAAACACCACGCTGAAGGATTATTTTTCATTGAAACAAAATAAAAGGGAAGGAATTACAAATGACAGATTATATATATATATTTGATTCAAGTTTGATTAAAGCAATGGAAAAAGGAAAAGTTTCATAACCACTTCAAAGTGTGGGAAATTAACTTACAATCATGATTGAATTAAAAAACCCCCCACAAAAATAAATTCCTTAAGCACTATAGTTCTCCAGCTAGGTAGAAGCAAAAAACCAATTATCATAAAAAGAAAATGTTATTTATTCAAGTCTGTAACAAAACTCATAAAGCAAACAATTTTTGCAATATACAGACAAACAGCTTTTTTGTTGCAGGGAAGAAAAGTGACCCAAATGACAAGTTATGAAACAGTTTTTAGGGCTATGGGGGGGGGGGGGGGGGGATGGCTAATTAGTTAGACCTACAGCTGTAAATAGATACCTAAGACATGGAGGCTGCCCCCTGATTTTGCAGGCAGAGCACAGGCCCAGGTAGCCATTTTGTGGGTGGAGCACAGCAGGGCCCCATGGCAGAGGGGCTGCAGTGGCCCCGACCCTTGCCACCGATTGTCTGCAAGGGCTGTCCGTCATGCAGCTCTACCCCTCACCGCCTGGTGGAGAGAGACAGGGCCACAGTTCAGGCTTCCCTCACAGCCAATCAGCAGTAAGGGAAGGGGGCAGCAGCCATCTTGTCCACAGCCCTTCAAGTAGGTAGACTCTCTTCCCTGCCCTGCCGGGTTGATGCACAGTACTGAGGACTACTGGCTCCCTCTGAGAAGCCGGCATTTTCTTTTCCTTGGGTCCCCCCCTTTTTTCTGGGCATTGCCTGGATTTTGCAGGCAAAGATGGATTTTGTGGAATCCACGAAATCGTGAATTTTGTAGGTCCCTAGCTGTAAGAAATGCACCGTAATAATTTAGGTCTTGGTGGACCAGGCTAGATAAGGTGGGGCACTGAAAAAACATTTGCATTATTCCTTCCCCAAGGGACTACTAATTTCATTCTCTATTGAACAAGAACCAACATATTTTAAAGGCTAACTGGTTAACGCTGCAGCAAGAAATGTGAGAAATGCATTCAAGTCAAGTTTGAGGTCCGACTGTGTAACCCGTCCTCTTGCAAGAAAGAAACAGAATGCTGATATGCACTCCAGTACCTTCCGTGAGGTCTTCAATTGCTTTCCTCACTCCTCTATCAAATGCTCGTGCATCAGCAGGGCTTTGAAAAGTGAGCCCAAACTTCCTGTTGTCAACCTTCCAGTGATGAAATATAGGATTTGCTTTAGTGTAGATCAAGTCCTTTTTTACAAAGCATTCCAATACCACCTAAAAAGTTTAAGCACAAAGGGAAGGTTACATTTATACATGAAGGGCAAGGTTTTAGTATAGACCAGAATTTCCTCTTTTCTAAACACAAAACAAGCCACTTGTGAATCTGTCACTCTGAGTTACACTAAGCATATTTTCCAATAGAATTTTTTGTCAAAAGCAGCTATAAGTGAAACTACAAAATGTAAAAAGTGCCAGTCTTATCATCAGTAAGGGAACTTTAAGGCCAATGATATAATCACTTAATTAAATAAAAGTAAGCTTGTACTCAAACACTAGCAGCATCAATCTAAACCATACCAGTTTGCAAAGTTTTTTTTAAAGCTAGCTGGTGACCACACTGTCAGATTTTAGGAGGAATAAGAAAATATGTAGATGCAACTGGAAATGACAATATTTTCTCATTTCTTTAGCTCCCATTTGAATGTAAACCATTTGTTTTTTTCTGCAGGATTGGAACAAAGCTGCTGATCTAAAAGACCATTGGAAGGAACTGAGAGTGTCATTTCTTAAAAGACAACTTGTCCTCGCATTCTTATGCTACTAGTGCAAACCTTGAATAGCATGCAGCATAAATAATTCATTGCAGTTTTTAAAGGCTTGCATTGCATTACTCGGTACAATGCTACTGGCTTCATGGATTCTTTACACTTCAGTTCACTTCTCACACACACTTGTTAGATCTTCAAAAAAAATAAATGTGTCAGTTTCATTTTTTTTTTTTTAGGAATTAAAAGGGGCCTTTCCAAATGGACACAGAACATTTAACTGCTATTTATAGGGGATAACAAAACAACCAATTACAGTTTAGTATTCATTTGAGGATGGGGTTACTTTAAGCAATGCTGAATTGGACAAAAAGAAAAAAGAAAAGAAAAACACCGATATGAAACACAGAAGTGTTTGATTTTGGGGGTAATTCTCTTAATTAAACAAACATAAGTTGAATTAGGTTCCATTACCAGTTTGTCTCTTTGTCTTTCACCATGGATTAGAAATCTACTTCTTCCATTGCCCTCTGGGTACATGACCTTGCAGACGCCGACTCTACTGAGACCGCCTCCTTCTTGAGGTAACCAGCCCCCACTGGAGTCATCTCGGGTCATAACCACAGCTTTGACTCGTACAATATAGCTGTCACTGTAACAGTAACAAAAGAGAAAACTTTGTGAGATCATACCACGTCTCAGTAGTTTTATTTAGGGAAGCATTTAAAGCAGCCAGCTAGCTCCCAGGTATTTGAAGACTTTTGTCAAGAGAACGGGCGCATCATCCATAAGAGATGGAATTTATGGCCACAGCCACTCTACAAACAGCAAAAATAGCCCACTCATTTCAGAACCTCAGAACACAAACCAAATAATCAACAGAAGAGCTGGAAGCCCTTACAACCTCACTCCATCAGGAAGAGACCTTGAAAGGAAAGCAAGCCTTGCAGAAGTCCACAAATGTAGCCTCTGTTGGACAAAGAAGGGGCACAAGTTCTGTCAGTAATTCCCTTTGGTTTGAACTGCGGAAGGGATTCTGGTTTAAGAAATTCCAGTGAGCAAAAATGCAGGGAGGGGGGGGGGGGGGGAGGGG
>NW_005841995.1:372214-391440 GCF_000455745.1 Alligator sinensis
GGGGGGGAAGTTAGGGGTGACCTCTCAGGTTGCCAGAATCTAAAATCATCAGGGCGTTTTACAATCAAATTCAACATTTTAAATTTCTATTTGGAAAGTCATCTGCAAGACATATAACATGCTCCTCTCAAGGAACAACAAACCAACCTTACAATATCTCACAGGAACATGGTCCTTTGAGATGAGGAACAAGCCATACAACAGGACTCCTTAGGAGAATGTAAGTGCTCTGTGGCACCATGATGCGGTACATAAGATCTTGCACAGCGTCCCATATTGACCTCAATATCAAGAAGACTGGAAGCAGAGTGATCTAAGAATCAGTTTGGATGCTTGATTAGATGAACCTATACACTAAGCACATCTTATATCTCATATCCAGACTTGAATGAATGCAGTCAAGGAAATCTGAAGACTCTTAACATTGCCAGACTTGTCTCACCACGTTACTGAAAGCAACAGAAGAACATAATTTAGTGTGCAAGTTCAATATTTACATCTGTCTGCATTTCCTATGAAGGCAAATAAACTGTAGTCCTTAAAAGTGGAGTTGATACATTATTGTTATTACTGGTTGGGGGGTGCCAGTACCTTAGTAAATGCATCCCAAAAAGGGACAACCCTTACTTTAGGGAGCTTACAATCCAAGGACAAAACATGTAGACAAGTAGACTGTTATCGTATGCTTCCATTTACTTCACAGTAAATGGTGTGGAAAACAGGAACTTTGGAACAAATCATTAGGTGGCTTGATGGCCCTCCTTGGTTGGTGGAGACCAATGAAGTAGTGCTGGATTTACAATGGGTTCAAGCTGCCATTTTCCTTTTTTGATTAGTTCCTGACTTTTCCAAGCCCTGCCTGCCAACCATTACAGCTCCAACTTTACAGAACTTAAACTGATTGGCACAGGAACCACCTAGTAGTCCCAAGCCAACATATGCACATTAAAAGCTATTAAGACACCAGCTGTAATACCACAGAGGCTTCTAATCAGTTAAAAGGCAGCACCACCCATTGCAATGACCTTTACATTTATGATGCAACTTGTGCACTCTTTGAAAGGGGGGGGGGAGGGGAAGAGCAGCGGGTGGTGATTGGGAACATAGCAGGGAAGAAAAGTGAAACAAGCCTCCTCCGCATGAATGTTAAAAAAAAAACGAAGAGGACAATCAGATCACAGGTCCAAACTGCAACTGATCATTTATTCAGCCTCCAAAAGCCGTGCTCCTTAACATGGCAGCTAAACCCATGTGGCATTCCTAGAGGATCTTTTAAAAGAAATATCATTATTCAGGCATAAGGCACGTTTTATTTTATTTTTTTATTTATTTATTTTAAAAGAGGCTCTCAGCATCTGAACAGTTTGACAGCGTTTCCAAGAGCTCAAGAACATAAGCAGTGCCATACTTGGTCTGCTAGGTTTGAACAGTGGCAGAAGTGGATGTTTTAGAGGGAGAACATTGAACAGATATATCTAGAGCAGAGGTGGCTAACCACTGGTATGTATGCCACAAGTGGAATAGGCATCTTCTGTATGTGGCAGATCAGGGAGGGAACAGGAAGCACCAAGTCAGATAGAGCAGGGAGAAAAAAAGACAGAGCAGCACCTCAGGCAGGGGAAAGGGATTGGATTTGCAGAGGGTGCAGGGATTACCTTGTGGCACTCCTGCCAAAAAGGGCAACTCCCCACTGATCTAGAGTGATGCAAGTAGATGAACCCATACACCAAGCACAGCTTATAAACCATACCCAGGCTTGAATGAATGCAGCATACCCTGTTCATTACCTCGCCCTAGCATCCACCATCATTGGTTTAGATGCCAGAGGATACATCTGACAAGAACAGTCCTTTCCCACCCGATGTCCAGAGAAGCAGCAGAAGCATTCTCTACTCCGTGTTTGATAAAGTGCTCTCTTATTTTTGAAGTGGTACCATGCATATTTTGTACTTCACTGTAAAGCATTGCTAGTGAATGTACAAGTTGCAGTTCTCTAAGGTACCCATATTTTAATGTCCAGTAAATCAACCAGCCTGTTTGCTTTGCTTAGTTACACAGCTCACCAAATGTTTGTTAAAAACAACATCCTGTTTATTTCATGTTTTCCTTTCCCTGGAAGAGCTTATTTTCCCCCTTTAAATAACTTCCAAAAAGCATTTAAAAATAAATCTTGTAGGTAATCCCAAATTACTATCCTCTAGAAACCAAACACTCCTTCATGGTTCTTTGCACCCAGTGGAATTTTACAGACCCAACCAACACGGTTTGTCTGAATATGGAGAAATAACGGAAATGCAGGAAATAAATAGGGTTTGAGATTTTAAATCTTTTCACTCCCTGCTTCCTCCCAAATAAAAGTCTCTCCATTTCAGCAACCCAACGGAAGAAACTCTGGTGCAGTAAAGATTTCCTGTAAATACTACAAAGAGTGTGGCGATTTGTGCAACATAAAAACCATTAACTAAAAGGCAGCCTCTTGGCTCACTCAGCACCATTTTGGTATGCTAATAGCAAAAGATAACAAATGATAGTGAGGGTATTTTTTTAAGATGCCCCCCTGAAGTCATGCTTGTTCTATGCTTCAACCAAAGGATTAGTAGGGAACAGGAAAACCTGGTAGAAAAACAGAGATTATTTTTCCCTTGCATCCCCTGGATCTGGGGAGGAGGGACCTCAAAAGCAATAAACATATCAGATATCTGTGCAACTGCTAAAGGCAGATGGGAAAGTTTATCTGGCAGAACCCAGAATATGGCTCATGTAGAAGCCTGAGCACTGAGGCTATAATTATGATAAAGGACTGGACAGATGCTCTGTACTTGCCCTGTAGATTCCAGGTAAGAACTTTTTTTCCGCAGGGAGATTTAAATACCCACTCGGACTTGGGAGATCCCCAGAAATGAAAATTTTATCAAGACTGACAAAGAGAATTCTAACACCTGAGACACTACTTCCAGCAGTATGAGTTAGCGGTCACATTGTCTATTGTGTAGTGGCACTGTTCTGATGAAACCTCCCCAGATCAATTCCTACTTGGATCCGTTTTCAACTTATGGGTGTTCAGGTTCCTTTCCTGAAGATGCATACAGAACAGCTTCAGAAGTACTATTTAACCTTTTAGCATGGCTTGCATTTCCTTTTAATGCACATTTGCAGAAGCAGGGTTTGAGCTCCCCTAAAATGTCACCATTACTTTTCCATTGGTCCTGTAAAAAGTCTTCTAACGTATTTCAATGTTGTTAGGAGCTGCTTTGCTTTATTTGCTTTCCACAAACAGAGCTACCTAGGGGAATGAGGAACACAAGTTACCACGAGGTAAAAAGGGTAGAGGATTTCTACATATCACCTGCCCTGCAGTAAATGTCCCAGAGTAAGTGAAAGCTAATTCACAACAGCTCAGGTCTTCCATCAGATTCCTTCAAGATTTAAACTTTTTGTTGTCTAATGCCCAAATGTTCCATTTTCTCAGATAAGTCTTTCTGCCCCATCATCATTGACAGGCTTCACATCTTTTTTTCTTGGTTAAAGAGGATGTACCTCCAGGTTTGAGCCCTCGCTACCCATTGTATTTACTTTCCACTCCTAAAGCAAGTCAAACAGCTTTCATTATCATATCTAAGCTGATATTTTAACCTATGTCTCTTATAACCTTTACTACCAGGCCTTCAATTATAGCCAACTGTTTAACAGCTGTTTTACTGGATGTTTCAATTCAACATCCACCCTGGGAAAAGAGGGACACTTTGCTAACTAGAACCGAAAGTTCTTGTTTTGAGCCACATTTTTGGAAGCGAGTAGGGTTGGACAGTTCCTGGCATCAACTAGGAATGCTCTACAAGCCTGATCCAAGTCCAATTATAAGCCAACCAGAGCTCTGATAGGTTTAATCAGGCCTGATACTTGGAGATGAAATGAAGCACAAAAACATCACTATGAGAAAAATCACACATCTGGCACAGGAATAAGGATGCCAATTAAACTACACCAAACTGTAGGATGAGGAAGACAGAAACAGTCTGAAGAAGGAGAACCACAACAGTAAGATTTAATTCAATGAATTTCTCTCTGCCTGCAAATAAGGTGAACAGGTATATTTGCTTAACGTGTTGCAAGTGACTAGACCCTAGTTACAGAAGCTAATATGGATTGTTTGCAGACCTCTGAGGTCCAGATTGATAAAATCTGGCCTTGAGGAACCAAAACAAAATAAAAGATCAATTTCAAAAGTAAACTCCCCACACACCATTGCATTCGCCTCCATGCTATTTCAGAGAATTGTAGAGCTCTACACACAGAGAACCATAAGAGCCTAAACTTCAGAGGGTTATGTTTTTTATGAAATTACATCTACTGCCCCCTCTGCCAAAGCTTCCTTTTTTTGCAAGGTGGGAAGCTTACTGAATTGATTCTCTAATACAGTGAGTTGCACTCCTGCTGGGGGCAGTGGTAGGAGGTCGGGTTTACACTGTACACTCCTTAGAGTAAACAGGGTCTCCTCCCAGGTTTAAGACACGGTATGCTCACTATTTCCAAACATACAGACTATTCTATGGGATCTGGGATGATCAATTATTCTTTGGCTTTGTGGCCAAGTCACTAGGGTGGGAGTTAAGATGACTAAGGTTCAGGTTCCCAATTCTGGTCATAAAATAAAATCTAAATTGCAGTTTGCTGAAAGTTTCTACCTCCAAGACTAAAATAAGCAATGCTTTTATATCCCGCGACGCTGTCAATAAGCAAGTGTGGAATGCTAAAATACTACAGTGACATCCATAAAAGAACCTCACACCTCATTAGCCTGCAAAGTGATTATTTTCTTCTTAATATAATTTTGTATGAATGTATCACATGTTGACTAGCTGCAACCAGTTAAATTCTCCATTGTTAAACAAAGCATGCATGAGCATAAGTTCAGAGTATCAAGAAATTTTAATCTATAGAAGAAAAATGAGATCTTCTACACAACAGCCTTTTACTATTATTGTGCTGCATTTGCTTTTAGAGAAATATAAATCAAGCATGTAAAAATATTTGATTAACTTCAGTTAATGGCATATTGATTACCATTAAGATTAGGTAAATGCAAGTCTTTCATAGTAAAGTAAACCACTAAGGAACCAGAAGTGGCTTTAATTCCTCCTATTTTATTGGCTTCTAAAAACTTTAAGAATGACCTAATTGTTGGGTTTATGGCCTATATGCTATCCAGTCTGTGAAATATATTCATAAGGACAAGTCGTTAGTTAATTGAAATATTTAGCTATTTTAACCATGATGATATGTCTTAAACAGTGTTAAAAGCTCTAGAAGAAAATCTCTCTTCAGATTATCCAGCTGTATGGCAGGATGCCAAGCCTTTCTATCACTGTTTCAAGGTTGTTAGCCCCACCCAGAACAAAAACCATAAGGACTAAAAGGTACTGTGAAAAACCACATGCTGTTTTTATTGGAAGGAAAATATAACCTGTTTAAAATGACAGCTCCTGGGTATACTTTTCTTTTGAACACTAGTAAGATTTTTTTGAAATAAAAAGGAGATAAACGAACAACACTGTAACAAGCAAATCATCACTACTAATAAATTACCAATATTGCAACTTTTTCTTAAAAAAAAAAAAAAAAATTTATGAAAAGACACGATGTACTGAGAGTACTTGCAATATAGAATACATTTTACTTTAAATTATCAAGGATACTGCAGAATTTCTTCTTAAAGTGTGAATGTGGTGGTTATTATACAACACCTACTTGTAGCTGTATCAGTTAAAATAACTATACCATAATGAAAACCAAGTAAGTAAAAAAAAAAAAACCCTAAATCCTGCTAAAGTGCCTACAGTGCATCTTGTGGTAATTCACTATCCAAGATTAATAATGAGGGTTTAATGTTGCTTTTGTCAGGTGGGTGAAAGATCTTCCCCTTCAGATTTGGGACTCAGGAAATAAGAGGCTTGAGTATTTTTCTAACTACTAGTCCCTATTATGAGAAGCCAGTTTCCTCCCTCCCTTTCCCCCAAGCCACTCAGCTCTATGTCTGTAAGGTCTGCTTCCCTTCACAGTTTGATTAATCTGCTATTTCTACCTCTCTTTCCCACACCCTACCCAATTTGACAGTGATTAGAATTTCATGACCCTGCTGAATTATTTTCTTCCTCAGCTGGTGACTTGGAAAAAAGCAAAAATAAAAAGGGAGAGATAAATTTGGGGTGAGATGGAAGGAATGCAAGTTGTTTGCAATCACGAACTCAACCTCTGGCACATGACCTATTTAGAGCTCTACAAAGGGCACACTTCAGACCTTTTTCTCTTTAATATAAAGCCTCGTTTTGAAATATTATCCTTGAAAGTTTGCTAAAATTTCTCCCCTAGCAGCTTTCTCTTTCTTCCATTTAGCAAACAGAATTTGCCCATTGTTTCAATGTTACTTCCACTGCTGGCTGTCACCAACCACTAAAAATTCTAATATCTATGATGTTACCACTGTCCTGGAAATGGGGTTTGTTATTTAAATGCATAGCCTCTCTGAGCTAGTTTTAGTTCAGAGGCAACTGAATATCAAGCAGAAGGAGTCCTTAAAACAAGTTCTCTCGTAGCAAGGGGTGGAAAGGACTCTTCCAATCTAATGGATTACCGTTTTAAAGGTACAGCCACTTTTGGGTCAATGCCCTTTTAAAAAGAAGGGTCATATTAAAAAAAACCAAACAAAACAAGCACCGTTTCCTCCAATTCCTGTTCCTCTCCACCACTTTTAAAAGACAAATCCTAGGATTACATTTGTAATTGCTAAGAAGTCTAGCTGAAGTTTAAAATGTACTTACTACTTTCCTTTAATCATTCATTAGACTTTTAACGTCTAAACTGCTTCCTCTGGAAGAGTTATTTCAAGTGTATCCTTTACAAGCTGGCAATTCTTTCCTACAAGTTATATTTGTATAACTGCTGTTCCTCAACATGAATACCAGAGCTAGCCATGTTCTCTATTTCTCCTCCACCCATCTCCTTTTTACATAAGATTTACAAGACTTCCCAGAAATCAGCATCGCAGAAATCACAGTACATTGCTCTACACTGAAGATTTGAGATGCAACTTTTTTCTCTACTCGCTTCCCTCTTTTGTAGGTTTCTCACAGGTAGAAAAAGCAGATTACATGATCAAAATATTTTTTCCTGAGTGTTTTGTCCATAAACACATTATATGTGGCTGCACGTGAGCTCAAGCTCAGAGAATGTTTTGCCCTAGCAGTACTCCTACAGTATACATAGGCTCTTTGACACTGTTGGCTCAGTTAGACTTTAAAGCAGGGGTGGGAAAATGCGGCCTGCGGGCCAGATGTGGCCCTCCAGGGCCATCCTATGCGGCCCGCGGGGCCCCTACAAAATTTAGAAAATTAATATTTAACTGCCCCTGGCTGCTGCGGCCCTTGATGGCTTGCCAAAACTCAGTAAGTGGCCCTCTGCCCAAAATAACTGCCTGCCCCTGCTTTAAAGTTATAAATGCTTAAAGTCCTTTATGGATATAATGCCTCTGGATTCTTGGGAAAACCTTCCTGCAATCAGAGGGGCCACTTGCAGCCAAAATGTCCCTGACAAGCCACTCTAAGTGTAGCTGACACTTCATCTCTCAATGGTAACAGGGGTTGTTTTGAGATGGCCATCCTGGCTCCATGGTTTTGATTTCCCTAGGATGACTGCATAATGCAGTGGAGAACCTTCCCTTTAAGGAGGCAAAACTTTTCAGCTCCAACACAGACAAGGCACTGCACACCTTAAAGGACAAGGCCACACTCCACTTCTAAGGTGTTTGATACACTTGCCTCAAAGAGAAAGCATAGACACCAATCCTATCCCACTCACAAAGCACACCATTAATACATCTTCTGCTCACCTTTTATGTGCTGCCCCCCAGAACCTTGTGAGGAAGCAACAAAGGTTTCACAAGAGAAAAAACCCACTTCCAGCAACATCCGCTTCAACTCACCATTCCCAAGCAATAGGCCAAGTGTTGGTTGGAATGGTTGACAGATGCACTCTACTCTCTGGGGTACCATCCCCCTCCCCCCACAACCCACATGTACACACTTTCCCTTTGGCCTGTTTCTAGTATGCCTGGACCTACGATCACAATAGACCAATGGGTCCTTGATACCATGGAGTTCATACCTTGCCCCCATTCATTCTTATAATCACCCCTTTTTAGGGACCAAACCAAGTCCACTACCAAATGTTTTTTCCGTTTGGACTGCGTGTCGGACCAAACTTACGATAAGAATACATTTTATGGGGATGTTACTCCCTTTCAGTTTATATCCAACTTTTATTCACTTCAAAAATTGGTTGTCCCAGCTTTCTTTATGGTCAGCCTAGGTATAACCAACCTAAACCCTCCCCCCTGCCCAAGATTTCTCATTCTTTGGGCAAAGACCCAATATTTTCTTTGGAAGGACAAAGAGCCCTTTAAATCAGACTCAGAGACTGAGCACTTTGGGACTGCTGATAATATTATTGATTAGGCAGTAACAAAAAAAGCACACCTACTACATTTTAGTATAAACATGACATGAAAATGGTCAAGATATGAAAACGTTAAAAAAAAAGAAAAGGAGGTGTGGTACATTTCAAAACACAATTATAGCTTGTGAGAGTGAGGCTGCCTATATATATGAAAAGCAAGTAGTTTGAAAGTTTGTAGTTCTATTTGTGCTCATGTCTGCATCAACATCCTGAATGTATTTGAGATATTCTTTCTATAAATGTTATCCTAACAGCATCATTTGTGATATTTCAGACTAACCAAATCTTAAGTCTGAAAACAATATGGTTTGCAAGTGCCACACAAAGGCAGAGAGGATGTGCTACTAGAATTGTAATTTTTCTTTTAGCCAAACCAAACAGAAAAAGAGTACGAACTGACCTTAAAAATGACTCAATCAAGTAACAAGCGAAGTGATTTGGTCCACTGATACTGACAAAATGCTTTACTACAGAGGTTTCCAAACTGTAGTACATGTACCCCTGGGGGTATGCAAGACATCTCTGGGGGGGTACTCGAGAGAAACTGTGTAATGGCGGATCTAATTTTCATAATAACTGGCACTTAAGGGGTTAAAAATATAAAATGTATACTGGTAGGGTAGGTGGGCAACTGGTAAATCTGGAAGGGGTCATGCAATAAGGAAGAGTTTGGGAACCTTTGCACTAGTACATGTCCAGCAACATTTTACACAAAGATTTTCTTAAATAATACCTTATAACTTCTGTAGCAAATAACTTTTTCCCCCCCTACAGAGCTCCCTGGTTCTTCATACTTACTCTACCCCAAACTTTCCTTCAAGCTCTGACACCAATTCTCTCTCCAAACTTTCATTCAGCTCCATGACAATGCCCAGCTCTAATTAGTTTTGGGGGGTTTTTAACCTGAATTTTGTTGCATTTGCAGTACGTTTATTTGTAAGCCAACAGATAGATTCCCCAACTTGCATGATACTTTCTTCCTGAGCTGCTTTACTCCAAACAAAGTTCCAAACACTTGAGTTTAGCTCATAGTCTTTTTCCTCAGGGTGGGTTTTCACAACAAACAGAAGATGCAGAAAAGCTTGAATGAAAGAGTTCTTGCTACTTCATTGGCTTTCCCCATAGAATCCTCTGTAAGCAACTCAATAGAGACTTATTTTGGGTTTTCACTGTGGGTCTCTCTCCTGCCTCACGTTCCATCTTCCTCCTGACCATATGCTTGTTCCTAGTCATTTGTCTGGAGATTACATAAGATGCATACTGACTTTTAAGCAGCCTGTCAGGAAGGCACTCCCACTATGGTGCTTTATACAAAGCACCATGAGTTACAGTGCAGGTGAACCCAACAAGCGTTTGCCTGTTGGGGGTAGGGGGGGGGACTCTAAGCCTGCCTGCATTGGCCCAGGCCAGCAGGTAGGGACACTCCAGCAGCCTCCCAAGAAGCTACTGGACCACTGCTCTCCCCAGGTCTGCCTTAAAGCACCCCTGGTCTGATACTACATCAGATGAGGGATACATTTTTATGTGATCTGCCATTTTAAAAGTGCTCTGCAGCTTTGTTGTTTTATGGCTACAGAGAACTTTTAGGGGCCTCATAGTACAAAAACGTAACTTCTGTACATACCCAAAGAAACTCAGACTCCAGATGACTGGAGCCCTGGTATGCATGTATGTGCTTCAATGCTTCATGTACTTTTAAATCTCTACCCTAAAAAAGAATTGCATAGGGTTTGCAAATAGTAAGGTTCCAAACATTAATGTTTCTCAGTATCTTTTCAGATGACTGAGCATAGCTGTAGTTGTGATTAACAACTGGGGTCACTGGGGTGGTCTACAGCATTTGGGCACAGTCTTACTGAGAGGGACTGTCACAGACTAAAGAGAGGGTCCTGCCACTGATCCTTTGAGACTTGGCCTGTCAAGAAGACCCACGGGGGAATAAATATGCTTGTCCACCCTTCTAAACATCAAGGATTGGAGGGATGAAAGAGGTCTGTGACTCCCTGAGAGAAAAACAGTTTCCAGGCTCATAAATTTAATGCATCTCCCCAGACAATTGGGGATATAGCTTGAAAGACTGGTGATAGGAAAGGCTACATCTCCAAACTACTGCTGACAAGTACTCTGCAAAGGCGAAGTAGCAGACATAAATCTTGCCCTGAAAGGATTTCCTAGAAAGGACCTGTGACAGCACAAGGCAGAAGGGGTCTCTTTGTTTAAAATGACTGATGCAGGGGGCTGGGGACTTGTACATGGGTCTGAGCACTTACCCACTAAGCTGTGTTACGCGAGGGTGACCAGCAGTAGTAAATGCTGAGCTTTTCTGCTGCTTGAATCAAGATAGCCCCTGGTGCAAACTGGATTGTTGCAAAAGGGTCTGCATTTTACCTTGTCCATCATGTTGCACTCTGTGGAGGTGAGCAAAAAGTTTCAAGCTGCTGGAAAGAGGACGAACAGCTGTCACCCAAGCAGCACTGCTGCACTCTGCTCTAATGATTCTGGAACAGACCTGGAAAAATTATCTTTTTGGTTCGGATTTCATTTTTCTGCTTTGTAGCAGGAAGCAAGCCTGGAACTGCCTGCTTGCATCTGTAAAAGATGCAACAAAAACTTGCCAGGTCTTCAGAAGCTGGGCCAGACCCCTTCCAGCTAATGACAGATAGGTCTTGTTTTGCTTCCAAAGCTGTAAATAAGCTAGAGACAGGCTGACAAAAATCTTAGTAGGAGAGAAAAATGTTTTTGAAGGAAAAAACAAACAAACAAGGACTCTAGAAGCAATCATTCACCAGGGTGAGAAGATATTGAAAATGCACATCTTAAAACAGGTATTTAAATAAGCCCTTAAATGAAAAAGGAAGGAATTAAACCTTTAAAACAAAGGGTTTTTTTCCCCTAATGTTTGTTAAACATTTGAGTTACAAAACAAGTTTTAAATAGCTTCAGGGAAAAACAATAAATTTTAGTCAATTTCTCTTGATTAATATTTTCTAATCCTACAGGTTTACCAGAAATCTGGAGTTTTAAAGAAAAAAAAAAAAGGGGGGGAGAATTTTTAGCCTCAAAACATTTCATATAACATACACAAAAGCCAAGAGAGAACTGCTTCTGCCTCAAGATTTTAACTACTTTGATGAGAAATTTAAGTATTTTAGTGACTGTGCTGACAAAGACTAATCGAAATGGCTCCACTAGCCCTCCCAATTCCATACACTGCACCAGTGAACTTGTGAAATGCCCTAGAATGCACTGCTTCTGAGAATTATGCCAGAAATGATGGAATAAATGTTTAGAGTGTACTGTATCTGAAATAATTCAGGTTATTGAGGACAGAGGACAAATTGGCAAGACTGCTCAGGAATGGTCTGTGCTGGGAGATGTTTGCATTGATGTAGTTACAACATTGTAAAGCTCTAATGAAGACCTGATGCCCTCATGCAGTTTACCTTGATGGTACATAGCTAAGATGGATACACTGATCCATTTGGGTTTAAGATGGTGAAGCAAAGTCAGTTCACCTGCAAATAGTTCAGTTCTCTAGAGCACAAGCTTCTCTGTTCTCTTCCTTGCTTCATGTCTCTTATCAAGAACACAAACTGTTATGAAACAGCTATATCTGGGGAGTCAGGATTTCAGAAGGCAGTATACTACCTTAATGACTGCAGTTCACAGAGCTGGCATCTGGCTTTAAAACAACCATCTAAATTGCACTCAGCAGAAGAATGTTATCGTATCAGAGGTTAAAGGTGGAGAGCATTTATTGAGAACCGACAAAGAGAGGGTTGGACTCAATGAAGAGACGAATCAGTAAAGCTCCATTCAGGTCCTTTGGTAATTCTGTTTCATTCATCCTGTGCACTAAGATGATGTAAATGTTACAGGAGAGAACCAGATTGACTCCAGTATTTTAGTAAAAGCACATTTGCCTGGATGACCAGCATTACTATTTTTCCATTTGCTTGGAAGAGCAAAATTCACCACCACAGAGATGAAATCTATTCTCAACTATTCATAGGGAGAAGTTTAATATAGCTTTTCCCATGATTTTTCCACCTGCCATGTTCTTCCTATACAAGTCAAAACCCAGTGTTGGCTGCGTACCAGTTAAACCTCTGTTTTGAAGAAGCAGCTTTCACGTTCCTGAGGTACACTGTTTCTCCTACTGTGAACATTTTAGCCTAAGGCTTGGCCTATGCTTAAATTCTGCTGGCATGGCTATATCGGGTAGTGGTGTGGAGAAAAAAAAGTAACACTCCCTTTGAGTATAGCCACATCAGCCAGAAACCCTTACGTAGAGGCAGTCCTACTGGCCAAGTAGTCAGTCCTTTGGATAGCAGAGCTTACTCCATTCAAAGTTAAACTACAGATACAAGGTAAACAACTCCTGCTGGTCTGAGCAGTCTATTCACTAGCAGAGTTTGCTGGTACAGCTCATGACAGTGTAACTACCCTGGCAAATCCCCTTAACGTACAAGTCAAGAGCTGTGGCTTTCAAAAAAACTGCAAATTCACTTTCTGGGACAATTAGAAAAATCAATTCAGAAATCCAGATTCTAAGGATTTCAAGGACTTCCTGAGAAACTGATTTTGTTATACAAGGCTAGAATTTTACATAAAAAGCGTCTAGACCTTCTGGTTCTGAAGATATCTTTCTAAATATAGCCAGTTTTGTTACATAAGTAGACAGATTGAAACAATACTGCAGATATGAACTACTTAATTGCTGATCATGGTATTGAAAAATCCCGGTAATGTCTTCACTGAATTTGGGCTGGCTATATAGCAATATTTGCTGTCGTGCATATTAAAATGTTGAATTTGTACAGTGAGAGTTGTTAAGAAATATTTAGGATCTTCTAGAAGACAGATTTAAGACTGAATACCTGCCATTTGCTCTTCAATGCTGCAGTACCAGGAAACGGAGAGAGCAAATGGACTAAACTGAACAGCAAAGGAACTGATTCAGTGCTTGGATGACTTTAAGACATGTCCATAATCTATAAATGGACTCAGAATAGTAGAAGGGACAGCAGCTAGACAATGGGTGGGCAATTATTTTGGCTGGAGGACTACTTAAGGAGTTTTGCTGAGCTCAAGAGGGCCAAAGGGCGGGAGGAGGTGGCGGGGTGCTGACCCTGCCTCAACCCCCTATGGCAGTTTACATCGCCCAGGGAGGGGGTGGCCTGGGGAAATGCCAATTTATCCTTATCTGGCTCATCTGTCCCGCACCCACAGCTGGATCACTGGATGGAGTAGGTGGGTCCCAGCGCCCATCGGAGGGATGAACAGGGAGCAGATCATGGCTCTGTCCCAGGCTCAGGCTTCCTGCTATAACCACCCATCTGTCCCACTTCCCTATCCCAAGATAAGCATACCCTGCCTACGGGGGTCTTAGGCTAGTCTCCATGGAGACCTTGCCCATCCAACTCCATCTGGCACACTTGGCAGTGGTGTGGGGCAAACAGGGTCCAGTGGTGGCAGGGCACACACCTGCTCCCAGGTGGTGGTGAAGGGGCTGCCAGGAAGCCAAGTGTGGCCACACTGCCACCTCCATCCTGCTGCCCACCCTCTGGACTACAGCTCCTACCATGCCAAAAAGCCACTTTGAGGATAGAGACGGCTGCTCCAGGCAGCACCTCCACACCTGGTGGAACTGGCCTTACGCACTATGGCCAGGTCTACCCCCTATGCCTGAGCCAAGTGGGGCTAAGGGATCTGCCGCCAGCCAGATTATATCACTTGGTGGACCAGATGCAGCCTGTGGGCTGGATTTGCCCACCCCTAGGCTAGATGGCTAAGTGAGAGGTGCATTACACATGGACAGAGAAATATTTTTAAACATTGTAAGAAGCTCATTTTCAGTGCAGTATTTTTACTCATCCATATTGTCAGTTTAGACTCGGATATTTGAAATTCTCAATCTTGCTAGGTCTCCTTCTAGATGGGCGATATTCATTGTTTACTTCAGTGTTGATCTTAAGACATGCAAACATTTTAAGACTCATTACAGGTCATTTAACATATTGTAATTTTTTAATATCAATTTTAAGTACAGGTGCACTGATAGAGATTTTGGGGGCCAATACCGATAGCCAATTTTTAAGGAGACATATCAGCCAATACTGATCCGATTTACGGTACAGCTGCGTGCAGCTGATAAGTCAGTTGTGGTAGAAGGGGAGGGGGAAGGGAAGGGGCGTGGGGGCACAGATCAAGGCCCTGCAGTGAAGGAGGGAATGGGGCTGGGGCAGGCGTTGCTCAGGCAAGGTGGGGCAGGGCACAGGACAGAGCTGCAGCTTGTCCAGGGTGTGTGCGTGTGGGGGGCTACAGTGAAATTTGCGGTGGTTGCAGTCCTCCCCCCCCCATAGCCTCCCTCTCAGCGCAGCTCTGAGTGCAGCCCCCACGTGCCAGGAAGATCTGCACCTCCATGCCCCTTCCCTCCTCATCCACCACAACAGACTTACCAGCTGCACATAGCTTTCCAAGCAGCCTACGTGCACGTGCATTTAATCGGCCCAATTATTGGCCACATCAGGCCGATTTCTGATACAATCAATTTTCTTTATATTGGTGCCAATCCGATATCACACTGATGTATCAGTGCACCTCTAATTTTAAGCAGCAGTTTTAAAGCAAATTTTGAGCCATTCTCACTTAAGCTTCTTTCAGGGTAGGTGGTAACCATGGTGTGCTATATATTTACCAACTTCTTAAATCATTTAAACTGTCCAATTATTTAGTTAATCATTTCCAGTTTTATATAAAACTTTCTGGAAAACATACTCAAACAGTGGCAAAGACCAGTTTTCTTATAAGTAAATAATTTTGAATGCTTTATCCTATTTGACATTAATAATGCAATGGTAATTGCAAACAGAACATCAGAATTGCCCTTTATTGGCTCAGACCATAGGTCCATCTTGCCCAGTATCCTGCATCTCACAGTGCCACAGGGTGGATGCTGAAAGGGAGAGTGAACTGGGTATAGCCAGGGTCTCTCCCGGACTGTTCCTCTCTCACTGGCAGCCTCCAGCATTCAAGGTCTAGGAAGTTCTAAGTCAGAAGCTGTACCCCTAACTCCCATACTCAATAGCTACTGATGCCTCTTTCCTCCAATAATCTGTCCAGTCCCTTTCTGAATATTGCTAAACTGTCAGCTTCCACAACATCTGGTGGCAATGAGATCCAAGCTTTAATTACACACTGCGTGAGAAAGAACTTCCTTTTGTTAGTTTTAAATTTACTACCTACTTGTTTCATTCTGTGACCCCTAGTTCTTGTATTGTGTGAGAGAGTAAATAATAAATCCCCATTTACTTTCTTTTCACCTTTTAGTATGTTGTCTATCCTTATCATGTCCTCTCCCCCCGCCCCCCCAATGTCTCTCTTCTAAATTGAATAGGCTCTCTCTTTACATGGAAGCCCCTCCATGCTGCTAATCACCCTTGTTGCCCTTCTCTGTACCTTCTCTAATTCTTCCATAACAACAACAAAAATGCCTACTGAAGCCTCCAATAATATCTAAGAACACTATGGATTTGGATATAGAATCCTCACAGATTTCAACAACCTCCCTCCTACCACTTTCTATTGCTCGTTATTATTATGGTTTGTTTTAATTAGCAAGTTACTGCATGACAGATGGCATGCATTTCAAGTCATATACAAGATAAATGAACTGGGCTTGTTTGGTACATCCAGACCCGTAAACAGGAAATTTGTTCAAAGAACTGCATCTTGGACCCCACTTTCCTTTTTAAAGCAAGCACAGCTAAATTTCATTCTGATTTTTTGGAGTACCTATTGGTCATAAACATTCCAGAGTATTGCTCTGACTAAAGGATGCAACCAACACAGTTTGACCAAATAATTATTGGCAACATAATTAATGCTAGCTAGAATTTAAAGGGTTTTGTTTTTTTTTTAAACTCATCATTAAGGGAAGTACTGGGATAACTGTTATTCCAGTTTAACAACTGGGAAAACAGAGACATAGACATGCAAAAGTTCCTTACCCCTACAACCACGCTGCAGTAGAATAGTCGGATGCAAAACCTCCCAGACCTGTGCCACACCCCTTCAATCCCAGTTTTACCAGTTATCATATATACTAGTTTTACCACAGGCAATGGGAACAAAAATTCATCAGGCCAGCCAGACATCAAATATCTCATTATTCCCTACAACATTTAGTTTCAGGGATATAAGCTACAGGTCCCAAGCCAGGTATTATTAGTTAATCTGGAAAGGGAAATTTATGCAATCCATGCCTGCTTCCAACATTCCATATGTTAAAATATTTAGATGGCTGAAAAAGGAGTGGTATGCAGAGTTTTGAAATCCACAAAACAGCAATTCACACAATATTTTAGAGCATGCAAAAAATCCACCCCCCTCCTCCATTCAGCTCCATTTTGGTGACTGGATCCATCATTTCAATGTGAAGCCCATTGCGATATTACAAGCTGACTTGTAAAAATATTTTGCAGATACAAAAAAGCCTATTTCAATAATATAGCACAAGTTCAATCTGGTTCACAAAAAGAAGGGTGTATATGAGGATATAATCACCATTTCATTAAATTTTTTGGCTAGGTAAATGCATTTAAAAAAATGCTCCTATGCATAAAAAAAAAATTACATTCTTAAACCATACAAACATTATATCATACACAATTCAGTTCTCCCTCGGACTCTTCCTAATTCCCCTCGCCCAAAAACTGCTGGCCATAAAGGGGAAGCATCCACCAGGACAAGTTGTTTCCTAGGCAGCATCTATTTTCTTCCCTCTCAGCACTTTATGAAAGGTTGCACATTAGAGGATTGATATTACTTCACCAAAACTGACATGTGAAACATATGGGAAAACACTCTCCACAGACTAAATCATACAATATTTACTTACAAATTATATACATATTTAAAGGGAGAGATGCAGAAGGAAGCATGAAAACGAAATCGTATCAGCAAGAGAATATACATACCTGCAGGGAGATGCCATTTCTTCTACATTTTATACCCAGAGTGCTCTGTTTTACCATTATTGCCACTATAAACCTTCTGATAAAATAGATAGTCTTTTGCTGACCTGAGTACCAGCTGGTTGCCTGTAAAGTGGCTTCCCCTCCCCGTGTATGATTCAGCCTCCTTGACAAATATACTGCATTGTATGAGATGAGTCATCAGAAGGTTATTCTGCATATTACGGGCCTGTTGTATCATTACTCATATTCAACATCCTCCTTCTCAGAATGGAAGTACACTGAACTGACCAAAGATCTCCACCCCCCCCATGCTAACCTAAGTAAATACTGCCTTTAAAATAATTATTTAACTACCATAAATTAGTAACTCGAAGATTGCTCACAAAAAACACTCCGCTAAAATTATAAGTTGCACAGTATCCTCAGAATTATGATCAGTGGACTACGTAAAGTTACAAGCAGGTTCAAAGTTGAAAGCTGGTACAACCTCCTGAGTGATCCCTGGTTGCACTTCGTACAGCATTAAACTGCTAGTACAATATTCAAATTGTGCCATGTTAGTCCAGACAACTTGACATTTCTGTAAGCAGCAACCCCTAGCTCTCTATAAGGTTGTCTGCATTACAATCCATAATCATGATTTAGACACTTGTTAATTAACAGAACTACAAGCACAGGGCATCTATACACATGCTAGAAATGACAGGTGGAATCATTAACAACATTGCCTTATTTTCTAGCAAAGACAACTTTAGCTATATTCCAAAGACCTCCTAAGGACACAGATAGCATGAGAAACATTTTAAACTTAGTTATACTGCAGTCACCTAGCAGTACCCCATTTTTGGTGATTTATCTTTAAAGACTGAGGTGACAGCATATTACAAAGTTAGAGAAGTTGATGCTTTTCAGGGACTCGAGCAAGGTGGCAGTACAGTCACACTTAGATGTTTAATAGATAGAATTGAATCTGAATTCAGCTAGTCTCTGTAACCCACGATACTACACTGTTCACTGGTGAAAAGAGCAAGATGCTGCGAAATTGGAGTAAGCTACCACACCTGTAGTGCAGTCTAGGAATATCCACAAAGAAGCTAGCATGGAAGAAGTGGTGCTATCACACATTAGATTATTGTGGACTTATAGATTTATGGCTTGTCTCTGAGGAAAAAAAAAAAAAAAATCAACAAAAGAATGAAACCAATGTAGCATATGAATTTTATTTAACAGACAGTTTCCAAAGTTTCTGTGGAAAAAGCTATAACACATTATTAAGCAGTAATCCACAGCGTAAGTGGTCATTAGGGCTGTGCGAAACACCATAGTTTCATTTTGACGTCTGTTTTGCTGTTTCAATGTTTCACCCATAGGCTATAATGGGGAATCATGAAAATGCCTCAAACGTTGTCATTTGTTCCCTGATTTGGATGCAAATTGCAGGGACTGTAGTCTCTTCTGAAGGCATGAAACCTGCCAAGTTTCAAGGAGATAGGTGCAGAGGTTTCTCAGAAACTGCACCTCAAGGTCTTGAAAGCAAAATTTGCCAGCAGCAGCAGCCTCCTGTCATCTGGCGCACAGATCTGGGGGCTTGTACCCCTGGGAGTGCTGCGGGGCTGAGCTGGACTCCTCTTGGAGGTGTGGGCCTCCAGATTTGCACCAGATTCATAGATGCTAGGGTTGGAAGGGACCTCAATAGATCATCGAGTCCGACCCCCTGCATAGGCAGGAAAGAGT
>NW_005841995.1:393667-404511 GCF_000455745.1 Alligator sinensis
CAGCAGATGTCCGGGTAGTTTAGGTCCCCCATGACTACCGCCTCTTTAGCTTTTATGGTCTCCGAGAGTTGCCTCAGGAGCCCCGAATCTCTTTCTTCCCCTTGATGTGGGGGTCTGTAGCAGACCCCTACCACCAAATCCCTTTCTCCTTGCCCCCCATGTAGCCTAACCCACAATCCTTCTACCTCCTCATCCTTGGATTCCATCTTGATGAGGGTTGACGTATATTGCTCACTGACATAGAGCGCAACCCCTCCCCCTTTTTTCCCCACCCTGTCCTTTCTGTACAATCTATAGCCCTCAATATGTACTGATGACAGGAGGCTTCCACTGACGACTGGTACCGGTGCTGGGTGCAGCCCACACCCAGTGCCAGGGAAACCAGATGCTGCTGATGGCCACAGGCAGCAGTGCCAGTCTTCTGTCATCCGGGCACAGATCTGGAGGCCCACACCCCTGGGAGGGCTGTGGGGCTGTGCCGGACCCCTCCTGGGGGTGTGGGCACCCGCATCTGCGCCCTGGATGAGAGGAGGCTCAGGCTGCGGCAGCAGCAATCTCGTCTGGTCCTGGGTGCAGCCCATGCCCAGTGCTGGTCCCAGGTGGGGGAGGCAGCCCGAGCCTCTTCCCATCCAGAGCACAGAACCAGGGGTTCACACCCCTGGGAGGGCTGCCAGGCTGTGCCAGACTCCTCCTGGGGGTGCAAGCCTGGAGGGTCCTGGATCTGTGGACCGAATGAGGGGAAGCTGCAGCTGCTGCCTGGGGCAGGTGGCAGCGGCAATTTTCTCTGGTCCCAGGCAACAGGGCAACTTCCTCTTATCCGGGGCGCAGGCGAGAGGAGGCTTCTCTTCCCAGGGGTGCATGTCCCTGGGCCTGCAGCGGATGATGGGAGACTGCCGCTGCTGCCTGGGATTTGCACTGGGCACAGCCTGCACCCAGTGCCAGGGAAGATGGAGCTCAGGCCAGCAGCAGCATCTATGGGGCTGGCGGAGCTGATTGGGGTGCAGCCCAGCAGCTGGAGGCAGGCAGAGCTGGTGCTGTGCTCGGATCAGCTCTGCCAGCCCCACGGAGCAGAGCCCAGTGGCGGGAGGTGGACAGAGACGGGGCTGCGCTTTGTGGGGCTGGCAGAGCCTATTGGAGTGCAGCCTGGAGGCAGGCAGAGCTGGCACTGCCCTCCAATCGGCTCTGCAAGCCCCATGGACCACAGCTCAGCAGTGGGAGACGGGGAGAACCAGGGCTATACTCCCCGCTGGGCTTAGCTACATGGGGCTGCAGAATGAACACCTAAAAATCCGTGTCAAAGTTTATAACACATGTGTCTTAAGGATAGCTGAAAATCTACTTTGCACTCAGGGCCCTGTTGTGTTAAACATCTTATTCATCTGTTTAAAAAGTAAACAGCTGCTAAAAAAAAAAAAAGCATCTCATATCTCTAAATGCACCAGACAACGAAGCCTGAACTGTTTCGCAGTGTAGACGAAGGCTTTCATAAAGGATAAGTGATCCACAAAAAGCATGCTTAAAGCATTTTAAGCTAGTTGCAGCATGTTTTCATTCTGTTCAAAGAAAAAAAAAACTACACAGTTGTAGTTCTTTTCTATGTTAAACACAGTTACCCAAGTATGACGATTTCACAGTGGAGATGGGCATAAATTCCTACAGCATAACCAGCAGCTGTTTTGGGGAACTAGGTAAATATTTAAATTTCTTTATCATACTCATCCTATGACCAAGTATCAAAGGTTCTTCTCTTCTTTCTGCTATGACACTGAAGGCAGCAGCAGCAGCAGCAGCACCACCACCAGCAAAGTAGGATCCTCTGCTTGATCTCCACTTCCCAGGACCTGACTGGCAGCAAATGCTTTCAAGCCTGAATCATAGTCTCAGGACAGCAGGGCTCAACCAACAGCACCTGCTGGTGATTTCCCTCTTTCCCACCGCCATTGTCACCAGGACAGAAAGGAACTCCAGGCAGGACAGCCACGAAATCACTGTAGGAAGCAGTGGCAGATGTTTATGTGGAGGGGTGGCAGAGGGGTGGGCAATTATCAACAAAAAACCTTTCAGAATGAGGCCTTGAAAAATACCGTATTAGAAATCAAGAGGACTCACTTGGCACTTCAACCCAATCCAACAGAACGGTACTGCACCAAGACATATGTTATTGGGGAAGCAGTCTGTGGGCTAGCGTATTTGCCGCTTGTAGGAGACTTGCTTATTTTCTTTGAGGAAATCAACTCAAAAGAAGGCAACTTCTGGATGTCTTTTAAATTAGCTCCTCCCACCCCCAAGTTTAAAGTTTCTCTTCTTCAACCCTTAATTCAAAAAGACTTTTGCCAACCCCACTTTTTCCTTTTGACATAAGTAGAGGATTCACCAAAAGCTCTCCAGAAACCTGACAGGATTCTCACAAGAGGATTCTCCCTTTAAAAATGAAGCATTTAAGATTCACCAGAGCGCCCCAAGGGATGACAAGGTCGAACGGTCACAAACTCCTCAATGACCATTTCAGGCTGGACATAAGGAAGAACTTCTTTACTGTCCAAACCCCCAAGGCCTGGAATAGACTGCCTCCAGAGGTGGTGCAAGCACCTACTTTGAATGCCTTCAAGAGAAATTTGGATGCTTATCTTGCTGGGATCCTATGACCCCTGCTGACTTCCTGCCACTGGGGCAGGGGGCTGGACTCGATGATTTTCCGAGGTCCCTTCCAGCCCTAGTGTCTATGAAATCTATGAAAGATTCTTGCTCCTAATTTTGAGCAGACTCAGTTCAAGTCTGAATTTTGACAAACCATTCCATTTCTTTTGAAAATACCCTTAGGGTCCCTGTTTATGTTATACATGTTAGTATAATTACTACTAAATGGCAGGGAACTTCAGCAACACCACACAACTTCTTTTTCTAGCTCACCAATAGATACTGGAGACTCAATGGAGAGAAAGGGACCAGGCTGAGGTACAATGAATTTTGGGTCAACATTTCCCATCCACTTCTAGTTTGTACACTGTGGAAAGTTATGGGCATTCCTTCCGCACCTGAATATTTAATATACCTAATCACTTAGTAATCTCTGTGCAGCAAACTTCTAATTTTGGATTATCTCATTTAGAATGATTTTGACGCTTTAAGTATTAGAGAATCAAGGATATCTCTATGTAAACTGTCCCAATGATTACCTTCACTGTTAAACAAAAGCAGGGAAAGGGTGCTTATTTCTAGCTTGAATTTGTATTGCTTCAGCTTCTAGATCTTGTGTCCCATTCTGTAATATTAAAGAGCCATTTGCTATCAGAAGCTTGTTCCTCATGTACGTAGGTCAGGCCACGATCAAGATGCCTCCTACTCTCTTGTTGTTGGTTTTGTTTTTTTGTTGGTTTGTTTTTTTTAATAAATAGAAGGGTTTTTTTTAGTTTTACTATTAGCAATGTTTTCATATGAAAGACCTTATAAAATTACTGTAGTTCTTCCTTGAAGCTTTTCCAATTTGTCAATATCCTTTTTAAAAATCAGCACCAGAACTGGACATAATCTTCCAGGAAGGGTTTCACTAGTACTGAAGAAAGGAAGGGAGCTTAAAAAAAAGTAAATCAGGCCAACATAGGTGCCTTTAATCAGCTAATCTTCTGATCTCTAGAACAACAAGTTTGATGAGGCCTATTTTCCATAAAATCATGATTGTCATCTTTTAATCCTATGTCTGCTGCATCCTTTATTTGCCTTCCCATTATTTTCTTAGGACCAGTGTCAGACTGACTGGCTTACAGTTATCCCACTATAGTTCTGGCACATTAGCTTTTTCCTCAGCTCCCTCAGACTCCCTGTGTCCCAAGTTTTTTTTTTTAAATATCAACATTGATGGCTTTAAATATTCCTTGGCCAATTCTTTTATTACTGTTGCATACAGGTGTGTATTTTTCAAAATAAATTAACAGCTGTTCTTCAACAGCCCCCTAAACTTCATAAATTGCTACAGAAATATCTTCTCTGCATTAGTATAAAAAAAAAAAAAAAAAAAAAAAAAAAAAAATCATCCAGCTTCTTTAGTTTAGAAAATGCAATATTTATTATTCACTTCTGCCTTTTTTGCTTCATGGATTGAAAATCTGACAGTTTTTGTTTACTTTTGGATCTATTACTATTGCCCATTTTATTAGCTCATGATATATTTAAATAATTTCTTCTTATTGACCATAGATTTTTCAGGGTTTTTTTTTTAATCTTCTTAGTGTCCTCGTGAATTGTATGCATTTAAAAAAAAAAATTTTTTACTGCTGGTCGTTTTCAAGGAGAACAAGTTTCCCCGTTTATGTTTCTATCCCCACTTTGCCTCTTAACCAGAATTGCTTTTAACCTTCCAGACTGAGGAAGTATGTTTTTTGGGTTTTTCTTTTGACAGTGGGCATTTGAAAAATGCATTCTCTAGAAAAATCCTAATAATTCATATTTGTACATTTAAACATTTTCTCATTTGGTTTTGCTGACCATAGTTTGAAACACTGAAAAACAGCAGATCTTTTAAAAGCACTAAGTAGGTGCGTTTTTGGTCAGGATAATATGGCAAATGAAATTCGATCATGACCACTTGCATCCATGCCGATCATTGATGCTCCATTCACTGATTAATTAATTCATTAAAACAGGGACTAATATAGAGTTACTTGGAGTTGACTGCAATCCTTTAAGGCACATCTGGATTTTCACAAGTATATTTTTTAAATTCTGAGGACGTTTGATCTGCAGTGTAACTATAGCATAAATGCCACAAACTAAAATCCTATATGAGATCTCCAACATTGAGAGAGAAAGTGTTTAAGAAACAGCTCATCCTACCCCCTCATCTGATTTGGTGATGGATAGCAGAAAATTACCAGTACCTTGTCCTGTGACTTTCTTAGTTTATATACAGAACCAAGACACATAATATTGAAGTTTTATTCATTTATGAATATATTTATCTTTTTACAGGTTATCTGCACCACTACTGCATCTATTAATCAGCTGGAGCTAGAGAAAAGCCAAAAAGAAAGATCTTACATTTAAAGACGTGAGGTTCCATTTTGAAATGGACACTCGTTTAATACAATTTGTCACCAAGCATGTATAGCACTTCTTGTATTAGCACAGAAGTCACCTCAAGGTGGGGAAGGGGAAAATAATCAGTACTTCCACACGCGACAGAGATGAACATACCCCAAGAATCAGCTGTGTTTAAATTTAAAATGCACAAAATAGACAAGGTCCTCTTTAAAAGCTTAAATAATGACAGCACCTTCTCCAAATGCCAAGGTGAGTTCATGGAAATGGATGGAATTCCTGTGACCAGAACTTGAACAGGATGCCTTGGCTCAAAACCAAGACTGCAGGGCATGCACAGACTTAGCAATTGATCAGTCAGGGCACTGTGTCCACTCGAAATGGATTTTCAGAGAAAGGATACATCAGTGCTGAAGACGTGGAAATATAGGCCATCTTTAAAGCATATTTCATTTAAATTGTTACAACAGTTAATATTTTAAGTGGATATAATTCATTTGATGATACCATCAATATCCAGCACCAAATGAGAGTACACTGAATTAATACTGGAAATATTACTCGTTTAAAAAGAGAAGGCAGACAGACTGAACAAGCAATTCGCTCTGAGCCAAGGGTTTCAAACATACCCTGCCCCCATGCTGGACATGGACCGCAGGGCTCCTTGTGGGCTGAATTTGGCTGCAATGGCAAGGCAAGTGGTAGCACCAGGGAGAGAGTTAATACATCATCCTCAACCACTGACAGGCATCCTCAGTGGAACACTATATCCTGGAATTTGGCAGCGGGCTCTACCCCCACTTGCCCCATTCCATCCCACCTGGGAGCCCTGCAGGCCAGATGACAGCTCTGTGGGCTGAATTCAGCCCACACAGTTGACACCCCTGCTTTAAGCTCAGAGATTTAATTTTGGAAATGAGCAGAAGAAAACCACAAAGTTTTTGTATAGCTGCCCTCCACAATTATATGCGAGAAAAACTCAGCTGTTTTCCTTTTTATTCAGAGCAAGATAACCACTTATCAATGTTAGCTTCATTACAAGCTAACTTTTAAATCTGTATTTTCTCAAATACAGGTACAGCATAGGAGGACTAAAAAAGTGACTGTTGTTGAGATGCTGAGAATATTGGTATAATTCAGCATACGCCATGGAAACTTAACATATTGCCAAGAAGAGTGCAAGTTACTGGAGTCTTACTAGCTCAGCCCACCTTTATTAGATTTGGCAATTAAAAAAAAAAAAAAAAAAAAAAAAAAAAAGTCAGCGCCTAATGACAAGACTTCTATTCAAAATAGAAAGTCTAGGCAAAAAGCCAACTACTTATTCCAAAATGGAATTTGCATAACCACATGAACACTTCAGGAATCCGCCCCCATTTCTATGGGAGTTCTTAAGTTCAAGCATGCAAACATGCTTTTGCATGGGCTTTCAGCCCATCCCTTCATGTTGAGGCATAATCTCTCCCCACTCTCTTCCATATGCTATTAAAAATTGCTTTTTGCAGTCACCAAATTTTAGAGTGGTTGGAAAGAAGGGGTGGCTTTGCTTTATATACTGCTGCAGTTTATGCCAATCCACAGGAAATCCATCAGGGAATTTTCTAGGACCATTGCTCCTTTACCTCAGAAAAAGGGAGTACCATCCTGATCTCTATCCTCCCGGGGACCAAAGATGATGTTACTATTCTTCATCTAAAGTGGCCCATCACCCAGCCAGCTTCCTGAGTTTTAAATTGTGGGAACCCAATACTGGCTTCTCCATGGGACACTGCATGACAATCTCACACTGCCCACAAAAACACAGAAGAGTTCGGAACATCTACAGAACAGTTATTAAAATAAACTGAAACCCCACATTATGTCCTGCCCACAATGAAAGCAAACATGCCAACTGAACTAACTAGCTTTCCACCACGGACATTTTGTAGCACAAACAAGGTTCTTAAACAACATTATATTCCATTTGCCAGCATATTTTCATAATTTAGAACTTTAATTTGCCTCAACTTTGTAGGATCACAACACCGAGAACTAAGCACAAGTGAAACAAAACTTGGCTCCTCTTCCCTCACCTCCCAATTTTCCTGGATCTTGAAAAACTTTTATTTGAAGCCAATTCCTATCCTGCTTCCAAATAGGTAATATTTAATAATAATATATAATAGAATAAGTACATATATGTCTAAAATTTATGATGTGGTATTTAGTGGTATTAATCCAACATTATGATTCATCTCCAACCTGTCAGTCGAGACAGAAGCAACTACTCAACATCAACTCAGGGTAAGCAGACACTGTAGCCTGGTAGATGTTACACTTAAGATGTGATTAACCGGTTAATCATGTCTTAACTAGTGACCTGGCCACATGGTCTTTCAATTAATGGTGTGATAAAATGAGGAATAAACCACAAAGTTATTACACAAAATAAGTGTAATAGGAATTAATTACACAATAGGTGTAATAACTTTGTGGCTGGGGCCTATCATGCTTTTAATTAAATGTGTGGCCAGTTCCCAGCCACCAGAGCACATGGGAGTCTTCCAAGTGCCTTCCAAGTAACTGGAGTTCCCAGCTGGGGAAGTGCAGAGCGCCAAGCTTGCTACTCACCTTTGCAAGGGGAGCTTGGGATTAGACCCCCCGCCTGCACTGGTAATATGGAGCAATGGGATCTGACATGGGATTCCACAATTGCACCTCCTGCCATACATGTGTGCCATGGCAGGAAGCATGATTTTAGGGATCCTGCATCAGACTGCATCATGCCTTTACTTCAACATCTGTCAGGGGTCTGCAAGACACAAACCATATCCATAATTTTTACCACCAAGATTTATTCTAATGGCTAAACTGAGGGTCTGTAGTGATGTGGGAGTTACCCCCATCCCCCCACATACAAGTATGTTAAGAAGGCTAAAAAGGCTTGTACTGAAAAAAAACAACAACACACACCTTAGTTCAGTTTGAAGGTGTGAAAAGTAAATAAAGGGCATAGCTGTTAGAAGCCTCCGCGGTGGGTAACAAGGCAACAAGGAGCCTGGGTTTATAAAAAGTAGTACAAAGCTTTAATTCCAGATAATCATTTATAGAGTCTGCCAACCAGTGAATGCACTTAAATTCTATGTCAGTCTTGAGGCAAATATTAGATTCATCAGTAACCCTTCCAAGATACAAGACAGTGAACAGACTTTGATAGCTGCGCTTACTAACAAACATTAAAATACAACAACAGCTAGCCAAAACCAACATAAAGATGGTGACCTCTGGAATTTGGCGATACTTGCAGATGTTCTAAAGGATGCCCCTGAATTAGTCATACAAGAAATACTTTAACCCTCGAAAATGATTTACCTACATATTTTTCTAAGAAAAAATGTTATTACTATGAACGAAGTTTCCTATCATTTGCAGCATGATTATGATAATAATAATAAACAACAACAACAACAACAACGAGTAGATACTAATTTGTTAAAGACACAGATAAACACGTACAGGAAATACTTCCATGAAGGTTCTGATCCTCAGAAGATTAATAATCTCCAGAACTGGAGACAAAACTATGACACTAAGGAAATAAGCAAACTATAAAAACAGGAAGAAGTGGAAGTTTATTTTTTTAATGTTATTTTGAGAGAATATTTGTTTTTGTGAAGCTTAAGCTGCTGGCAAAAGCCTCCATCTGCAGGTCATACTAGTCTATACAAGAACAGCTGCAAAAATTCTCTTTTCAAAGTCCCACAAGAGGTCTCAGTCTCTTGCCCAGAAAGGTCAGTGTGCAGATCTACAAACTATTTGCTTCACTAACCAAAGTTATTCCTTTTCACCTACTTTAGAAACCTTTAGAAGTTGTTCAAAATATTGGTATTGTAGCCACAAAGCCGTGTGGGTTATACACAACAAAATTAAGACATTCAAAACAAAGCAGGTAAGGAAAACTTTTCTTTCAAGTAAGTATTTTACTACATACACCCAACATCACAGAATAATCTTCGTATTAAACCAGCTCTTAGAGAACAAGCAGCTTAGATTTTACCACTCATTACAAAACTAGTTGATCAATGTTAAAGGCCTTTGCTGAGAGAAATTATTTTGCACAAGTAAATGTTTCAAGATGAACTCATGCTAGATGTAGAGTCATTTAATAGATTCTTTACAGTCTTTCTTTGTCTAGTGTTGCCTCACTAGATTACTAGTACTGGACACTCTTGGTCTGATCTCATTTATGTCACGATGAGACAATACCCACTTGGTTTAGATCAGTGGTGTTTATTCTTTTGGCCCCATGGGCCAAATGAATAGCACAGGGCCTGTCATGGGGGTCAGAGTGGGCCATAGGGCCTGACACCACCCCTTCCCTGCCCCGCCACGGGGCCCAGCACCACTACTGCCTGGACATGCATGCTGGGATCAGGCACTGGAACCAGCATGCAGGGCTTGAGGCTCCCCATGGATATCAGAGGAGCAGTGCCACCCTTCCCCCGCCACCAAATTTCTAAACCCATGAGGAGCCCCATGGGCCAGATGACATAGGCCCATGGGACAGAGGTTGAGCATCCCTGGTTTAGATTGCTCCATAAAAGAGCAGGATGCAGGAGATGGATTTAAGCTGATGTTAACTGACGGTGGTACTTCCCAACACACTCCAGGTGAATCCACCATTCTCCGAATGGCACCAAAGAGAGCACTGCTAAGGAACAGTTCTATAAATATTTGATTCAACGGGAGTCCGAGATGGTTAGTACCCTTCACACCAAGCTAACTTGGCTGTACTTCCAGGATCACTTTATTTCAAGCACTCACATTTTCTTTCCTCTCTGATGCATGGATTTACTAACTCACCCCAACATTACCATCTGCTAGTAAATCCAAATTAAAAAAATCCTGTAGACGTATCTTAAGCAATAGACAAAAAAAATTACTCCACTAATGTTTTGAAACAAGTTTGCCCTCATATATAGTGAAGGTAACACTGATGCTGGCACATTAGCGAACATTCTTTAAAACAAACCCCTTGCACACCCATCTGTTTTATTCCAGAAATGACTCTGAAGTAGCTGCAATAAATCTAGGTAGTTCAACTTGAGAACAAATCACACACGTGCACAAGATGAAGTACAGAATTAACATGTAAATTGAGTACACCCACACATACATGTAAAATAGACTACTGACAGCAGTGAATTCAAAAATAAACTTGAACCTACCTTTCGAAGAAAGCATTACTCTTTCTGAAACACTTTGACATCTTTTGGCTTGCTAGAGATATGGCCATTTGTGAACATCAGAATGATTCATTTTGTGGTGAGAGAGTCAGAGTTCCACAGACTAGAGATTTTGGGTATCCTGTGGCAGAATGATGAACTTCCACAATATCTTCAAGCAACCAGGACGTGACTGAAAATTTCAAAGGAGTGCGTGTGTGTGGGGGGGAAAGGAGGGGGGAGGAAAGGGGAAGGAATTCCTTTAGAACTATAAGGCCGTTGAAACTCGTTTCTATACTAAAAGCATTCAACTTTGGAGCATAACTCCAGATTTTGTGTTAGTTTGCAGTCTTCTCTTTTCTACAGCTTGCTTTTCCAATATTTAACTAGCATTTTCCTGCAATACTCCAATCAAAGGAATGGAATACTGAAATAATAAATAAAATTAAGTAATTTATGTTCGCAAAAGTACTAAAATCTCAGTCTGGCACACAGGACTATACAACTACAATATTTGTGCTTTGTGTGCATCTAGATTCATAGATGTTAGGGCCGGAAGGGACCTCAATAGATCATCGAGTCCGACCCCCTGCATAAGCAGGAAAG
>NW_005841995.1:405845-406811 GCF_000455745.1 Alligator sinensis
AAGGCATCCAGTTCTTCCAAGTGACTCTGCACCATCTCAGGGTCTACGCTTGGAAGTCTGGCGCCTTGCTGCTGCCTCTCTACAACCCCAGTGAGAGACTTGTCGCGCCCCTCACTTAGGAACACTGAGGCAAAGAACTCGTTGAGGAGTTCAGCCTTTTCCCCCCTGTCCGTCACCAATTGTTTCTGCCCATTTAGCAGGGGTCCTATTCCTCCCTGGGCCTAGTACAGGGGTACTAGTATCTAGTACAGGGGGTATCTAGTCCAGGGGTGTCCAACCTTTTTTTTGAATGTGGGGCCGGATCATGAACTTTTTTTATCACCCAGTGGGCTGGCAAGCCATATTCAAACACCCTCTGTCCTGGGCCAGAGAGACCCTGCCTGTGTAGCCCTACTGCACCTGCCTGTTACTGCAAGGTTCATGGTAGCTGCTGGTGGGCAGGGGTAAGAGGGACCCATTCGGCATCCAGCCAGCTACTGCCCCAGAGACTGAAGGGGAGAAATAAATAGCTCCACATCTCCATCCCCAGAGTAACGCAGCCTCGTGAGCCGGCGCTGCCTGAGGGGAGCTGGAGCAAGGTGGCCGATGCACCACAGCCCCTCACTCGCCCGCCCACGTGGCCCTGCTCACCGTGGTGCCCAGCCGCACATGCACGCAGCCCCGATGGCCTCAGCGCTGCATGCCCAGAGCGCGGGGTCAGGCAGACACCAGCTCCCGCCGCCTTACCCTGCAGTAGTCACCCCGCCTGCCAAGGTCCCCCTGTGCTGGCTTCCCACATGCTGCTGGGGATGGGAGGAGGCCGGCCAGGTCATCATCAGCCAGCAGAGGCAGCAGTGGAGCCATGTGCTGCTCAGGACTGACTGGTGCAGGCAGGGGAAAATGTAGCTGAGCCCCTGCTGGGCTTGTCCCATCCTGAGCGGCACACGGCTCCGCTACCGCTTCTGCTGGCCCGTCCCCCGCAGCACG
>NW_005841995.1:406996-410733 GCF_000455745.1 Alligator sinensis
GCCTGACGGGGGTCCTCCAGTCCCCAACAGCACGTGGGAATCTGGATTCAGCTGCATGCTGCTCCGGATGGGACAGACCTGCCTGGGTCAGCACTAGCCAGTAGAGGTGTCGGCGGAGCTGCGTGCTGCTTGGGACTGACCGGCGCAGGTAGGGGGAAAGTGCAGCTGAGCTCCTGCTGCTCCGGCCAGGCTCAGACCATCCTGAGAGGCAGGTTACTCCTCTTCCCACACGCACCACGTCAGCAACGTCAAGCTGATGCAGTGCGTGTGGGAACCTTGTCCCTTCCCCAACCCATCAGCAGCAATTAGGAAGCTGCTGAGGGACTCGGGGAGGGATAAGGGGTGGGAACGAAAGTAAACAGTGTTTACTTTCATTTCCCGTCGCAGCACCACGGGCCTCAGAAAAGGCCTTGGCGGGCCGCATGTTGGACAAGCCTGGTCTAATACAAATGAAGTTGTATTACTGCAATTTAAGTTTGTTATCTTTTAATAACATAAGTCAACCACTGAAGTATAGATCTAATATCTTAAAAGGTATAAAGAAGTACATCACTTAATGTTTCTTTCTGCATAAAATTCATGTTGTGGAATAGTTAGTTTAAAGCAAAAGTATAAAATTCAAAGTGTCCCCCTTCAGAACGTAGTTTTGTTTAGGAAGGGATTTATGGTCAGGTATATGCTAGTCTCCTATCAGATCAGTGATCTGGGTTAGACATGAGAAGCGGTGTGAACCCTGGCAAAAATAGTTGAGCCAATAGGAATGGCCAATGCAGATGCCCACCAAATGCCAACTTTTTTTTCCAGGAGAGCTAGTTGTGCTTATAGTAGGGCTGTGCAAAGCTTTGGTAGCTGATTTGATTTGGAGGAGATTTGGCCTGATTCAGCGGCCAAATCTTCAAATCGAATCGGGAAACCCATTAAAAGGTCCAAATCAATTGGGAAGCCTCTGAATTGATTCAGAGATTTGGCCATAGACTAAACAGGCAGCAGTCCTCATCACGCTGGACACAGCTGCCTCCAGCTAGTAAATCTGTTGTGGTGGGTGGAGTGGGGAGGGAAGAGGCATGGGGAGGGCAGATCAAGACTCCCACAGCGAGGGAGGGATTGGGGCTGGAGCTGGGACAAGCTGCCCAGCCAGGGCAGAGGGCTCCCACCACTGCATGGCGCCGGTCCAGGAGCTGCTCTTTCGGTGGCTTCTCCGGTAGCTCTCACCACCAGTCTGGGAGGGCACGGGAGTGGATGTGTACCCACAGATCTGCATGGGGTGCGCTGAGCCAGGGCTGCGCTCTGAGGGGCGGGTGGAGCCAGCTGCAGCCTGGAATGCAGCCCTAGCTCCGCCTGCCCTGCAGAGCACAGCAAAGCTGTGTCTATGGGAAGGGCTGCAGCCACTGTAAAATTCCCCATAGCCCCTGCTGCCTGCCCCTCCCTGGCCCGGGTGCACACACCTGCCCCCACGCCCTGCCGCTGCTCACCCAGCCAGGCAGTGGCGCGTCAAAGCCGCGGCTTGTCTGGGAGGCGTGGGGAGGCTGGAGCAGCTTCCACTGCTGTGCACCACTTGTCCAAGGCAGTGCAGCGGCACTGTTCAGTGCCTTCCCACCCCGGCTGAGCGAGTGGTGGGAGGGCATAGCCCCTGCTCCCAGCACCTTCTGGGATCATTTGACTATATCAGGGCAAACTACAGCTTTGTTAATGTAACTGCATCCATGCCTGGATCTCTTTGCTGGAATAGTGCACTAAGAAAAGCCCTTCTAGAGTAGTTATAGAAAGACTGCATTCCATGACCATGATGTATGAGGGATTCCATATTTATTTTCTATCAAATGTTTTCAAATTTGCATGTCAAATGAGTTTGTTAAATTCTTCACATGCAAAACGCACCCTTTGATGTGGTCCGTGTTTAAAGTGAAATTCTATTCCGCCTTTTGCTTCCACATTAAGAGTTTACAAATACATTGGTTAATTTGCATTAATTCCTTAATTTCTCAGCATGTAAAGATGCCAACTATCTTTTAAGTGATGCTGATAAGCTGAAAAAGAACTATAAAAATACTTATTTTACTTCACTGTTTCCTGCCAGCCAGTTTTTTCCTTTAAATTCATACAAGCACTTAGACTCCGACATTTTTACATGTGCAAATACCACAGCACTGGGTGCTTTGAGAAGTACCGGGCACTGCGACACTTGCAGTTGTATAAAAGTGGTGAAATGCATGTCAGTGTGAAGAAAACGGTGGTGGTGTGCTTTTGAACTAAAACGCCTCGGAGATGCTTTAGTTCAAGAGTGCACCGCGGCCGTTTTCTCTGCACCACCATGTATTTTCCCACTTATACAGCTGCAAGTGGTGCAGCACAGTGCGCATTAGCTCCCTGTAGAGCAGACTATATTAATTGAGTCTGCTCTGAAGCGGTTCCGGCACATCCAAGAACTAAAAGCTACAGGTATAAATGTCCAGAGAAATGAGCTAAAATAAAAAATGAAAGACAAAAGATCAGTCATATTGACTTGCTTTTTTAAACAGTCGAGTTTAACACTATTAGCCCTTCCTAATCAACACCAAATTGCAAGCTGTGTTCTGTTCTGCCTTAATTCCATCAATGTTATTTAGCTCAGTATAGCTGAAAAAAAAATACTTGAAATATGAGCTTAATGCTGCAAAAGAATTTTAAAAAATCCACATCGACTCTCCCCGCTCCTCCCTCCCCCGCCCGACTGACGAGCAGAGAAAACGACATCTTTAACAGACCTTCCTCTCTTCAGATACCTGCCAAACTGACAGCTTTCACTGCTCTTCTCTGTTCCTATAAAAATATCCCAAATCAAATGCAGGAGTTGAGAGTGCAAGTGATGCTAGGAGAATGAGAAACAGTCTTTCAGTAAAGCAGACCTGCCCTGAACTCCTGTCCTTAGTCTTGTTACCAGGTGTACAAGCAAAATTTTCAAAAGCATCACAAGTTATCATTGGTGTTCAAACTTCAATCCCTTTAGGCTGGACCACCTGCACCTCTCATTAACTTGAATTCAAGTTGTGGATGCAGCACCTCTGAAAGCTAGGTTGAGGCAGTGCCTAGGGCCTGAGTGAACAAACAGATCAGAGAAATCTGGATTCTCAACATTTACCAACATGTTGCAGCTGAGTTTGCTTTTGGAAGAAGAAATGTTGGGGGAGGGGAATCACTCCAAGTACTCTGAAGTCTTATTTTTGAGGACATCTGACAACTAAAATTAATTTGCCATTGTATTTCTACCTCCTTTTCACTCATGAAGACAATCATTCAAAGAAGCCTCAGCAGAAGATTGGGTGGGGGAGGGAGGATGGCAGGAGGGGAGGTGGGAATCTTGCATGTACTGGTACCAGGCATCAAGTAGGTGACTGCAAGCACAGTTTGACAACCCAACTGACCAGATAGGATATGGCATGGTGCCCTTCTTCAGTTATTAAAACCACAGTATTGAGGGTAAATCACTGGCACATGCCCATACTTACTTGCTCACTGATGGGAATCTCCAGTACTCTGTATTATATAGATCAGATTATTTTCTTCTCTTGCCCTCACCTCTGAGAGGAACAGGACAATTCTGCCCTCAATGAACTACTGAACAGATCTCCAATTTCTTTGCTTTCTCCTTCCCTCCTGTCTCATATCATTTCTAATAGACAACGTGATTAGGGAGGGCAGGTGTGAGAAAACATTTCCCACTGTAAGCTAGTGGAAGTGTTCTTTTCTAGCAGCAGGAA
>NW_005841995.1:410764-432710 GCF_000455745.1 Alligator sinensis
GAAGTTAGACTTGAGGAAGTATTTCCTATCTATACATGAAATTAAAGTAGATTTAGTAAAATAAATAAATAAATAAAATTAATTAAAAAAAAATATAATCGGGCAGTGAAAACTGACTTGGCCTTACTTCAATTGTTGTCCATGTTCGAAAGTTGTTTTTTTTTAAATCTACTTTGTAATAATTCTTGCTAATACTGTTACTACCTAGCAAAAGAGAAACTGGTCCCGACTACATACATAAATCAAAGCTGAACACAGAAAAAAAAATAATTTGCCAATCTGAAACATTACAAATAACTACACCGGATTCTGAGTTCAATTTAGCTTCAAGCTGATAAGGTCCTCTCGGAAGACTCTCTTTACCTTTGAATTATTATATAAGTTCAGGTAAAACAAACAAACAAACAAACAAACAAACCACACAAAGTTTCTGACCTTTATTATTTCTTGCTTTCAAAGTAATTGTTGCTAAAGTGACTTTCATAAACAACCATATAGAAACTTAATTATTTTTATTCATAAAAGGCTGCCCATAAATCAAAACATAATTCTCCCCTCCCCTACCACCAAACACTGATGCTGTCTACACCACATTCAATACCTCTTTCTTCATTAGGTTTTCATTAATTCTACTTGAAGACTTATATCCTACTGGAAGATGCTCCAAGTACAGAAAAAAAGCCTGGCTTCAGATCTTAGAGGTACCAGCAGCACTACTGAACACCTAATGTAGCTGAACATTTGAAACCATTACTGATTCAGTATGCAGCAGACTAAAAATTACATGAGTTCTCATCTAACAAACATTAAGGTAAAACCAAATCAATAACTCCCATCCCTTAAAAGGCAGCATTTTATTTCAGGTGTAAGTACTGCTACTAGTAAAAAAAAACAACACATTTCTCAAGTATTTAAATAGCCCAGACAAAAATAATATCTTCTGCAGAATTCATATTACACAACAATATTCTATATTGGATTACATATGGATACCATAGACACTTCTCACAAACTTCCGAGAAAAGATTGTATATTGCCAACACACACATCATAAATTTTCTTTTGATGTTAAGAGACTGAAAATACATATATATTAATTATACCAATACACAGCATCTTCATTTGCTTTCACCAGTTCTACTGCTATCAACTCTACTCCTTCCAGAAGTATCTGAAAGCAAATGCAGTCACCAGGGAAAGGAACAAGTGAGTGGGCTTGAGGCTGGAGAGTCGCCAGTACTGCAGAGAGGTGGCTGCTCACAGATGGCTGCCAAAAACACTACCTGCGGCTCCATGGGTGGTTCTTCACAACAGCCACCCTGTTTTCAGCAGCTCAGTGCAACATTCTGCTTCCATCTCACTGCACTCCCTCCTTTATGGGACCATGAAGTTCCCTTGTAGCCAGTCACTGGATGGCAAAGGTCTCTTTTGGAGACCCAAAATGAAGGACCTGATGGGTTTGGGAGAGAGGAGGACAAACATGGGAACACGCTGCTTCTCCTTCCTGGTAGAGAATCCCAGCTCCCTGACGCCAAACTTTTACTTCCATTCCCCTCAAGAACAGAGACAATACAGGAAGTACAGGGTCAGGCAAGCAATAAACCCAACCTTAGCCTAAACTGTGAAAACTAACCCTGCCTCATCAATTGTTTAATAAAACTATTTGGAACTTGAGATTTGTAGGAGAACCCTTAGAACTTGATGGCTTACAAGCGTTCACTTTAGGCATTTTTCTACGCAATGTAGAAAACTTTTTAGCTAAAGTCCACATATTTTTGTTCTTGTCTTCATTTGTTAGGAAGTGAGGAGGAAAAAAATTCAGGCTTAAGACCATTCTAGTTCAAGGGAAAAAAACCTGTCCAGTCCAGGACTTCACCAAAACACAGGTTCCAGGTTTTGAGTCTGTCAAGTTCCAGCCTTGGGTCTTGTTTGCCACATGCATGCCAACTAATGTAAACTGTGCTAGGGGCCAGAGAACACATTCCTCTTTCTCCATCTTATGAATACTTTTTCACATCAGATACTTTGGGCAGGAGTAACAACACTGGCTCCTCAAATCCCTTCTAATGCATTTTTCAGAGTGTGCAAACCAGGGGTGTCAAACGTATGGTCCAGAGAGTCGCTCAATCATAAATCCTTGCCTAAAATGGTAACACCTTCTGAATAAATAGGGGTAAAAGAGTCCTTATCAGAGCCGGTCTTTACACGCTAATACAGTTCTGTTCTCTACTATGTTACCCCACCAACTCCTTTGGAGCTTTCAGTAGCTTCTAGATTTTGTACAGGGTTTATCATTACTTCATCTGTGCCAAGCTCTATCACTTTCAATCTATCCATCTGTGGAAGAATTGGACATTTCTTAGAAATCAATGTCTACCAACTGCCTTCAGAATAAACAGCTAAAAGTCACTACGCAGCACGTGCATCTAAAAGTAAGCAGCAAAGGAAAAAAAAAAGATGGCATTAAGTCACTCAGTATTTGACTCCAGCATTTTCTTAGTGAAAACAGTCAGATCAGTCCTATGCAAGCTCAAAAAGCTAAGTGGACAAAATTGTACTGGGCACCTAATAGCTGGAAAAATAGGTCTAATGAAAGCCACAGATTTGTTAGCAAGGACCCCAAGAAGCCCATTCCCTGCTGGTGGACTTCTGCTTCTAAGGAATAAGACTTCTCCAAAAATGCTGCCCTGAATCTCCTTTAGACTTCCTATTCTTTACACATCTCTACCAAACAGGTATCTTTAGGAATTTCAACCTGCACACCCTCTATTGAAAGGGAGTATCAAGCAGACTTCTGCCTTCTGGACTTCTGTAGCAAGGAGACAGAGTAGTGAGGGGCTTAACCCATACAGCTGCCAAGCTGCTTCAGAAATACCCGATCTCCATAGTTCTCCCCTTCTAGCCTCCAATTTTAGTGTCTCCTTTTCTATAAATAACTCATGTCCATCTTTGAAATGGCTCTTCGTTTTTTCTAAACAGATCTGATTCTCATCAGATTCACCGATTCCAACACATGGTTCAGAACAGTAGCACTTAAATCTACTTATTGATTTAAATCTGCCTGACAAATGGAACAGCAGAGACACGGAAGCTGGCAAGAAGCAAAGGAAAAATGCTTGTGAAGATGCTGCCAAAGCTGAACAACATGAGCCATGCATGATTAAATTATACTTATATTTTTAAAAAGTTTCAGTTTTGGTTGTGTCCCATCGCTTATTAGAGCAAGCTTCCTACTTCCTGAGGCAAGTATATTTTTCAAGCTTAAATCAGGATGTGTATCAGGCTGCAACACTTAGTTAATTGAAGTATTGCACCAATGTAATGAATGTTCTGCATCTCTCATGCCTGGGATGGTGGAGCTTCAAGAGTGGGAGTAATTTGGGGTGGGTAGAAGTGTTTAATTTTAGCCAAAAGGAAGAATAGTTTCAGCAGACTGCCTAGTTGAAACAGAAGTTATTCTGTCCAAAATTGTGATTAGCTAGGAGCAACAGTATGTGGTAAAGTTATGACACATGGCCCAGTTCACATGTATGTATTTTCTGTGGCATAGGTGAACAGACTACCTTATCAGACTATAGATGGAAAGACTTCCCCAAACTGCAGTGAGGTCAGAAAGGAAAACATACTGGTAAATATTTTGTTTCCATTTGTGTGTGCATACGCACCTTTTTTTTTTTTTCTTCCATTTGGTGGGGGAAAAAAGGTGAGTGAATGTTGGAGTTGGAGCAGAGTTGTTTTGATGTGGCTGACAGTGAGCCAGACGAGGAACCCCCCCCCCCCCCAAAAAAAAACAAAATATTTGTACATTGCTACAAATATCAACAGCCCAATGAAAAATTGCTACATCCAGCTACGTACCGGCTAAAGTTAGTGCGATTCTTGAAGCACTGACTCCCTAAGTTAATAAATGCAAACATGCAACAAACCTGTTAGGCTAGTGTTCAAAAAGAGGCTAGTTTACTTCAAAAAGCAAAAACCATCAATGTTTTAAAATATTTGGTCAACACGATGCAAAAATGAATGAAATAAAGAGAAAAAAACTCCACAGAATACTTGCAGCTTTTGCTTAGAAAGCATTACTTTAGAGTCTGGTTAATTGTTTATCACCCAATACTAGTATAAAGTCTGCACAATGTTTGCAATATCCACCACTGACATGTCTAGGGAACTAGTGTGTGTTTACAAAACTTGAAGGAGTTATTTGACCTAACAAAATGGCTTAATGTACAGGGATGGGGCTGGTGAGGCTGGAGCCTGTTTCTGTACAGGAAAATTTGGGAAACTGGCTTGCAGACCTAATATTTTGGCGACTGTGGCAATATAACTTTGTATATTGCTCAACCGTTAAGCTAAGCCCATGGGGAAAAAAAAGTGCCAGCTCCTTCCTAAACCTGAACAAGCTTGTCTAAGAGTACAAGACTGGAAAGGGCCACCTGGGCTATCAAGCCCAATCCCCAGTATTTAGAGCCATTTACAAAAGGAAACCTCAAAATCATCACTTCGAACTCTAACAACAAGGCACAAAGCCAAGACACCCTATAACATGCCATAGCTAGAAGCAAGGAAGACAAAGTACTTTCCATGCCCTGCTACTACAATCACCAATGTATATTATATGCTCAGGAACCCCTGGAAAAAAGGACCATACCACATGCTTCAAGGGAAGCCAAAAACTCCTGGAGTTTGACGACTGGAAAAGAAAGGAAAACTCTCCTCAGCCACAAATCTGGCAACTGACAACATCTGCATTGTGGTTTTTCTGTTGGTTGTTTGCATTTGATTGGAGGGAAGAGTGCATTACCCACTTTTGGACAGATAAGGGTCTTTGAGTAAATGTGGTATCTTTTATTAGACCAACTAAATAGTTGGAAAAATTGTTCTTTACAAGCTTTCAGGCACAAACACCCTTCTTCAGGCACAGGGAGAGTCTGCTGGTGTTTCTATGCTCTCTTGCTTTCATTCAAATTACTAACAAATGTAAAGCACACTTAACAAAAGGAAATCACCACATACAGCAACAAAATCTCTTCCTCAGTTTTTGCAGTTTGCAAAACAGAAGAAGGCTATTTGTAAAACAGTGGTGACTCTAAAAATATGCTCTTGATCAATCTCTGATATTGCAGGGTTTCACCCTTCTGGAGGGCAACATACCAATATCGTCAAACTGACTTTTGTCATGATCACAAAAGATAAAAACATCACAATTACAATCCAGGTCCCCAAACAGCAAGCATGACACTCTTGCATCAAATCCTCAGAGTGCAGGGCTGCCTTTAATATTAAAACAATCAGTGAAAAAGCATCTCCTTTAAGCACAATTTCAAGCCAGATGCTTCATTCTAAATAATGACTTCAAAGGAGAAAGGCAAGATTTATGCAATGATTATTGAAACTTCTTGTACTTTGAAGCGACACTTAGCAAATTCATCATCAGCTGGAATGACACTTAAGAATGGCAGGTGTCAGTGTGTATTACGGCGTCATATATGTATGTGCGTCTATATGACGTGAAATATATGGCAAAGTAGAGTTTTATTTTGGGGTGGGTTCTTGGGTTATTGTTTGTTTGGTTTTTTTTAATATTCAATTGCGAGTGTGTTTTGGAACATTTCTAATTGTACCCTACCCAACTTCATTTTGCCATCCTAACTCACACTGGTACTGCCACCTTCTGCTGAGAGCTTCCTGACTACTTGGGTGGCAGAGATGAGCCCCAGGACTTGACCTCAATGCTGAGGAAGTCGAAATATTGTGGATCTGCATATTAAGATTACTACATTAGAGACAGAAAGAAATAATATGAATGAACCCAAAAGCTGCAATTAATAAGAGTCAGGCTATGGATTTCCGAGGATCAAGCTTAAATCTTTTTGGCAGCTGTACGTGCACATCAAAAACAAAACAAAAAACTGTGCCTTAGAAATATTGCCCTTTTCACAGGGATAACATCAGTTGGCCCTCAGCCTCATGGCCTGAAGCAAGCAGTCAACCAAATGCGCTGCATGCCCCCTCTCACTGTTCTCTGGAAATGACAAAGCACATAAGTGAAAGTAGGAGCTAAAGAACATACAACAGCTCTAGTGAAAGTCCAGTCAAAAGCTACAAGCATTTTTCTTGAGCATAGTGAGTTGTACTAACTTAATTCTTCATTAGGATGCTGTAACTAACCTGCTCTCTACACATTTTTATAAGGAATTGTTCCATTTTGTTTGGTGGTCTCCATACTGCTTGCCTCATAAAAACCAATATAGCTTAATGGGAAGTCCAGCATTTTCAGACTCTAAGATCAGTTTTAACAACATTTAAAAAAAATACTAATTTCAAAATGTGGCTGTTACTGGACACAGACCTATGTTGTCTCCATGCCATGCCTTGAAGTGTTGCTGAAAAGCATGACTTGTCTATTTGCTCGCTCTCTCTCTCAGAGCAACTTTAAGTGCACACCGAAAACAAAGCCTGAGACACTGGCCCTTTAGCTCCCTGTAGTTCTTAGCTAGATGGGGAGCAGGAAGACTGTATTAAGGTTAGTCCTTACCTAATTGCCTTCAAGAGGCTGCTTTTGAGCATCTTGGGATTTCTTGAGCATGTATAAACAACCTTCTATAGAAGTAGGACATTGACTGCTGTGGTCCTCCTGCTTTCCCTGTAGCACGTTGGGGTATTATGTCTTGTGCTGTGTCAGGTTGACCATGTAGTTTTACAGTTTGGATTATGGATTTATATAGGATGGTTTGGAGATGCATGATCCTACCTCAGGCAGGGGGTTGGATTAGATGACCTCTGGAGGTCCCTTCCAGCTCTACTTCTCTGATTCTACGCTCTCTCCAAGTGTCTGTATAAACGCAGCATGAGCAGTTTTATGTATCTGCTCCACAAAACTGAGTTCCCATAAATAATGCAAGGGAAACAACAATCCTGTACATCAGCTGACATAGAACACGTAACAGACTTGGATGAATATGAACAAGGGCTACTCTTATTTACTGAACAGCCTGAATTGGAGCAAATGCTGCTAACAATTTTGGGTTTTGCGCAACAGTCCCAACAACCTCTATTTGTGGCATTTCCTTTACCACATATGCATAAGAAATGGTGAAGTATCCTTCCCTCCTTGCTAGCATTAAGATAGCTGAAGATATGCAAAAATCAGCACATCAACACTAAGCATTAGATGCCACTTTTCTGAAGCCAGGAAAGTGCCGTCACTTCTAACTGGTGCATGGACAATGTCAAAATCATTTTCCACAAATTTAAACTTTTAGGGGCAACTGTTCTTCTTTCAGAAATGCTCCAATCACATTACACGTGCCAATTATTTTCTATTAGCTACTCTGAGCTACCATGAAGTTTTTATTCAATTATTATACTCAGATCCCAAGAGTCTATCAACTGCAACTACTTAAGTATCTCAGTCCAAATCAATAATACCTGTATTAACTATGCCTTAAAAGCTACGGGCAGAAATTACACTGGTATAAGTGATTGGAAACCAGTTCAAAGCTGTAACACAACAGAAATTCAGTGCACATAAACCACTTTCAGAATGGCCAAGACCAGCTGAAGACAAGCCTGGATGGATGTAGTATCAGATTTAACTGATTTAGGTTAAAATCAGTTTATTGAACTTCTGCCCCAGATCCCCTCCAGATTCAAGTTAACTCACAGTCCCCCAGGATGCTTTGCACCTTCCCCGCAACCTCTTGCAGGGTGGGTGGCTAGCCTTGGCCCAACGTGTCTGCTGCAGCAGAGCAGGGAGGCATGCTCTAGCATCTCAGAGCTTCTGGCCTGAGCCACTCTAGGCATGTGGCTGAATTTCCAGCATCAGAAGTGAATGTCTGTTCACTTGCTTACCAGTTTGATCAACACAGCTTAGTTCAAACCTTGCAGGTTAGTCTGATTCAGCCTCAGGCTTTCTGACTGCTTGTACTTAGTCAAAGGCACTTTTGTAATAATGAAAATAAAAGTAATCTAACAATCATATCACAAAGATCATTAGACAATTTGCACGTTAGCACACCAAGGATTTCATTTTTCTAGCAGTAACATTGTAGTAGCACACTCATGCACACTGCAATTTTTTTTCTTTAAGTGTTTGTGCATTCAGGTTGAGCAAGCAATTGAAGTTCTCACTTTCAATTAATGCAGGCACATCAGGACAACTCTGCTCCAGCTCCAACATTCGCTCATCTTTTTTCACCCCATGAAAAAAAAACACAGGGGCACACGCACACACAAATAGAAACAGAATATTTACCAGTACGTTTTCCTTTTTGACCTCACCATAGTTTGAGAAAGTCTTTCTGATAAGGTAATCTGTACTTCCTCAGTGATAAGAGCAAGGAGGGATGAGGGGGAGGGGAAGAGAAGAGAAGGGAGGAAGGAGAACGAATCACACTAGAAGCATTTCTGACTAATGCATAGTCTCTGTCCTGTTCTGTACAGTAGACAAAACCATGAAAAAGCAGTACCCTTTTATCCTGCTGATAGTTGATAAATTCAATTAACTTTGTTCTCAAACCTACAAATATTTACTAGTGATTACATAACTACTAGAACTGTTATTAGTTCAGCATCCTGTACCTGCATGGTTGTGTTGAAAGAAAAGCCCAAGTTCTTTTAAATTTTTTTTAATACTGTTGCAAGGCACTTTAAAATATTGAGCACTTAAGGAACCGTATTTATCTAAACTAACTACAGACATAGACTTGGAAAATATTCTGTATTTATTGCTCCATTTTTTTTTATTCTGGTGCACTGGAAGTTTGTTTCTAAATATTTATATAAAGACAGAGACAAGTTGAGAGGGGGTGCAGCAGTGTGAACGCATCCCCTTTCAGTCAACAAAGCTGAAGGAGCAGGGACTGACAAGGACTTTTGTTTTGTTTTGGGCTTTTTTTTTCCTTTATAAGTCTCTGAATTGGATAAGAACTCCCCTCTCCTCTTTCTCCCTCAGCCACCCACTGCAGCCACTGTTTTTGGCTGCCCAGGGTCCAGGAGAGGTTCCAGAGCCACTCCTGCCTGCTCCAGCTGGGCTCCTTGTCAAGCCAGGCTCAGCTGGAGACAGCAACAGCAGCAGGCAGGTTCCTCCTCTCCCTGTAGTCATCTTCCCCCACTATAGCCCTCCCCCCAGCATTTCCTATGCCTGCTTCTGGGTTGACAGGAAAAGGGAACACATTTTTCTCCCAAGCAGGGGTGGTGGTGGGGAGGAATGGGAGTGGAGGGACATGTTGCTTGAGCACAGAGAGGAAGGGAGCAGGGAGGGAAGATTCTTACTTGATCAAGGGACTTGAAAACCCTGGCTGCTGCTTCCACTGTGTGGTCAACGTATGCGTGGGGTGGAAAAGGGAGGGGGGGGCGGGGGCAGCCACTGCTCCACAAAATCCTGGAACTATCCATGTGCAACAGGTAAACTGCAACTACCTGGAAATTTTGGAAAATCATATTAAGGTCATGGCATACAGACTGAAATTTTCATGGGCATTTTGAGGGCTCTTGGGAAACCCCAGCTGTGCCAATTTAATTTACAGGTACTTTCAAGTTAAGTACCCTTAGTTATAGATCTCAGTGATACCAGAATCACTGACCAACTGGAACCTGGCCTATCTGGAAAGAATATTATAACTTCACTCCCAATTAATTTTACTATTATATTCTAAGAATGATATTAAAAATGTAAAGGTTTAAAGTAGCCAAAGAAGCAACAGAATTAAAGTTGCCTGTATAACTTTCATTCAGTTCCCTGGTACCTTGTATATGCTATGATATAGTATTACATACAATATCTGTGGCAGAGCCAGAAAGGTAACCCAGCTTCTTGGCCTCAGTCTAGTATTTTAACTTGGAAAAAAAAACAAAAACAAAAACCCAGCATCCATTTCCAACATGCACACTTCTTTGACTGCATCTTGGCTGTACCTAGGTATGGAAATAAGCAGAAGTACTATGCCGTGCACATACAAATAGCTTCTTGTTGGTAAAACCATGCAAAAACATAAGTACAACCACAGAGTTGTCAGCCTTCTGTTTCATTCTCCTGTTGATCCATGCCATGTTGTTAATTACCTTTGTAATTTTAAATCCTTTTTAAAATGAAAAAAGTAATCCATCTAGAAGAATGAGTGCGCTGACCTTTGTAAGTCTTATGACTTATGGTTTAAAACTTAATAAGTGCAGATTATATAAATATGCATTTAAGAACTTTAAAAAAATATGGAGAGACTTGACTAATGGCTCAAGTAACTGCTGAAATCCAGGGTATAATTTGTGCTTAGGAAGGATTGTTTGAAGGCACACCACTCATGTGAGACAATTTTAGATTCTCTGTAGTTCATAGGAGTATATAGGAAAAAAAGGCTCAATCCTAAAGAAGCCAGTCGGGTAAAAACATTACTATAGGATGCAGTATTTACAAGGTGGGTATCCTTATCACTGGTAGCATTTGCAGGACTGGATCCTCATTGTACACACACAACTCCTTTTAACATGCTGCTGCACACGTATAATTTTGTCTATTGCAGGCATCAATAACTGAATACAAGAATGCACTACATTCTAAAGCTTGTCTAAGTCTATCCTAACCATGCACTTAAAAGATAAAAGGTGGGGGGGTTTTTTGTGTAACAGATACTACTATTCAACTGCTTTTTGTATTTCATTCGGTTTGGACAACCAAAAAATAGGTCTGTTGTATTTACTTTTCTTTGATTAGCATTAAATTGATTTTGATTTCAGAATCCCATGCAGTAACACAATACTGAAATATTTTGATATCTGGTTTAAAAAAACCAATAAGAAATGTTTCCTTAAAAACAAAAACAAAACCCCACACACCTTGGGGTTTTATTTCATGAATAACTTAAATGTTCAAATCTCAAAAAGGTTGCCTCCAACCTAAAAGAAAATCTATATTTTGCACTACATTTAATAGTTTCTCTAATGCTTCAAAGTAAATAAAATAATGGATTTTATTTAGTCTGTTTACCAAGTTTATTTTTTTTTAAAGTTTAATGAAGTTACACAAAAAGTATCAAAACCGCTACTTTCTAAAATGACACATCAATATGTAATTTACTGCGTCTGCTCTCTCTTCCCTCCAGTTATCAAAACATATATAATTTTTTTAAATAATGTAAAGAAAAAGAACAGTAATGAGTCAAGTTTTAGTCAGGACTGAGTAATTTTGGTGGTTTTATAAAGAGAGAAAGTTTTCACTGTAAATTCATTAGCATAGAAACAACAGCACACACCATTAAAATATCAATGGCTTTTATATAATTTATGAATATGTGCTTCTGCACATTGCTGACATTTCAAAAGGGAAGAATACAAACATTTTTAAAAAGCAGTGGTATAGTCAAAAGAAATGCAAATGGACAAGAGAAAGGAGCACAGAATCAGGAGTCAAGACTCGTAAGGGCTTCATCTAACTATCACTGGCTTGTTGTATTGCCTTGACCAAGTTACTCGATCTCTACATCTCAGCATCTCCATTTGTAAATAGTAAATCTGAGACAACTACTAGCCTGCAGGGGTGGTGAGGTTAATTAGTGAACAATTGTACCTACCTCTGAACATTTAAAGTGCAGTATAAGGGGAAAAAAAACCTAAAGTTTTATAGGATTTTGGTTCCCTGAAGATTAGATGCTTGCTTACTCTTGCAGGCTTTTTAAAAATAAAACTAGCTGCAAATAACATGCAATACTAGATTCAGAAACCATACATTAAGCTAACAGATCTAGATTGGCCAACATGGTAATGCCCAAGTCACCTGTGCATGCAGGCTGGAAAATCAAAAAAACAACAACAAAATCCAAAGAACCATGATTGAATGGGGCTACTCTAATGATATGAATATACATGAGTGCAGTTAAGTGCAGACTATGGAGCACATGCTCATTTGCCAACTCCTTGGTGAGACCCATACAGAGGAGGACCTCACTGCAGCAGAGAGATGGCTTGTGTATGATTCTGGAAAAAAACATCTAGTTTATGACAGGGACATAAGCAGCAGCAGCTAACAATATGGAAAAAAAATAGTAACTTTGCTATACTTGTAGCTATCATTAAAAAAAAAAAAAAAAAAAAAAAAAAAGTATCTGGAGAGATCTTGAGTTACCAGCTTTATTCCAGTATCAGACTGTAGTTTTCCTCTCCAACTTCATTACATGACAGGCATTACATGTAGGCCAAAGGAGAAGGGGATGCAAAGAAGGAAATACACTGCAGACCTGCCTGGACTGGAACCTAATACTGAAGCAATAAGCAACGTATTCACAACCTTTATTCATTTTGTCTCAACTTGAGGCGAAACACACACTTCTTTATATGTTGTAACTTGAAGTATTAGTAACCTTATATCAGCTTTGGGGCATACCTTTCTGCTCACAAACCACGTAAACAAGTAGGTTACTTTCCAAGTGTTAAAAAATGCAGGAGTGTTTGGACATGTTAAATGGAAGAAATACTAAGCATAAGTGAATTAACTACTTGGTTTGCACTAAACATAGCACATAATGTAGTTGGCTGTTGCTATACCATGATAAGCTTCAAAACACAGTAGATACCCAGTACTGGGTAATGTTATCACCAGAGTTCCCCACACAGATGCTCTTTGGTAGTACTAACCCATTAGAGCAGTGGTTCTCAAACTTTTTTGTACCGGGACCCATTTGTAAACACAAAGGCTACTCCCAGCCCACTGCCCCTCACTCCTGATCCACTGACCCCACCCCCAGACCCTAGACCCCCAGGGTGTGGGGCATGGGGGTCTCCAAGCAGCTCCTTGCAGGCTGGGATTTTGCTAGCCTGCAGGAAAAGCCATGGTTTCCCACATTTTTCTCCTTTAAAGGAGAATCCATTTTTAAAGTTTGTGGATCCATTTTTTAAATTGAAAGTTTGCGACCCTTTCATACATTCTTGTGATCCACTTGTGGGTCATGACTACGGGTTGAGAAACAGTGCTTTAGAGACTCTCCAAGTACAAGAGACTAAATATGACTTATCAACTATAAAGTCATGTTTACTACAAACTTATTAACTTAAAGACTTCTCCAATCAACTTTTTCAGAATGGACTTCGAAAAAGTATGCACGGCAATCCAAAACCATAGGGTAAATGGGCACACCTTCTTGTACCTTTCATAATCTTTTGAGAAGCACTTTATTTATCCTGTGAGGAGTAAAGCCCTTTATTTATCCTAGCCTATGCTATGGAGACTCAAGTTAAAAAGAAATGCCTTTGGTCACAAGTGAAGTGACATTCCTGTCCAGATGACAAACCCATACAGTTTAAAGAAATTATAAATGCTGAAGGCAAAGGAAGGTTCAACAGGGCTTGCCCAAAATGCAAGGGCTGAGAATAAGAACGACTGGAGCCTTCCTGCTGCAGTTTGAAAATCTACCCACTGCCATCAACCTCACTTTCATAAACATATTGAACATAAGTTTTAAAAACAAACTAATTTTAATATAAGCAATACCTCATCATGAAGCAACTCTCATATACTTGCTTAAAAATGGTAAACTGATAGGTAACATTACTGAGGAGGAAATGAAGTCTTGCTCCATTGCTAACCACAGTTTGTCAAGGTGTGCTAAGTATTTCAGCTCATGAGGAAAAGGTGTCTTTGGCCTAAATCTTATGGGAGGGGGAGCCATGGGGGAGGCTAATTTGAAATTAATCAGCACAGTTCTTCTGAACTGCACAGCAAAATCCAACTGGTTCCAAACTTTTACAGGCATCAAATGCTCATCAGGGCTCCCTCCGATAAACAAGTTTCAATACAGCAGTACAAGGCCACGCAGCTGCAAAATCTTCCTGCCCAAAACAGCTTTAAGAAGTCCCACTGATTCCTAAGTAAAACTCCCAGGGGCTCCTGGGTGGAAAGGTCAATGGCAGGGATGTGACATCCCCTACTCTACCTTCCTTTCAGATGGCCACTTGAGACAAACATTGTACACAGAAATGACATAGAGAGAGGTAATTCTAACAACAGGTCTTAACGTTCATGCAACATATGTGTAGTTTTGTAACAAAAATCTGTTGCTTTTATTACATTTAACAAGAAAAGTGAGCTCCACTGCCTCAATTTGTTTGTAGCCAACAGCTAATAGGCCACAGATATTTCACAGCTTCAGGCTGGTGGAGACTGCTTCTTTCTGAGCTAGCTTTCTCATCCAATGTACTTTTTCAGTCGTACATGATCCCTATAGTTAGGCAATACAACTGCCGTACATGTGGCTTAGCTCACAAAAATATCAGGAATGAAGGGTAAAAGCCACATATTATTGCTATCAAGGCAGTGTACTCCAAGCTTGTAACCTTAAGAAAGGTTCTTTCCTGGTTCTCATATGAATTAGCCAGAGAAAGTTACATAACTTGGCCACTAAATTTTTTTTCCTGATTGTCAACTCCTTTACAAAATTGTTCCAGAAGGTAAGAGAGAGTTATTGCACCGTTTTGAAAGTTATACTTAAAAAAAAAAAAAAAAAAAGATGCACACACAAAAAAAATCTTTATATTGTGATTATATTAAGTACACAAAGACACCCTTCCCCCCAATCATAATTTGGGCATTTTAATATTGTTTAGACCTCCTCATAACAGGACATAAAATCTGGTCAGTACTGACATGCATGCTTATAGCTTTGAACATGTACTCCTATCTCTGATAAATGCACTTTACTTTTAAGGTGAAACTCCTGGTTTTATTGCTTTAAATATCTGACATTCTAACAAGTATTTAGCTGGCATATATAATGGATGCTTCAAGAGGGTTCCCCTTCCATCCCCCTTAAAAATACAAAAAACAAAAAAACCCCACAAAAAACACATTACAGCCAGGTAATTTGGGATAACATCCATTGAAAGAGACAGCATTTTGGTGACAATTGTGTGTGTTAAGAAAACTGAACTACAGCAATGGCAAGATTCTCCTGGGAGGAAGAGTGAGAGTGCAGTAAGTGGTGAAATGCTACTCTGAATAAAGGGTAAATGTGAGAGAATGGTGCAGGGGGAAGGAACTGAAAAAGAAAAACAAGAATGTAAAGCAAGAAGTGAAACAGAAAAAAAAATAAGCAGACTGAATTTCGGCGGAAGAAATAAGCAAGAACCTCATTATCCCTTGGCAGGGAACCAGTGAATGGTTCAAACTGCTGCATAACTCCATATTTAGTCCAACTATATATGGAAGTCGGGGGATTAATTTTTTTCCAGTAAGCAAGATCCATCCCTACATTTAAAAAGTTAGATATTTGTATGGATAAATAGATGAAGGGGTAAAAGCAGTAGTTTATTTAATGTGCTGTGATTCTTTCAGGAGGGGGTGGGTAACAACCTTTGTTACCAAGAGAAGTGACTGTACATTACACAAAAATGGTTATTTAAAGAAAACCTACAGAAGAAAAAAGCATAATTATGTTGTTTGCAAAACAGTATAAACTTAGTTATATAACACAGTCCACTGTCACATTTAAAAATGTCTATACCATATCGTTAAGCAGAGATCTCCAAAAAATTAACTTTTTTTTTTTTTAACCTCAGTGAGCTATTTATTATCAATATAATCTCAAACCAGCAAAGCTTTGGGTGAATCAATATTCTGCTAAAGCTGTATCAGTTGATTTCCCTGTGTGGGCTACTGTTCTTTTAAAAAAAAATAAGGGCATGGATGGAAGATAAGAGCAAACAAATGGAGAGAGATGAAGAGACAGAAGAACAAGGAGTAAATCGCATGGGAGGCTGAAAAACAGAGATGCCAATATAGGAGACAGGGGCAAAGCTATCAGCAGAAGGAATGTGCTTCAAGAACAAACAAGAAAAGAGACATCAGTGGAGTGCAAGGGCTTCTAAGGAGGATGGGGAGGACCATCACTCCTGGTGTGCCTTTACTGCTAGCAGCTCATCCTTTCTATATGCCATCTGAATGGACAAAATTAGGGCCCTGGAAGAGACACTAACTTCTCAAATTCTGAGGATGTAATATTCATATTAGCGGATGATTAATCAAGGAGCAATTTGGGGGCGACTGACATCTTTAAACAAAAAAAATGTAAAGATTTCTCCTGATTCTCTTATTTACTAGACTTCAACCCTAAATAATTTAATAGCAGTTTGGTAACATAAGACCTTCAGAGAAAACCAAGTATACTAGCCATCACTTATCTCAGCCAAATGGATATCTAGACTAAGTAAATATAGTTTTACTGGCTCAGTCCACAGCAGGCAATGCCCGATAGGTTAGATAGTTTACTTATTTTCAGACTCTACTGAATGAAACAATCAAACAAACCTTTAAATCAGACCCTAATATATAGCATCATTTCTTACTGCCCACACTCCCAGTTTAAATATGTGAAGTAACTAACCTGCTCAGCTAATAGAGATGTCAAAGACTCAACCCACACCTTGGATGCATCCTTTCAAGAGGATCTATTTTCACTGATCATTTGCACCCAAAGTATAAATTTGTATTCATGTAAACTTCAGTTTCTTGTAAGGTCTAGGCTTTACCTCTGCATACTCTCAAAGTCAATAGAAACTATCAATATGTTCTTGAACATAATTTAGTTATTAGAGACATGGGCAGCCTTGAAAGATGTCAAACACTCTCAAAATCTCAACTTGAGCAGGGATCAACAGCTCCTAGCATACCGGAGGATTGAGTCTCAATTTTATGCCATTTGCTTTGTCCTGACCATCTGTTTCCTCTGGAGATATAAAGGTATTCAACTTCCTGAAGACTCTGTTCCAACATTTTATCCAAATGGAGGATTGACTTTTGTTTGGCACAGTAAGAAACAATAAGTAGAGTACATTTATTAAGATTTTCAGTGTATGCTGAGGAACAAATGCACTGGATGGCTCCAGGGAATGATACTCCTAAAAAGCTTACTTTTGTCTTCATATCACCAATTCTGCCATTGTCCAGGCAAAAAGAAATCAATCTGCCACCATGGGAGAGCAACATGGCAGTCTAAATGAAACATGTAAGAAGTTTAAAATCCAGTCCCCAGGAGATAGGGCTAGGTTAAAAACAAACCTCCCCATTCTGGATATTTTAGCGGCCAGATTTAATAAGCCTGCAGTTACAATAAATTTTTCACCCACAGAGTGTGGGTGATACTTAAGAATCTTTTCCTGCCACTGCCTGTGCTGCATCTGTTTTATAGGTAGACAGACAACTTCAAGCAGCAAGACCAATTTGTTACCTTCCAAAAACACCAAGCTTGCAGGAAAAAAAGTTTTAAAAGATTTTACAGACCAATTATTTTCTTAATAGATGTTAAAATTATTTGACACTGCTTTATTACTTCAGCTTCCCATTAACTAAACTTGCTTTTTTGGGAATAGTGCTTGTCAATAACTAGAAGTGACATGCTGGCTCGGGCAAGAAGTTCTGTGCACATCTACCAATACTGACCCTCCCTATTGCATTTTGCTTTCTCTTCCCCTTGTAAAGTTCTGCCCTCTTAAATCAGCCAAGATCAAGAAAAGCAAAATACAGTCAACAAGTCCCCATAAAAAAAACTCTGTCCAGACCAAGGAAGTAGATGATGTTAGATTTCATGAACTGATCCAATTACATTCTTCCCTTGTAAATAGTCAGTTATCAAAGTAACTGAATATAGCAGCTAGTTACATGTGCTGATATTTAAAAATATATATATTTTTAGGCCAAAAAAATAAATGGTTATATTTTGGCACGCCTGCATTTCCTGTCCTATTTGCAAGCAATGATGTCATGACACACAGTATCCCCAGTGTGTTCCTGCCCAGCTTAGATGCATGACAAAAGAGCAATCACTTGTTTATTACATTTAGAAGAAAGCAATCAGTAACCTTCAGACAAAGAGAGATAAAAATATGGGACATGTCTAGTTTTAAGAGGCTGCCTTAAAGCATATATGTGTTTAGTAGCCACAGCAAGCACAGTAGTGATATACTGCTCTTATTTACAGTGGGTAAGAGACAGATGAGTTTGGGACTCAGTAGAAGGGGCGGGCAACTTAGGTTTAATCTTCTGCAGTTAGAACAGGAAAAAATATGTATTATCCAGAAGGAACAATGAAAACAACTAGAACATGTTTTGCTATTCATGTATATTTAACACAGTAGAACCAGCTGCACCATTTAAAAAAAAGTAAAGACACTTTAAACTTATCTGAAACATATGAAGGGGCTTGTTAACTATATTGTCAAAATTTGGGATGTGCCCATACAATTCTTAGTGATAGGCCTTTCCCAGATCAGTGTCCAACACCTTAATCCGAATAAGACTTCCATTAAGCAACTCTGACAACTTAGATCAGACCTCTAAGCCTTTTACTTCAAAACTAACTCAATACCTTAGAATAAGCGTGTACTACAATTAAGAGACTAACTTCATTATTTTGACCCAGAACAACAAAATGTTACATACAAACACTTCCTCATTCTCTGACCTTTTCCATTTAATTACTTCCTGTGACTTCTTCTGGCACTGTGCATACATCATGCTGAATGAAAGCAGCATTCAGTATAACTGAATCATATTATACACGCAAATTCCATTGAATACAATATTCTCTCTCCTTATATCCACAAACAATACCAATACCAACAACATTCATTTAGGATGCGTGTTGCATGTTACCTGCCCACTTCTTGAAAACAAGATTTACAGCTGTATTGAACATAGAACTAGCTAATATATCTTTGGCTGTACAAACTACAGTGCAACAGTGCAGAGACATTGATTAATATATTAAAGTCTCTAGCTTGAATTCAATCAAGGTTATGGCTCAATTATATTTAAGGCTTTATTAAAATTTCCTTGCGCTCCTCTTGTATCTGTTGGGGTACAAGTCAGGTGCTAGTTTGGTGAAGAGAGGAACTGATGGAGAAAAAAGCCTTAGAAGTAGAAAGAGGCATTTTCTGTGCAATGACGAACTGACCTCCAAATATTGATCTTGCACGGTGCAAACAGTCATTAAGGAACCAACGGGTCTTCTGCACTGTTCTAAACTACATTTTTCTTTTGGGCTTTACAAATCATTACAGAATTGTTCAAAAGTTCACTCGGTCCCATGTACTAAAAGAAAAGAATCTTAGCTTAGTTGAAAACGTTTATGTTAAAATGCATCTTGACAGTGGCCTTTTTTGTAATCTGGCTGTTACATTTGTTCATAGTGCACTCAGTAAAACTAGAATAACTATGCAAATTAAAGCCAGATATCTAGGGCAAATAGCATAGTTTATTACCACTGTTCTGACAGCTTGCGAAAAACTAATCAGAAAAGTTGATCCTTATTTCACCACATATATTGAAGTGCACTTCACCCACCGTTGAGGTGATAAACGTACGAGTTGCTAGTCAGCAGCACTACCTATCACGTCAGGATAGGAGGTGAAAAATAACTCAAAGAAAACTGTGGTTTGCCTAAATATTCCCTGTTAATTTAACAGCCTAAACTGTATTGCAGCAAGTTGTTTCACTAGAACAAACACTATTACTGTTGCAAACAGTTGCTCAAGATGTTGAAGGGACCACAAGTGGTCAAGACCTTTGTTTTACATTTGACCTGACAGGCAGCACTTCCAGGAGCTATGATAACAATTCGCACTATGTTAAGAAATTGGTTCTATAGTTATTTAAAAAAAAATTGCTGCCCACTTAGTTACCAGCATCATTTCCTATCAGCCAAAGGATTTCCTTCCAAGTCACTCATTTAAATGATGACCTGGACCAACTTGCACTACCACAGGGCATGTCAATGTGATGCGAGCCCCCATTCCTCTGCCTCCAGAAAGCTTTTTTAAAAAAATATGAAAGAGCCTGCAAAATAAGGCAGCCATGGGTGACTAACTTTTATTTTCCAAGCATGACAAAAATGCTAATATAAGAAGCAGACAATTGAGGGAATTTTTTTCCCAAACAAATTAAGGTTTACCACTAAAAAACAAAGTATCAGATATCCCACACTTTTCTGTGTTATTTTAAACCCAACATCCACCCTTGAACCAAACCCAAAGCTTTCCAATATCAGGAAGGTACCATATTGTTTAGATTACACTTAACTGAATAAACACACAGCTATTATTAAACATAATTACTGTAAACCAAAATATTAATTTCTCTATGACAGACTCTGTTTGCTTCAGAACTGAGCTGTGGCCTATTATACTGGAAAATGTGGCAAACTTTTTTGCAGTAATAATCCTAAAGTGTTTTGTTTAAGTCTAGCTTTAGAAGTGAAGAAAGAATTCAAAGAATACACTGAACTCTCATTTGGAGTCTACTTTGCTAGACTTCAAAATAAGTTATGAGTGTCACCAATTAAACCCTAATTTAAGTCTACACATATATACATTTATTTTTATGGCTTCTTCTTTGACAAGGCCAAAAATATTATTTCTTTTAGCACCTGGGTTGAATTCAAAAGACATTTCTTTTGCCACCAGCTTTTCTGAAGCAAGCAAATTTAGAACTGTCTTGATTTTTAGTTATACCTATAGCGCAGCACACTCCATTGAATCATCATCTTTATGCAATTTTAACAATGCTTTACAGGCCCTGAGAGGAGTCATTTTAAAGTTATGTTTAATGCCAAACACTGGAGCACGTACCAGTTTTATGTGGGTGACTCATATCTCTGACTGTCAAAACCAGAAAAAAAGATAGCCAGAAACAATGTTTTGGTGAGCACCTGTCCCTGAAATACCGTGGCACTACATTAGCTTATTTTATTTTGGGGGAAACAGCATTCTCAGTGGTTTTCAGATAAGTTCCCTCAGGGCACCTCCAGCATTTCCCCACTAAAAAGCCTCATTAAGCCGTTGTGAATTTGGAAGTAGAGTTAACACTGCTGAGTTCAAGGGGAACATGTTTACAAACAAACAAACCAGCTAACAATCCTGCGGTAATTCTGCCTTTTCTTGGCTACTGGTATTACAGCCATTAAAAATATAGCTCCAGACCAGACGGTTAGTGTGAAGCTTGCACATAGATTCACAGATTGTAAGGGGCTGGAAGGGACCTTGCAAGATCATCCAGTCCAGCCCCCCTGCACTAGGCAGGAAACATCTTGTGCCTGAGAAGACTACTATATTTCAGGCAGGGAAAGTTACATGAAGAGGACCCTCATCCTGTACATGCTTCCATGTGCCATTAAATTGACATGTGTGTTCAATTAAACAGGCTAAGGAGAGGTTACAGAAGCAGGCACTTCATAAACTGGGGTGCCCAACTAGACAGGCCAAGGAGAGACTTTGAGAAACAGGCACGTTACGAAGGGGGACGCTCAAATAAACAGGCACAGAAGGGACTAGAGAAGCAGGCACTTCATGAAGGGGGGTGCCCAACTAAACAGCCGAGGGACTGGAGAAGCAGGCACCTCACCTCTCCTCTTCACTCCCACTGGATCAGTGGCAGGAAGGAAGCCTAGCAGGCTGGAATCAGTGACACCACCCTTCCTTTTTCATCCCCCCTCCCTTTCAACAGGTCTAATCAAGATGTGACAACACAGGTCTGAGAAGGACCGGCACTCCATTTCCCTCCCCAAGGACAGCAGGTGGAAGCCAGCTTTCACAGGGGTGTCTCCCAGCCGGGTAGAGGGTGCTGGACTGTGGGACAGGCAGGCTTGATCCCCAACCTGCGGGGGGACGGGGGGGCGGGCTGTGGCTCAGTCCTCCCTCCCTCCCTCAAGCCCTTGGTGCAGAACTGAGTCACTTCCCCTCTGCCTCCCCCCCGCAGGGGGGGCAGCTCCAGCCTGGCCCCGCAAGCGCTGGGGGCAGTCCCTTGGCGGGGGGCAGTCCTTTGCTGCCGCGCAGCGGGAGCCAGTGAATGGAGGAGGCTGAAGGTGACGGGATTTATGAATGTCAGCATCATGTGACGGCGACGGGGACCGTCTTATTCACAAAACCCGGGCGGCCGCCGTCCGCGGGCCCGGGCAGCAGCGCCAGCACCGCC
>NW_005841995.1:432995-433724 GCF_000455745.1 Alligator sinensis
GACACTGTACTGCAACACACACACACACGTACACATACACAGACATACACGGGGGTAAGGACTTGACTGCAACATATATCCACACATGTACCTGTATACACAAAGACGGGGAGGACTGGACTGAACACACATACACATACGTACCCGGAGGGGTAAGGACTGGACTACAACACACACACGTATATATACACACATGCACCTACACACCTGTAAAATAGAACCCACCCCCCCCCCCGCCGGGGGGGGGGGGGAGGACTGGACTGCAACAAACACAGATATGTACACACATACATACACACAGGGGTAACGACTGGGCTGCAACACATACACATGTACGTATATACACACACGGGGGGATAAGAACTGGGCTGCAACACACATGTACACAAGTGGGAGTAAGGGTTGGACTGCAACAAACACACACACGGGGGGTTAAGGACTGAACTGCAACCCCCCCCACCCGGGAGGAGGCCTGGGGCCCCGGGCGGCGGGAAGCCCCCGCGGAAGCAGGAGGCCGGGGAGGGCGACGCAGCCCCCAGGAGGCCCGTCGCGGTGCGGCCGCAGCCGAGGGGCAGCATCGCTCCCGCCGCCCCGCAGCCTTGCCCCAGCGCGGACGGCAACAAAAGGCTGCGGCGCTCGGCGGGGCGGGCGACTCGGGGCCCCGGCCGGACACGCACACGCGCTGCACCGCCCGCTCCCCATGCAGATGTTGCCCCCCGGCCCTTAGGC
>NW_005841995.1:434099-443714 GCF_000455745.1 Alligator sinensis
CGGCCATGTGCTCCCCCGGCTCGCAAGTGGCAGGGATGAATGGGCCGCCCAAAGCCAAAGGCCGTCAGCTGGAGCAGCAGCCCTGTCCTCAGCTCACCCCCTTGCGTTCAGGGACTGCCTGCCGCATGTGCTGGAGGCGCAGCTGCACCCAGCCTGGCAGCGGGATTCTCGGCCCTCTGCCCCCAGCCCAGCACAGCCCCCTCGCCTCTTTCACTGCATGTAGGGAACAAGCAGTTAGGTGCTGGAGGCCCTCTTTTTTATTAGACCAATTAGATAGTTGCGAAAAAAAAAGCTCACCCCCTTGCGTTCAGGGACTGCCTGCCGCATGTGCTGGAGGCGCAGCTGCACCCAGCCTGGCAGCGGGATTCTCGGCCCTCTGCCCCCAGCCCAGCACAGCCCCCTCGCCTCTTTCACTGCATGTAGGGAACAAGCAGTTAGGTGCTGGAGGCCCTCTTTTTTATTAGACCAATTAGATAGTTGCGAAAAAAAAAAAAAAGATTTGTTTGTTTTATTTTATTTGAAAGCTTTCAGGCATGGGAGAATGCAAAGACTAACATTTCTCCCAGGTTATTAATCCCTGCCTTTGGTTTGCCCTTCGGCTGCATTTGGTCTTGCTTGCTCCTTGCTTTTACCCAGAGCTGCCAGACCCAGGCACGGGTGAGCCAGGCGGCCACCTGGGTCCAAATAGAAAGGGGGGCCCCCCAATTTTTTTTTCTGTTGTCCAATTATTATCATCATTATCTCTGGCAAAGGGGGGGGGCCCTGATGCACGAAGTTCACCCAGGGCCACCAGGTATGTTGCTGCTTCTAGCGCTATCCTGTCATGCTGAGCTCGCTGTCTTTAGGGATATAGGGACTTGGTGACTTGGAAGAATTCAGCATGCTCTTTCCCGCCCCTCAGAAACATCATGCTTTTTGATTGGGAGAAATGCTGGGCACTTCTCTTTGCACAGTTTTGTAAGCGGCGTCAAATGCTGGTGGCATTGGTCTGCCTTTATCCCCTATACTCTTGATCCCATACAAGATATTCCCCCTAAGAAATCCTTGCTCATCACATGGGCATTATACAAATAGCAAACCTCAGTATGCTAGCTAGGACCTTGCTCCAAGGATCTCAGCGCACTTTCCAAAATGACCTCAGGCCCAAGTTGTCCATCACAACAAAAGCACTGACCAGAAAAGCATGAAGAAACAAAACACAAATACAAGGCACCATAATAGCTCTGACTGGAGCATGGCAGTGCATTTTTTGTTTATGTGTAAATGAGATAAAAATTAATTCATTGACGCTATCTCCATCAGTAAAGCAGTAGAGACATCTCAGTTTGCTAAGAATGTTTTTATTGCTTGTTTTCATAACCCACTTTATTGCATAATTATAACTGTAACACACCTCCCCCAAAGGCATGCTATAAAACACTCTTGCAAAGGGAAGCGTCATGATCTCTATGTACTTTTAAGCATACAGAATGAGTGCTTAGCATGATGTAGTAGGGTTGAAGTATTGTAGCAATGATAGTACAGGAAACGCATGAAAGGCATGGGTTTTTTATGGTATCTTCTTTTAAAAACATGATGCACTACTTAAGGCTGATCCAGCAGGCACTTGCTGACAGACATAGTGTGTACTGGCAGGGCAGGTTTGTACCTTTATAAACTAACTGAATCCGAGATGTATAGCATAAGCTTCTGTAAGCAGAGGGCTTACTTCATTCACCTGATTAAGCCAGCCGTCTGCTTATGAAAGCTTATACCCTACATCACTGATGTAGTTATTTTATGAAGTTGAAAATCTACCCTGCCTTCTGCCTGACTTCAAACTAAAAATGACTGACTACTTCTCATAGTGCTTACTACCATGCATATTCATATTCAGTGGAAGTACTCATAATAATACGCCATGCATTTAGTACATGTCTATAGGAGCCAGTCTCTAGTAAAAAATGTATTAGTCTCCAAACTAATCTGTCTCTATGTGCACCAAGTAGTTTTGGTAACATTTATATCACAAAATGGCTCCATTATTAGTGTGCGTTTGCTAACCTTGTATACCTCTGCACAGGGATTCTCCTACACTCCTTTAATTCCATTTTCCCCTGCACTGGTCATCAGGGTCACAGAATGCCTTCAGGCTGATGGGTGAGGTCTTTGCTCTCCCAACCCTTCACGCATGAACCAGTGTGGTTGTAACCAGTATGAAGAGACTACTGTTCTGTGACTGATATTAACAGGGTCGATGGCAGATTATCCAGAACAACACAGGAACCAGATCCTCCCAATTCACAATTCGGTCCCTCTGAGAGCAGGGCACGTACATGCCGCCCTTTATGCGGGGCTAGAGGTAACTCCACAAGCCCTGAATTATTGATAATAGCTTTAACAAGCGCTCCAATCAGGATTTTCTTAAAGAAACAATCCATCCTTATTCTTCAGAGAATCCACCTTCTGCTTATATACCAATACCTGATATCTAAGCATGAGGAAGCAAAGCTGAATACCCACAGCACCGCTTCAGAGCCAGACTGGCGGAAGGGAGAGATGAGAAGGATGGTAGCCATAACATCCTGGCAGATGCTGCTTCCTTCCTCTCCTGGTAATTAGTAGTTAGGCTTGGATCACCAATTCCTCTCACCTGGTAACAGGACCAATACTTTTTGTCTTCTCCTTGTAGAAAAGGCATTGAGAGCTGCATGTGAGGGGCACGTGGCTAGGGCCCATGTATCCATAAAATTCTCAAATTGTGGGCAAGGAAACAACTTGCCAATCATGGAAGAAAAGAGCCATTTCTGTGTGGAACTTGAGATCTGTCATTGCTGCAATTTAGAGTAGACATTGATGATAGGCATGGTGTTTTTCCAATGTTGTTCTATTTATTTAAAAATGTACACAAAGTCCTTTTTTGAAGATAGTAGCAGAAAACAGAAAGTAGTGTCCTTGTTCAGAAATCTAAGCCTGCCTTCCAGCCAGGCCTGTCCCAAGAAGCAATTTCCTTCCTTCTCCCTAGGGTCATGCTACGAAGCTTCCTGTGCCTTAGGCCCACTTTCTCTTGGCCTTATTTCACAACTAGGCAGAGTTTTCATTGGGACTGATTGAAACATCTTGAAAGCTTCTGATTGGCCCTTCATCAGGTATAGTCCCTGGCGGGTAGCCTCTGTTGTTTCAACTAATCGCTTCTTATTTATATCCTGAATGTAGGGTAGCTACATGTATGCCCAACTGCTTCCATAGTCCTGTAGGTCAGTGGTTTTCAACCTTTGGTCCCTAGAGGTCCACAGACTATATCTAAGGGGTCCACAAAAATAACTATGATCAATAAGAAGTATGTGAATACCCACACTTACAATTCAGAGGGGGTCTGTGCCTCCGTTCAAAATTCCAAAGGCTTCCACACCTCCATTCAAAATTTTTTAGGGGTCTGCAAATTAAAAAAGGTTGAAAACCAGTGTTGTGGGTCAAAGACATGCCTGCTAGCACAGGGGTGGGCAAAATGCAACTCAGGGGCCGGATGTGGCCCGCCAGGCCATTCTAACCAGCCTGTGGGGCCCCTAAAAAATGTAGAAAATTAATATTTATCTGCCCCTGGCTGCCTGTCATGTTGCCCTGGATGGCTTGCCAAAACTCAGTAAGTGGCCCTCTGCCCAAAATAATTGCCCACCCCTGTGCTAGCACCTTCCTGTGTGTAACCACCTATTTGTTCCGTTAACTCATTCTTGGTGGGAGTGGGTTCAGACATAAATGGCAAATTTTTCACCTGCAGCTGTGTGTCTGCAAGTAAATTGTGAAATCTTTTCCTGCCTTTGAAAAACTAGTCATTTCGAGTTTGCCTGGTACATCTGGCCACTATAAGCAAAAGGGAAAAATGCATCAGCAGTAATAGGAACTGACTTTTAGGAGGAAAAAAAAAAGGTTTGATTCATGTTGTTGAATGTTCATTACTGATAATTTTTTATGATAACCAAATTCCACTAAGACTGATCAATCAAAAGAAAAGATCCTGGCTTATCTGAGCTTCAGTTCCATGGTCATCATTGGCTGTAGGCCTTTGGAAGCTCCTTAGATGCAGAATTGGTTTCTTCTTGGAAGTGGGAAATACTTCTAGCTGATGTGCTGGGCCAGATTTTTAAAATCATTTGGATGTTGACCACTGGGGAGGCCTGAGGAAGTATCTTTATAATCTGTCCCATTGCACTTCATTTTACATGTGATATCAATTCACTTGTCAGGGTTGGCTAATGGTGAGGGAAAATTATGAATGCACATGTCTGTTTGGTGCTTCCAAGTTCAAGTGACATAATTTATGCAAACAAGTATTTGCAGGCTCAATTTGGAAGTCATATTTAAATACTTAGCCTCCTAGTGACCCTGTGACCTCTTTGCCCCAGGCAGAAGCTGATTAAAGTTATAAACTCTATTTAATTCTTGCTTATAGTAGTTTTGTGCCAGTGTAAATCCATTGATTTCAGCTGATTTACAGAGGTGTAAGCACACTAAGAATCAGGCTAAAACCAGAAGGGCAGCAGAACAGTCTTTCTGAAATGAAGTAGGAATCAGCTCTGTTTTAGCACTTTATCTGTTTGCAGAAGTTAAAGTATATTGTTATTTTTTTTTCAGTGTTGATCTTTTTTCTCTCCCTTATTTACAATATATATAAATATATCCTCCAAGATCCTGGAAAATATGCTTACTTCTCTCAGTGATTTGTTTCCTCCCTTCCTCCCCCTATTCTCAAGTGAAGCTGCATTTAGAAAGGCCATTAACTTCTGTAACACTTTTTCATATCAGAGTGTCTTTTTACAGCAACATTGCATTACTTTAATGTAGGTTTGTTGCATAAAAGGATGGTCACCAACTTTTAGACTTGGGGATTAATATTCATACTCTATCTTTTTGTAATTTCCCCTAGATTTTCGAGATCGCTGATTTGGGCTCATTGTTATGGTATCATTCTTTGAATTATACCCTCCACTTCACACTTCTAACTATTCAGTATTCCTTCATAATATTTATGGATATGAAGGAAGAGGTTTCTAATAGTTGAAGCTCACATACTGGTCCCCATGGATAATGGTTTACAAATTACTGGCTTTTTTGAATGAAATAACAGAAAGATACAAGGATGGCTCTAAGCAGTGGAAAATAATTTGTTATTTTGAATGGCTTCCAAGGTTACATGTCCTATTTGTAGTTCCTGTTTCATTTGTATATGGTCTTCCTACTCATGTGTAGAATAGAAAATTTTCTCTGTGATGTGTTCATTACAGGTCCAGAAATTAACCACTAGTGGCAGCACTTCAAGGCAAACAGTTTCAGGTTAGTAACCAATTTGCATGATATGTATGTTCTACATTACATTTTTAAGGAAAGGTTCAGATGAAAAGTGATATTGTTAACTACTTCAAAGAATCTAGTATATTGCAAACTCTTTCTTTTTGGATTTGAAATTGGAATGCCCCCAAATGCACTTACAACTTTACCTAACCCCTACAGTTGTTTTAGGGTTAAAGTGATAGCTTTTTTCAAGAGAAACAGTTGATAAATTTGTTTGCAAATTTTCCTAAGAGCCTCCAACTTTCGCACATTCCCATCTTGAAAAATTATACTTTGGAGTTTAAACTTTCCATTCTACTCGCTTAGGAGCCAACTATGAGGGTAGATGCCTACCTTTAGACATCCAAGTTGAACGTTCTGGTTTTAAATGACATTTGCACTGACTGACCTTGGATAAATGACGAATGAAAACTAATACTTCTGGATCCCAGTTCTCTTCTCTCTCCGCTTGACAGTTCTCTCTTCCAGGATAGCCCTTTGTTAAGATAATTGAATTTTTAAAAGCTGCCACAAATAGCAGTGGTTTTTTTTCTGGTTAGACTACTCAGAATTTACAGCTAAGAAAATAATCCAAAAATGTTTCCTGTTGGCTCGCACACAAAGAGTCCAGCGTAGATGCATTCCTGAGGTGGTAATGATTTGAAATGCAGATTGAAGATTCTTCTCCTGGGGTGGGGTTTTCCACTGGATGCTTTTCAGTGGAGGGTTTGGGTGGCAAGACTTTATCTTGAAGATTTGTTGTCACTTACCAATAGGGGAGGAAACAGAGGAATCCTCAGCCATGTCATGTGTTTTCACCATGTCCTTTTGAGATTAGATAGAGGGCAGTGCTTTAGGAAGAGGAGGATATGCCAGATTTGTGACACCGTGCAGGCGAGCAAGATAGTTACTAGAAGCTACTACTGTCCATGAGGTCTGGCAATCTTGAAGTTCTTGGGGATTTTTTTTATTGTCTTCTGTTTTGTTAATGGATAGAAAATGCTAACTTCAATTCGGAAGCTCTTGTTCTTGTTGTTTTTGCTTAAAAATAACTTTAAAAAAAAGTTCTCTTTTATTTGTATCACTTGTTCCTGTAAGGAACCCTGATGTTCCCTTAGTACTTAACATTTAGAAATTTATAGCTCTGCTAGCATGATAGGTTTATGCTTCCTTTCTGTGCATAACTTCCTATAGATAAAACAGAGGATAATAAACTCAAATCCTAATCTTAGATGCACATGACATATTCCTTGTGGTGCAGATGGGGTAAAAATGCTCTGCTTTTAAATGTAGTCACTGTTTCCAACAAGCAGAATGTATCCTGCCTGGCAATGGGAGGAGATATTGGAGTGCTGGTAACATTAGTTCACTTAGCAGCTTCAAGGAGAAAACAATCTAAATAAGGGGCTGCTTCAGATGCTGGATTGAGCAAGCCTTGTATGCACTTGAGAGAGGGAGAGAAAGAGAATGTGCTTTTTTTTTTTTTGCAATTTGATTGTTTATATGCCTGGTTATGGTGAAGCTGATTGATTTTTAAAAAATCACATTTCCAAGTTAACCCTTACTTGTGCCCCTCCCAAACTAAAAGTTGAGCACATGTACAGACTGCAAAATCAAAACATTCTCCCATGTCACTAAGGTTAGATGCATCCCTACTATTTAAATGCATATCAGAGATTAAGCCTGCAGCTTCCCTGCCTTAACCTCTGTCACTTCTTCAAAGAAATGGATCCCAATCCAAACTACCTTTGGCTCCCAGGGCAAGTGCTGACTCCTTCTTTTAAGATACACCAGTAGCTTAAGCATGCCCTTTCCAAGAGTTCCAACCCTCTGGGTACACAGAGCATACAATACACCTCTTCAGGGACATGTGATAACTGAAGCAAACAAACTTACAAACTGTATGTTCCAAGAATTAAACATGCTTTACTTTTATTCATGCAAGAACTGGCCAGATTTACACAAAATAATAAGCCCCTACTCATACAGCTCTGATTTGTTTTCTTCCCTATGTTTAAGCAGGCTTTGGGGTTGGGTAAGAGACCTCTAGGGAAGCTAGCATCCTCCTTCTCTTCTACAGAAAGGTTTCTTCTCTCTAAAATGGCCAGTAGGCACCCCTTTTCTTACCACTTTCAGTCTTCATTGTGACCCCTATGTCAGGTGAAGAGAGTCCTCTACCAAGTAATCTATTGCCTGGTTGTACTTGGTAGAAGCACCTTTCTTGGACTGGCCATTTTTTTTAATGCATCCCCACTAACCTATTCAATGCCAATGGAATTTAACAGTAAGCTTCTTGCAATCCGGGCATGGTATTCTAGTTCATTGATGATCTAGTCCTAGTTCCCAGTAAGTGTCTCTAAAAAGGAGTTATGCCTGTCAGGTCACGTAACAAGCAGCACAAGATCAAATAGGTAAACAGAGTCACAAGTAATATTTCATATGAATAATGCAGAATTCTCCCTTGTTCACCACACAAATGCTTCCCCTCACAACAATTTCCATGTACCAGATCAAATTGGAAAGATGTACAGTATGCAATCCTACAGCCTTGAGAAAGAAAGAACTAAACAGTATGCACTTCTGAATGATCCTGGAATTGATGAGTCACAGACTAAAACAAAATTGGAAGGGGAATTCAAGGGTACCACAGAAAATGACTCTTACATAGATATCCTCCAGAATGTGGACACCACCACTCTCTCTTTTTCTTTGTGGAAGGAAATTACAATTAAAAGTAGTCACCAAAACATTAGCTGGAGTACTCCCCAACCTTTCTACTCAGGACCTACCAAAATGGTTCATCGCACCTAAATATTTTGGGACCGTAGGTATACCCAAATATCCTGCTCATTCTATATATATAAAAGCCTTAGTCTGTCTGTCTGTCCATAACACTTTAATTGCTCTCTGATTGGCTGATGGAAACAACCAATCAGAGTGCTCCAAGAGCATTCCAGACAGGAGCTGGCATAGTGAAGTGTCACCATGACGGTGGGGACATGGGAAGGAGCAGGGGCCAGGGTGAGGGGGGCAAGGCTAGCACCACTAGCCTTGCCTCCCCTGCCCTGTTCCCTGCAAGTGGCAGTGACACTCCCCCTGCTGCCCTGCTCCCTGCAGGTGGTGGGGAATGGGGTTGGGGCTGCCGTGGTGGGGGATGAATGGGGTCAGGACTGCCGGGGGGGGGGGGGCAGACGACAGGGTTGGGGCCACTGCATCAGGGCTGCAGCAGCAGTGGGGGAGGTGGGGGGAGAGCGGGCCCGAACCTGAACTGCTGCAGGGAAATGGGGTGGGGCCTGAAGCTACGCGGGAGGGAGGTGAACCGGGTCAGGCCTGAAGTGGTGGGCGGCGGGGACAGACTAGGAAAGGGTGAGCGGGGGGGCAGGGCCGCACTCTGGGCTCTGTCCCTGCCAGCCCCACATCCTTCTTGATGGACAATTTGCTAGTACGTATATATTCATTGTCTACAATGGGATGCAGATGTACAGATCAATGTATTTGGGTATTAGCATGGGTTCATTTGCACTAGCAGAATGCATGTATTTAATGCGTTTACCATTAGTTCAGGAAGGCAGTGGGACATCAGCTAGACTCTGTGATGGGTAACATTTCTGCCACAACATAGTGAATGTATGAGATGCAGTTTGGTATCACAAAACCTCAAGTGCTGCAGTTCTCTGTGCAATGGAGCACCTTCTATTTGTTTAAGCCCCATATAAACCCATCTTAAGGGTCTTAAGTGGTGTGTAGCACCTAAGGAAAGTGATATGTAATACTTTGTGCCAGCCCACTGCACTGTGGTGAATTGTGCTCTGAAATGTTGGGCTCCAAGCCTCTCCAGCTAGAGTCAGTTAGAAAGGTTTCTTTAGCTTTGAAAGAGTAGAATCAGATCCCTATTTCTCAGCCTTCCTAAAGTGAGAAGAGGATAAACCAAATTTGTGGTTTAATTACCAGCTCAACTTATCACTGTTTGAAAGTTAGACTAACATTTATATTGTATTTCCCCACTCCCCTCCTTCCAGTGTACATAAGTGCTTTGTTTGATGACATTTGAAGCTAAATATATTGTCACATTACAATATATATCCCACTTTTTTCCCTTTTAGGATGAAAAGTTTGCCATGTGCTATATATATATGTTGGTGATAGCTGTCTGATTGTTGGTTTGTCAATTGCCTCTAGAGGTTGATTTGTATTGGAAGAGTTATACAGTATTGACAGTAATCACCTGAGTCCACTCCCTTTGAAGTCATTGGGACTTTAATCAGGCCATAAGAGCAGAGGATCTGTTTCAGCTGTCAAAAAGAAAGG
>NW_005841995.1:443745-492887 GCF_000455745.1 Alligator sinensis
GATTTGCCAAGTCTGACACAAGTGTTTGGTTTTAATGGAATCATTCATGTGCCTAAAATTAAACATGTGCATAAATCTTTACAGGATTACAGGCCACAGCTTGTAACATTTTTCATGTCAGTTGTCCTAAGATACCAGTATAACAAGGGCCCTGATTCACAAAGGTATTTCGGTGCCTAACTTCCATTAAAATTACCTGGGGGTTAGGCTTCTAAATAGCTTTGTGGGCCTCAATTTCTGCTCCTAAGCAACTGATAGGCTCAAAACCTGAAAGCAGCAGCAGCAGCACTAGGTAAGTGTGGAAAATGGTATCTATATTTTAGCTACTTTACCAGGTTGTTCTGATTTCTTTCTTTCTACCGAGAACTTGTGAAAAATGAAATATTTTTCATTCACCAATCATTTTTAAAAGGGTACCTGTTTTACCTTTTTGTATTGGACCTATGCATAACTTCCCTTTCTGCTCTTTTCTGACAGATCTGTTCCATTTATGCCTTGCTGCTCGTGTTGCAGGAGACCAAACTCAAAAGTTAGCCAGAGATGACAGAATCAATCTAACTGCAAGTATGAGTACTGCTGCATAGTACACAATGGCTGCTCCTTTAGTCTACACAAGTGTTATACTGCCAGTCCTTAAATGGACTGGCACACGCGGCACTTTCAGATACCTTGAAATCTAAAAGCAACTTATCAACTAATTCCTACTCATTCCTAAAAAAACCTGGTCTCTCTCTGACATCCTGATTCAACTGAAGAAATACATTAGGCAAGCTCTGAGAAGGCCTTATAATAGGCTTGAGAAAGCTATAAGCACTAGTGGTCTGATCCAGGGACTGAGACAGGGAAACTGGGCTTTGATACTCCTTTCCCCTGTGGTCTTAGACAGTCACTTAAGCTTTGCCTTCTGTGGAATAAAATGGTGAGAGCTACTTCAATATAAAATCTTGGTGAAAACAAGGTAGTTTTACTTTGATGTAGCAAATCAAGGTAAACTCCATTCCTTGAGGTAGAAACTAGTGTGTCTTCTCTCCTAGGTTTTTATAAGATGTCTGTCTCATAAATATTTTATAGATATTGCCCTAGGCCCAGATTTTTAAAACTGGACAAAGTATATAGATATCCAGCTCAAGTCTGTATTTTAGAGATGCTGAATACCTTGCAGTTTCAAAAGGCTTTAAGTTAAGCACCCAAATACAGTGCCTACATCTAAAAATGTTGAACTTAACTTCCTTCTTTCAGTTTTCTTACTTTGTCCATCTTGCAGAGGTGCTATGAAAATTATGTAGTTAGGGGTGGATTATGATAACTTTAGTCGTGTTCCCTAATACCTTTTGTCATGATAGTTCCAACAAACTCAGTGGGAGTAAGTGCCCAAATGAGTATCAGGATCTAGTTCTTGTTTGTAAAATGTATTTAAGATTAAAACTCCTATGTGCTATTAATAGCAACTCCAGTTGGAAAAAAAATGCAGTCAATTTCTTTTTTACTCTGATGATTTATATAGCAGAAAATGTTAAAAATTTTGCTGCAGTTTTACATTCATCACAAATCTATGATCATATTCAACTGCTGTATTTAATAAGAAGAATTTTCTGACATTTACGTTTTAAACGTTATATGCTGAAGACAGACACCCACAGATGTACCAGATAGTATCATGCTACCGTTGATCTAGTTGGAATATAAAAATACACACCACCTTTCATCAGCGGATCTCAAAGCATATTACAAAGGACCATTATTCCCACTTACAGATGAGCAATACCATGACTTGCCGAAGGTTACCCAGGATATCAGTGGCAGAGTAGAGCTAGACTCAAAACCCAGGTCTCCCTGATGCCAAATTCAGTGCTCTGCCCTCTAGGCCACCCATTCACCTTAGCTTCAGTTCCAATGCATGTTTCTGTGTTGCATTTACTAGCTTGTGAGCACTATTGAATAAAATATGGAAAGGGAGAGTTTTTCAAAATTTTATCTGGAAGGCGAGATATTTTTTAATCATTTTGGAGGCATGCCTGCTGACCAAAGTCTATAGAGTAAAATCTAATACTCCCAAGCTTAAGTACCGCATTGTCTGTTCTTATCTAATTGTTTATATTAACAATGATTAAATCAAGAAATATGCAATACGTGGGCCTGATCAAATTGGTCAGGGCTATGTCCTTCTTTCCTGACTTGGCCCAAGTATTGAACTTCCACAGCACATTTCCATCCCATTGCAGCAAAAATGTTCTACCTCCTAATTTCCTAGTTTGAAAATAACTCCCCACAGATTAAGTGCATTTTTTCTTCGTCCAAAAAAATGTTTTCACTTTTGAATTCTTTTTGCTGCCTAAACACGAACCCCTGCCTTTGCACTTGTGCCAACATGTCACTTGGATAAAGCATAGAACCTAGACTTCTGGTTGTACTGCTTTCCTTTTTAAAGACTTAAAGCTCGCTATAAGAAGTATGCTGTCTCTCTTTTGAATTGTAATCTTCATAAAGGAGGTCTATTTGAAAAATGTACTCTGCCAAGAAAATCTTTTATAGTATTACTTTTGTGCCACTACAGTTATTGTTCGTTTGCCTTTTCCATTATAAACGAACTTTTCAAGCTCATTCATTGCATGTCACATTAGGCTAAAACACACTCTATCATGCTGCAATTTACAGATTTAACCAGGAAACTTAAAGGGATATTGCACAGTAGTATAAAAGTTTTTCTAATCACAAAATATAATTTCAAAGAAAAGCAGTGTTGGGATTTTCAAGAGGCCCAAGGGAGGTAAACACTAGGGCTGTGCAAAGCTTCGGTCCCTGATTTGATTCGGCCCGATTTGGTGGCTGGATCTCCAAATCCAAATTGAATCAGAGAACACTTTAATCTCTCTGAACTGAATTGAAACCCTCCGAATCGATTTGGAGAGATTCAGAAAGATTTGGTGATTTGGACATAGACACAGCTTTAAATGTTTTTGCTACATACCTCAAGGTATCAGGCTTGTGAATGCTGTGATGCTGGGGCACATAGAGTGTCCCACAGGAGCATGGGGGGCTCCCCAGCGCTCAGCTGCAGACCTGGAAATGGACCAGAAGCACTTCCAGTCCACTTCTGGGTCTGCTGGGAAGTGTGCTGGGGGCCCCCCCCTGCACCCCCTGGCTCAGCGACTGGTGCATCCTGGGTCTGGCGAGGGCACCCAGGATCCCCCCACAGCCAATCACTGAACCAGGGGAGTTGTTGGGGGGAGGGGGAGCGAGGGCGGGGCCAGCGCGCTCCCCGGCGGACCCAGAAGTGGACCAGAAGTCTTTGTGGTCCACTTCTGGGTTTGCTGCCGAGCATGTGGAGGGCCCCACCTTGCACTCCTGTGGGATGTTCTATCCGCCCCAGCATCGCAGCGTTCACAAGCTGCGCTGGTACCTCGAGGTATGTAGAAAAAACTTCTAAAGCTGTGTCTATGTCCAAATCACTGATTCTCTGAATCAGCATTGACTCTTCTGATTCGGATTCGGCTGAATTGAATCACTGTCCGATTCAGGGCCGAATCCAAATCGAACAGTGCCCGCTTTGCACACCCCTGGTAAGCACCCAAATTCCATTCAGATTCAAGCTCCTTTTAAAACCCAGCGTAAATCGCCAAAAGCCAGATCATGCACTCCTAATTCCAGTTGTGTCAACAATAACTGCACCCTTGAAAATAAAGAAAGAGATTGGTAATTGGGCCCTACATGAAAGTTTATTTCACTTCAAGTCTCTGAACTATTAATTCCCCTTCTTCTGTAAGTTAAGTTAGAGAATTGGGGAAAGATGTGGCTCTTGTATACATAAATCACAAAATCTTTTGACTTTTTTTCTTTAAACTTTGGATTTATACCCATGACAGAAAGATGAGAATCTGTCCTTTAATATAAACGTAGTACATTTTCTTTGTCTGGATTTAGCCATAAGTAGCATATCCCTACAGAGCTGGAGTCCCGGGGCTCTGAGTTGGTATTGAACTAACAACAAATACTATTGTATTAACTTCATTTTGAGTTAACTTCCTCATTTTGGATTAATTGTAAGGCAGTCCTTTAAAATAACTTGCTCTTGTAAGGGAAGTGTTTGCAATACATTTCACTTTTCAGGCATTAGTAATCATCACTAATTTAGAGTCACAGCTTGAGAGTCCCCATTGCTAATTTAGCAGATACAATGCTCTCCTATGTCTGTAATCCACAGCAACCACAGATCAGCCATCTGCAGTGTTAACAGGCTCAACAGGAAGGTTGTGTTAGCCAAACCCAAAGGGAAAGGAAATACAGGAGTAGCCACACTGTTGAGATGTAATACTCACCTGGGCTACTCTAACCCCTCCTTTCCTCTGCCCATTTATTTTAATCTGTAAAACAACACTTTATAGAGATCTTTGAACTGAAATATTTTATCAACCTCTCCTTCTCCTTTTCTTGTGGGTGATTTTCTTTCCCTTTGTAGCATCAGCTGGAATTAATTATTGTTATGTGCTACGGATTCCTCTGTATGCTCTTGTATAATTGCCCTAAACAGTCATTACTGAGGGAAGAAATTGTCTGTGATAATGGGAAGCCAGAGAAAAGGGAACTTTTCTGAAGAGATTTATTTTTTGCTTTTGTTTCTGTGTCCTGAAACAAAGAGAGAAACCTCATCCTCTGCTTGACTTGGAAACCTGAACAGTGGCATCCAGAAGTTCCAGGTTTCTGTGGTTCTGATTTACAGCTACATAAAATCTTTAAACCTTGTTCAAAAAGGGTTGGTTGAGATACAGTAAATATGAGCTATATAAAAATAAACATCTTATATGTTCTTGATTATTTTGGTGATAAATTGTAAAATGTTCTTATTTTTAAGTGAAAGCACTGAGAAACATTTTTTGGTTTCCTAACATCAGAAAACTGGAAGGAAAAACATTACCTGAGTGCTTTCTGTGTGTCCGTCTAAAAAAAAAAAAAGGAAAATTAGGACCTCACATTTTAGTTAGCATATGTCTAGTGTATTATGGAGGGAGCAGTTTAGTAAATAGAGGTCATGTTGCACATTATGCTTAGTATGTGTTACATGCGCTTAAAATGAGTGTCCATCAAGCAACAAAACACATGCTAAGTGTGCTAGGATCATAGCAAAGATGACTTTTTGGGCAAGGAGTATCTTCATGGAGATCATAAAAGCAATTTGCAGTTCTCCAGCAGTTCAGGGTGCACTACTCCTGCTCCATGGAGTGCTCTATCCACCTGCCTGAACTTTAATGCCCAGGGGATGGTGCCAACCCCAAGGTGGCACCTCCTCACAGTGGCATGACCCCAACCCACATGGCACCACCCTGAATACCCATTGACATCCTCAGTATTTGCCAAAGCTTGCCATTTCTGCTTAAACACTGCAGTGTGAACAGCCATCACCTTCCCTGGTGAACCAAAACTGCCAGATGGTCAGTGGGAGTACAGGGAGGGTTGCCTGGTACACTGTATGTTTAATAGTTTCATAGTTTGTAGGGTCGGAAGGGACCTTGACAGATCATCAAGTCTGACCCCCTGCCATGGCAGGAAAGAGCACTGGGGTCAAGCGACCCCAGCAAGGTGTTCATCTAGCCTACTCTTAAAGACCCCCAGGGTAGGAGCCAGCACCACTTCTCTTGGAAATTGGTTCCAGATCCTAGCCGCCCTGACTGTGAAGTAGCGCCTCCTAATGTCTAGCCTGAATCTACCCTCGGCCAGTTTGTGACCGTTATTTCTAGTCGCTCCTGGTAGTGCTTGGGGGAACAGGGACTCCCCCAATGCCTGCTGGTCCCCCCTGACTAGTTTGTAACAGGCCACTAGATCCTCCCTCAGCCTCCTCTTGTGGAGGCTGAACAGGTTCAGGTCCCTTAGCCTCTCCTCATAGGGCCTGCCCTGCTACCCCCTGATCATGCAGATGGCCCTCCTCTGGACCCTCTCAATGCTGTCCACATCCCTCCTGAAGTACGGCGGCCAGAACTGGATGTAGTAATCCAACCACGGCCTGACCAGTGCCGCCTAGAGGGGGAGGATCACCTCCTTGGACCTGCTTGAGATGCATCTGTGGATGCATGACAAGGTGCGGTTGGCCTTCCTGACCGCATCCCCACACTGTCGGCCCATGTTCATTTTGTCATCAATAATGATTCCAAGATCCTTTTCTGCCTCTGCACGGACAAGAAGGGAGTTCCCCAGCCTGTAGGTATGCTGCTGGTTTTTCCTCCCCAGGTGCAGCAGCTTGCATTATCTAGTAAGAGAGAGTGTTCTAGCTGCCCTGGCTGGCCAGAGCCTTGCACCTTGCATTATCTAGCAAGAGAGTGTGTGTTCTAGTTGCCCTGGCTGGCCAGAGCCTTGCACACCCAACATGGCTAGAAACCAAGCTGGGAGTGGAGGTCTGAGCATCAGGTTCAATGAACACCATGGTGGGGTTGGCCCTTCTTTTCCCAACTGCGTCTGCTCCAACATGCTATAATTACAATGCATTGGAGCAGATGTCCTGCATGTCTCCAGGCACCCAGTCCTGCCACAGACTTCCTTCATGACCCAAGGGATATCATTTAACTTCTTTGAGCCTTAATTCCTATATAAGTGTCTTAGAATCTTTAATGTGTTCATCCTCACAACACTTCTGTATTCCTACTTCTGTGGGTGCTGTGAGGACACTTAAATTAAGGACTATGAGGTGTAACAGACTCTGGCACTGGGCCAAACAGGTGGCTGCATAGCAGTGGGTTTAGTGTGTGCATACACTGAACATGCAATGCTTTGTAATGTGCAGAAAATCCCCTTTTATCAGCCTAGATGCTGGATACATATCAGCACTGTGAAAATGAAAGTAAGCTTTGCCATGAGGCAGTCACAGTGTTAAAGCCAAGCCTTACTCACGGTAGTGTTTGTTTTGAAGATTTTGTTGGGAGACTTCTCTGAGTTTAGAAAATATAAGGATTTGTGTTTCAGTGGGATATTTAAAATGTCACCATCATCTCCACCTTTCACACCAGCTTAGCTTGAGAGCAGCCCTAAAGTCAGTGTCATAAGATTTCCTTGAACTTGTGCTTATCTCTGAGTCAAATCTCCCAATGAGGAAAAATGAGGCAGACAGGGATAGTGAGCACAGCTGTCTGTTGTGGGGCTGCAGTAGAACCGCCGGAAACCCACTGAAGAGGATGTAAGAAATGTGAAAGGAGAGAAAAAGAAGGTTGTTTTTAAAATGCATGGCTTCAGACTGCATTTCTGAGCAGAGCCACCAGATAAAGTAGGGGCATATTTGAGGTAGATTTAGACTATTATAATGCTTCTTCATCTTATTGGTAGATATTGAAATCATCAACATGGCAGATCATTGCAGAACAGTAGTATAGAGAAAGATAGTTTTAGTGATCATTGAGTTCAGTAAACACAGGCATACAAGAAATAATGGCCACAAGCTAGCAGAGAGCAGATTTAGACTGGACATTAGGAAGAACTTCTTCACAGTTAGAGTGGCCAAGGTCTGGAACGGGCTCCCAAGGGAGGTGGTGCTCTCCCCTACCCTGGGGGTCTTCAAGAGGAGGTTGGATATGCATCTAGCTGGGGTCATCTAGACCCAGCCCTCTTTCCTGCCTATGCAGGGAGTCGGACTGGAAGATCGATTGAGGTCCCTTCCGACCCTAACATCTATGAATCTATGAATGAGAAGAATTAAACAACAAACAAAGGCACTGGAAAGTGGGGGTTAATGGTGCTTAGCCCCTCCAAACATGGGACAGTGGTAGGGCCATAAGGCAGCTTGGCTGAGGGCTTCCGGCAGCTGCAGCAGGGATGGGGAGGGAGTGAGGCAGGCGCTGCCCAGCTGGTGGCACAGGACTGAGCTGCGAGTGGCTCATCCGGGAGGCATGGCTCCTGCTGCTGCACGCACCCCAGGAATCATGGGGGGCACATGCCCCTGATCTGCGCGGGGCAGGATGGGCTACTGCTGCAGATTGGGGCTAGGGCTGCACCAGACTCTTCCCAGTGGGGGGCCGTGCTACACTTGGGGCAGGCGGTGGCAGCGCTGGGAGGGGGCTATATGTGGGGGGATGGCTACAGCCACCCCAAGATTGGCCGTAGCCCACCCAACCCCTGCCAGCTCCACCACCAACAGCCTCCAGCGTAGCATGGCCTCCCCCGCCAGGAAGAGCCCAGCGCTGCCCCAGCCCCAGCCTACAGTTGCGGCCTGCCCTGCCCTGTGCAGATCTGGAAGCACATGCCCCACCCTACCCCTGGCCTCCTGGGTTGCGTGCAGCGATGGGGGCTGCCACCCTCTCCCCACACCCCCCCGGACAAACCATAGCTCCATCCCATGCCCTGCCTTGCCCCGCCTCAGCTGTGTAGGGCCTGGTGGAGCAGGCGTGGGGCTCTCAGGGGCTCCGTCCCCTCTGGCCTGGCAGTGCAGCTGAGGCTGACCCTGCTCTGGCCCCCCACTCCAGGCCCCCCCGGGCAGTGTGGGGCCAGAGTCAGCGCAAGGAGGCAGCCGGGGCCGGGGCCGGGGCCGGGGCTGGAGCCGGAGCCAGGCTGGGGGGCAGTGGGTTCATTGGCGCAGGAGGTGCTGGTGCCAGGCAACAACTCTGGGCCTGGGGGAAAGGGCGGCCTCATGGGCACACCCCCAATCCTGGACCCGGCTCAGCTCCACTCCGTCCCAATCCCTGCCCAGTCCCCGTCCCAGCCCCAGCCCCATTTTCTCCCCTCCCCACCTCCCCCCACAAACTTTCCTTCTCTGTGTGCTTAGGGTCCTCCCCCACCAAATTTTTTTCTCCCTCCACCTATGACAACAAACTTTAATTATAGAGCAGTAGGGAACCTCTATAGACCCTTTGTCTCTCCTTAGCTAACTACTTAACTGAGGGACCATTTCTGATGTGCCAACTTCCTCAGAGTCCTTAGAGAGCATCTCTAAATTATAACTTCTATCACTATAATAATTAGCATTTCTTTTCAGCATACTGTGCAGATTCACAGTTCCTCACTGCAGTCTGCCCATTTGATGAAGCTTATTCTCATTTTATAGCAGGGGAAACTGAGACATGAATGTTCAGTAATTTGCCTAAACTTCATAAATCACTGACAGAGCTGGGATTAGAAATTTGAGCCCTCCTCATTCTCCATGCCATGCCTGTTTGTGCACCTTGCCTAACGTGAAAACTGGATCTGTACTGAGGCTTCAGACCTGTGGTTCCCACACAATGAACAACACTGAATAAAACTGGGCTTCTAAGGAACTACTGTAGGTTTGCTTCAAAGAGACAGAGATGGGGCTTCCTGTATGTACTCCCTGCAGCCCTTAGTCTATGTAATGTAGGTAGCAGAAGGAGGAAGCACAAAACATGGACTACATGCTTCTGTGGAGGGCTGGGGTAATAACAGGTTGTTCAGTTTGGTGGCTGAATCAAAAATCAGAAAATTGGTTCAGAAAAAATGTGGTTTATTTTTTCTTCCCTTTTTTTTATTTGGCAAGCCAGTGCCTGATTTTTCCCCCCTGTGAATTGTGGGAGAACTCTTCTGTTCAGGACATATGGGAGGAATCATGGAGAGGCTTTGAGCATTAGCAGTGCTGGAGGGATTTAGCTTGCATTCTTAATACAACCAGTCCAAGTGAAAGAAGAATCCATGCTTTTAGTCATATATCTCCAGCTGTGCCAGTTAGCCTTGGTGTACAGCACTGCTTAATTCAGGTTTTTTTGTGTGGACAGGTTGGGGCTGGGATAACACCTGAGTAAGAGCCCATGTTAACTGTCCTGTAAAGAGCTTCTCCTGGAGACAAGAGCCTTGTCACAAGGGATAACATTTTGATTTGGGAGAGGGTTACTGAAAAAGTTGCTTGGAGATAGCACCACCTACGTCTTGGGTTTGCTGTTATTCTCTATCTCTGTCTCTATCAGATTGATTTTGAGTGTGGTATAGTTGGGGGATCTTACTGCTATTTATGACTGATCTTCAAACAGTGGATACAGTGTTTGTAGTCTTTGCTGAGTCTATTAATCATCATCACTGTCTGATACCATTAACTTTGTGGTTTTGTTAATTTGCCTGTAGAATCTTGCAGAAATGATGGAGGCACTACTCAGGGCTATTCTTTCTCTTTAAAAGTTTTGAAAAGTTATTCTTGCTCTTTACATTTCTTTCTTGGCCTTTGGAGTCTCTTACTCAATGTGTTAGTGAAGCTACTAGAGAAGATGATGAGATAGTATGGCTGGCAGGACTAGCAGTATGCAGATGTCACTGAGCTCTACATCACCTCTTCACTGAACCCGGATTCTGTGGTTTTCTTGCTTTCCTCCTGTCAGACAGATGTAAGGATATACATGCCTTATGCTCATCTCAGATAAGACAGAGGTGATTCTGATAGGCAGAGAGAAACATCCCAAGTAACTGACTGAGGCTGAAATGTGGTTTCTATGAAGAGCATTTGCCTGACTTGCTGTTACTTTTTGCAGTCTGGGGATATTATGCTATTGGGTTCCCAGAGAATTGTAATAGCATGAAATACATTTTCCATTTATGGATTGCCCAGAGGCTGCAAGATCTTATACAAGCCTCATCACAGTAATTCGCACCTTGGTAGCCCAAGGCTAGAATACTGCAATGTTTGGCACTGTGGTTGAAAATCACCTGGAAGCACTGGCAAGCACAGAAAGCAAAAGCCAATGTCTTTGTATTCTGGAGCTGAAGACTACAGGACTGATGGCAGGGCATTTTCAGTAGCTGAGCATCTGAAAATCCTGCCAGAAGCTTTATTTTTCACAAGCCTAAGGCTATAGTGTATCTGGCCAAGTTCTTAATTGACCTCTGAATCATCTCAATGGTAGGAACTGAAATACTTTAGAACTAATTTTTAGTTCTATTATTTTGTGAATGGTGTAGTTTGTCTATACACAATTTCCAGATGTTCAGGTGGTGGGCTTCATTTATAAATGAACAAATATGTTGTGTGCTCCACAGAGCAGGTGGTGGAGGGGAATTCCACACTATTTTAAGCTCACCTGTTTTTCCTTGCAGTCCAAGTCCTCATGCCTAGAGCTGGCCAACTACTTCCATTGGGTGCCCTCGGCATGCAGTATTTTATAATAAAGCTATGGGGTTCCTTGCATGCATTATCCTATCATGGAAAATGGAACAGGCACTAGATATATATCCCAGAGGGCATAACATAATAAAAACAAGAAAAGTCACCCAGCAGCATCTCAGCTGGAAGTGGGGTTTTTTTACACTTTTTTTAGTTTTTTTAGTCTGTCGCAAAGGTTTCATCAAAACAGCTTTGTCATCTAACTTACTTACTGTTGCAGAGGGCTACTTAATATTTAAATGAAAAGCAGAAGTACCCAGTGGCATATCTATGCAGCATGAAAGGACCACATTTACGTCTGGTGGCATGTAATTGATTTTGGTGGGATTACGCCGGAGATGAATTTAGCACATTGCTCAAGTAGTTCAATATTCAAGTTGCCCTTGAGTTTTTGGCAACCGATATTAACATTGAGAAATTCCCCCCAAACTTTATTCACTTTGGATAACTTACTATTTAACAGACCATGTAGCTGTGTAACTTTGGGAAAGATAAATAAAGGAATATCAACCCAAACTGCCTTCTGTCTGGCAGTGAGTAGAGATACTCACATTTCTTGGCAGCACAGGGCTGTTCCCCACTGAAATTCAATCATCTTTCTCTGGTGGAACCCAAGCTGTGGACCTAAGGGCAGAAATGTCCACCTGGAGGGGAAGCACACAGAGAAAACCTGCCTCCCTGGCTCTGATGAGGGTATAAAGGTGGTAGTTATGACCTATTGGATAGGTTAAGTCACTATGAGAGGGAATGAAACTAAAGCAACTGGAGATTCCAGTAAGTGCTTTCAGGCTTACATAGATTCCTCTCTAGAGTTTAATTTTACCCTTCTGCTGGGAATGAATTGCCCCTTGAGCCATGCTGTTCCAGCAAATGGAGGGGGAAATATATACTGGAAAAATTATTCCTCAGCACCCACGGAGGTGAATCAAATTGACTGACTAAAGAACAGCTCATATGTTAAGGCCATTTTCCTTGCAATCAGATTTTCTTTTCTATTGAAACCACACTACAGAGAACAGTACGTTTCCAGGAGTCTGGCTCCAACAAGCAAACTTCCCTGTGGCTTCCTGATGGCTTGTGGAATATACATGGCTGAAGGAGCTTTGCTTGCTCTGTGCCAGCTGGAAAACTGCTTTCCTAAAGCCATGTGTCAGGATGGTTTTTTGACATCCTGCACAAAGGTTCCTGCTCAGTCCCATTTTTTACATGATGAAACACTATAATTCTATGACGTTTAGTCTACTTCATTGTTAAGATCAATGGCTGGAGGATGCTTTGTAAGTGCAAAGTATTATTTGTCTATTTTTTATTTGTTGTATTAATAGCCAGTGATCTTGGTCCTACAAAGATTTAAATATGTGCTTAACGCTGTATCCTGTATTTAATCCCATCAAAGCCAGTGGCACCACTCAGAGGACATGTCTACAAGAGATGCTAAATGCACATTGGACTAATTCTACTGTGCATTAGTGTGCCATTCAAAAAACGTGCTAACGTGCAGTAGATTTAGTCTACTAATATGCAGCACATTAATGTTACTAAAAAGCATTTATCTGTGCTAACGTGCAGTAGCACCGATTACAGTGCATTTAGTACCTGCCATTACAGATACTAAACTTAATGCATTGTAATTACAGTGCATTAATGAACATGTAGACGCGCCCAGAGGGTAGCCAAAGTCAAGCACACTCCAAATTCCTTGTTGGACTAAGGATTGTTTGCCCTAGTACCGCAGCATACACTTACTGCTGTCATATGCTAACATCTTCATTTGTCTAGAGTTTCTCATGAAGACCTACAAAACATTAGAACCTTTCTACTCTGTGACATAGTGCTTGGCATTAGCCTTGGTAGGCATAACATGAAGTGTGGAAAATGTAGTGAAACCATCATATGTTGTAGCATGAAATAATCCTAGAAGTGGATGTTAATGTTAAATTGTTAAGGGAATAGAATTGATTACATGTTACTCTTGTTTATTTTAATTTGATAGACTTGCTTATGATTGTCTTTATAAACCATTGGCTGCTGAGGGAAAATTTGTCAATAAGATAATTGCCATGTTTTTTAAAGGCTTTATTCCTCCTCCTCCTCTTTTTTTTTTTTTTTTTTTTTGAATATTTGTAAGACAAGAAGTGGACAAAAGCTCTATGCCTACATCTGTGTTGAACAGGATGAGAGCAACTTTGAAGATAGTGCAGCAATATGCATATCTTGTGGAAAGTGCCCTATCTTTAAATGAAATTAGTGTATTACTAATTATTTCCCAACAATATTTCAACTTACTACAGTGCAAGTAACTTGTGGCATGTGATACGAAACAACTGTAGCTTTTGTTTCTAATCTGATAGGAAGGCAACTGTATTAAAGCAGCAGAGAGAGATTTAAAAAAATCATTAGAAGAAAGGAAAAAAATAAATGGACAACTGCAGAACAGTTTTTCTGGTTTATACAACTGTATTGGTTTACTGTATTGTTTATGCAGTATCTTCTATAACAAAAATTCTCATAGAGTTTATTGCAGGAATGACTTGGGGCTCATTTTCTGGCTGGTGTAAAATGGAATGATTTTATAGTGGCATATTAGCATTGATTGTGCATTGAGTAAGTGTGCAATTGTGGTGTTCCTTGCGTGCCTCTTCCAGCCCCTCTTTTCCCCAAGGACACTACAGTGTTGGATATTAGAGGAAATGTGATGGTTTTGGCTCTGATGTAGTTTGAACCTAAATCTCAAAACAATACTCATCTTGAATCTGTTAGATTGTGCCTGGTGTCAGGACAAACCCCTGTGAAACTACTGAATTGAGTATGGTTTCCACTCAAAACCATAAGTCAGCCTAGATTTGCTTGAAACTTGGCCCATGCTTTGCAAACTTGGCTTGAACTTTAGATTTGTAACAAAACCTAAAACAAATATAGCTGGTTTCAGGTTTAGTTGTGAAAGTTTAACACAGAACCTATTTTCCACAGAGGGGAGATGGCCAGAGGATCAAAACTACAGTTATCCTTTGTTCTTTTGGAAAAGATTACGATATTTTTAACTTCCATCTAGACAGCCACTAGTGAGTGAGTCAACATCTGAGTCCTTGACTTGTTCAAATCTCCAGCTGGTTGATAGCAATGGCAAGACTGCTGGCACAGACAGACACCAATGTTTTAAATTTCAGAGTATGTGTATATGACATGGTAGCTTGAATGGCAGTTATTACCAACCACCTGTCTATGCCAGGGCTCCCAACATAACTTGTAGTGCTGGTGAAGCAGTGAGAGAATTTTTAATAAGGATGGTACTGTACTTCAGTAGCCACATGTACCATACTAACATGCTGCTATTGAACATGCATGAGTGAAGGTATTCTTGTGGCAGTCTTACAAATCTTACAGCTTTTGATGTAGAGAAAGAATGCTAACACCTGAGCCATATGGGTCTTTACTGGTGTAATTGCAGGAAACCCATTCATTATGCATGCCCTGGTGATCTGGAAGTCTCAGCAATAATCTTGAGAAGGAGAATTGCTAGCCCATTGTTTTCTTTGACACTTATTGCTAGGGCAATTAATTTGTTGCAGGACATTTGGAAAGGAGGAATTTCAGCAAAGATGAGTAATCAGAGATTTCAATCAAATATTGTGACTCAGCCCTGCTGTTTCTTTCTTTTCTTGCTTTCTGCACTTCTCTCCTCACACCAGGACCATTCTCAGGTCACCCATTGTGAAACAGTTCTCTTCAGGAAACATAGTGGCTATGCTTTCTTTCCATCTGGACAACTGGACTGGGGACTGAAAGGAATATGCCTGAAGCTGTACTGAACTCATTGTCCTTGTTCAGGGAACTGAGTGGAGACTTAGAGGAATATGTCTGAGGCTGTAATTCCATTATTCTCAGACATTAACAGCAAAAGGCTTTCTGCAGATCAGAAAGCACTAAAAGGACCATGTTGGCAGTGAGATGGGCAAATCCACTCCCTTAATCTTTCAGATCCTGTGTGCTTTATAATTCCCTTAAGGTGAACTAATGTAGAAGTTCTTTGACCAGGAGCTTCAAAGGTTTTGCAGAACAAACTTGAGCATTCCCCATCAAAATTTAGGGGGAAAATTTAGGGCTTGAGATTCTAACTTCCATAGCCTCTGTGAAACCTTTTTAACTTAATTACCTAAGTTAGTCCTACTCTTCTGAGGCAATACTAAATTATGATTTTACATTATAAGGCCAGAAGTGACCTCTGTTATCTAGTATGACATAAAACAGTTTATAGCAGGGGCGTTCAACCTCTGGCCTGTGGGCCAAATGTGGCCATGGAGTCATGGCATCTGGCCCATGGGGCTCCCTATGGGGTGGGGAATTTGGTGGCAGGGGAGTAGCGGCCATTAATATGACCACGCTCCCTCTGCTGAATTCCCAAACACCAGGCCCTGCATTGTCAGCTGCAGCTGGGCCATGCCCTCTGGGTGCAGTCACCCAAAAGCTTGCTACGGACTTTTCCCCAGCTACTCAGTTCGTCTAATAAAAGATGTCACAACTACCCAAAGAACCTTGCCAGCCTATATCCTTAGACCAACCTGGCTACAACCAAAAACCCAACAATATGGAAGATAAAAAAGTGTTAGGTCAGGGGTGGGCAAAATGCAGCCCGCAGGTTGGATTCAGGCCGCCAGGCCATTCTATCTGGCCCACGGGGCCCCTAAAAAATTTGGCCATGGCCCTTGATGTCTTGCCAAAACTCAGTAAGCGGACCCTCCACCCGAAATAATTGCCCACCCCTGTATTAGGTACTTGAATAGCTTTGTAGATGTCAGCCTTAGATACCATAATGATCAGTGACAGTAAGATAGAAGATAGCTATCATATTTAATAAAAAAACTTTCTTGCAATTCTGCTTACTTCCTGACTTGCATATGGTCTTGAAACTGCTGGGAAAGGATTTGGGCTGGTGGGTTTTGTTTGTTTGTTTTAATCCTTTACATATGTGCTTACTTCAAAATACTTCTGAAAACAAAGGTCATTAGTAAAATGTTATATGTCTAATCAGTTTAAACATCCTTTGCCATAGGTGCAGTAGCTGTAGCATGAAGTGAAGGCACCTCTTAAACCTAAACTAGATCTTCTGAGGTCATGATTTAAATTTCAGTCACATAAAACAGCAGGAAACATGAGCTGTGTAACAGCTAGGTAAGATTTAGGGTACAGGCACACTAGGGCTTGGAACCTTTTCTAAAGGGGAACATTTCAAAAGAGCAGCAGCTGGTAGTTCTAATAGTTATGTATGAAGGAGCTGAAAATGATTGAAATGTAGCAAACTGCTCCAACTTTAACTCTGGATGAAAGAGCCTTAAAGTTTGAGCTGGTTTGCTACATTTTAATCATTTTCAACTGGTTCATACATGACAATTAGGAGCTACCAGCTGCTACCTTTTTTAAACTTCCCCTTTTGAAATGCCTCCAAGCCTTCATGCTTCCACACCGTAGTTGCTAGATTCAGGAGCTGAATCTGGAAGGTGCTGACTGCTGTTCATTTCAGTAAGAGCAGGGTGCTCCACAGGTTTCAGAAATAGTTCCTAAAGCATTTTAGGAGGGGAGAATAGGATGGTGACAAGCCCTTTTTCTTTAGAGAGACTAAGCTGTTTGGATTTGCAAAGGACAACTCTGTTTTATAAGCCAATACAGAAAGAAGATGGCCTCTTGAAAGTGATATCTACATAAACAATGTGTGTTGTTTTACCTCTACTGGGTAGTAAGGATGCATTGTTATATGGTACCCTTGTGTTGGTACAAGTGTGTCATTGCTAGGATTGTACCCATATGACCAGCTGGAGAGGATCATAGAATCATAGAAAATTATGATTGGAAGGGACCTCAGGAGGTCACTTAGTCCAAACCTCTGCTCAAAGCAGGGCCATCCCAAACTATATCATCCTAGCTAAGGCTTAGTCTTGCCAGATCTTAAAAACCTCCAAGGTTGGAGATTCTACCACTTCACTGGATAACTTGTTCCAGTGTTTTACTACCCTCCTAGTGATAACATTTTTCCTAATATCTAACCTAAACTTCCCTTCCTGCAACTTGAGACCATTGCTTCTTGTTATGTCATCTGCCACCACTGAGAACAGTCTAGCTCCATCCTCTTTGGTAGATGAAAGCTGCTATTGAATCCCCTCTCAGTCTTCTCTTCTCTAAACTAAATAAGCCCAGTTCCCTCAGCCTCTTCTCAGAAGTCATGTGCCCCAAACCATTTTCATTGCTCTCCCCTGGACTCTCTCCAATTTGTCCACATCCTTTCTATGGTGGGGGCTCAAAACTGGACATAATACTCCAGATGTGGCCTCACCAATGCTGAATAGAGAGGTATAATTAATTACTCCCCTTGATCTGCTGGGAACACTCCTATCAATGAAGCCCAGTATGTCGTTAACCATCTTGGCAACAAGGGTGTACTGTTGGCTTATATTCAACTTATTGTCTGCTGTAACCCCAGGTCCTTTTCTGCAGAGCTGCTGCTTAGCCAGTCAGCCTATACCAGTGCATGGGATTGTTCCATCCTAAGTGCAGGTCTTTAGACTTGTCTGTATTGAATCTTATGAGATTTCTTCTGGTCTAATCCTCCAATTTGTCTAGGTCTGTCTGAAATCGAACCCTACCCTCCACCTTATCTACTACTCCACCTATCTTGATGTCATTTGCAGACTTGCTGAGGATGCACTCCATCCCATCTTCCAGGTTATTGATGAAGATATTGAACCAAACTGGCTTCAGGACTGACCCCTGGGGCACTCCACTTAATACAGGCTGCCAACTAGACATTGAGCCATTGACTACTACCATCTGAGCCTGATGATCCAGCCAGTTTTCTATCCACCTTACAGTCCATTCATCCAACCTGGACTTCCTTAGCTTCCCAGGGAGAATGTCATGGGAGACCATATCAAAAGCCTTGCTAAAGTCAAGGTATACCACATCTACTGGTCTCCTTGCATCCACAGAGCCAGTCACCTCGTCATAGAAGGCAATCAGGTTGATCAGGCATGACTTGCCCTTGGTGAATCCATTTTGACTGTTCCTAATCACCTTCTTCTCCTGCAAGTGCTTAGAAATGGATTATTTGAGGACCTGCTCCATGATTTTTCAAGTGACTGAGGTGAGGCCAACTGGTCTGTAGTTCCCTGAATCCTCCTTTTTCTCTTCCTTAAATATGGGCACTATGTTTGTCCTTTTCCAGTTGTCCAGTATCTCTCCTTATTGCCATGAGTTGTCAAAGATGATGGCCAGTGGCTCTGCAATCAACTCCCTCAGTACCCTCAGGTGTATCCTATCTGGCCCCCTGGCCTTGTATATGTCCAGCTTTTCTAAATAGCCCCTAACCTGTTCTTTTGCTACAGTTGCAGTGCAGTAATTTGGGGGCTAACCTTGCCTAGAACCGCCCCAGAGACTGTTGTATTGGAAAAACAGTCCACTGTGACTGAGAGAGAGGTTACTTCTTTATCTTTCCCCTATGGCCATAGAAGGTAATTTACCATTATCCTTCTTATAACTACCCTTCAGGTATTTAAATAATGTAATCCAATCCCCCCCTCAGTCTTCTGTTTTCCAGGCTAAATAATCCCACTTTTTCCGACCTTTTCTCATAAGACATCAAAGTAAGTAGAGTCCTATTGGCTTCAACAGGCTTTGGATCAGGCCCTTTGAGAATACAATAGTACTGTGACAGTTAAACTTGGGGGTATCTCGTGTTGTTTATTAAGCCTTAGCATTGTCTATCCAGGAAAGTTATATCAGTATAAAGAAGGGCAAAATGTGAAACTGCTGTACTTAAGCTGTTGTAACCCTGTTTATCAGATTTTCCTTTCAGAGTAGGAAAATCCTCTTTTTGTTTTCCTTTATAAGCATCCCTCTTATGCCAGGATAAGAATGTCCTTATGGGACGTTATGTTGGTGGTCTAACTGCATTGGTACAATTACACCAGTATAACTGGAAAAATGTCCTATGTAGATAAGCGCCGAAGTAAACATTCTTTATTTTTCCCCTAAAAAGCATCAAGTATCAGTTCTCCTCTAACAAGGGCTCCTTCAGCCCCAGGTTATAACTCATATCTGTAAAAGTCTCTCTACAGAACAAAAGTAATTCTGCAAGAGACAGTTTTAAATGTATTGTATGTGCAACACTATTCCAGATCTTGAGAACAATAGCAAAAGCTGTCTGTGCATGCACATTCCAGGAACTGGATGTCACTCACCCTTACCCACTCCCTGATTCCTTTGCTTTGAGGGACGCATTTCCAACATTCCCACATGTTTACTGTAGATAGGAAGAACTCATCTGTAGTGCTTGTCCATTTGGTACCTGTCCCATATCTTCCCATGGACTCCAGTATTCTTAACAGGCATTTTTTTGTACAGTACTTCTCTTTTCTACAATGGAACTGCTATTTCTTACAATATGCTTCCATATTTTCTTGCTGGGTGACTTGCATTTTTATTAACTTAGACCAGTAGTTCTCAGTCTTCATAGGCTTAAGACACATCACAGAAGATGTGAGCTCTTAGTTTGTGTTTGGTTTTTTGATTACAGAAAAATAATAGAGCAATTCTTCTGTGGCAAAGAACTCAGAAAGCCCACAACAGGTCAGAACATTTTGGACACTGGATTCCTATTTGAAATCTTTGTGTTTATCTTGTGAATCATATTTGCACACGTAACTGTGAACATTGTATGACATCCTTACAGCACCCCTTAAAGGATCTCATGGCACCCCAAGATGCAATGCACCCTGGTTGAGAATCACTGACTCTCACTAGCTCTAGATTTGACTTAAGCATTAAGTAATATTTTTTGTAAAAGGTTTCTTGTTAAAAATCCCAACTGACAGACATGTTTTTGTATCCTTCCTTACTGAAACTAAAGTCACAATGCTCTGTTTGTTCATCAAGAACCCTTAGAAAGGTTTCATACTTTATGGGCCTCTGCATCATGTGACAGTAGCATCTCCTTTCATTACTCTTTGCAGAAGAAAGCCTGTCAAACTTTTAAGAGTGTTTCCCTAGTCGCATCTCTCTTTTTAGTAAATTATTAATAAATATTTTTGTTTTCAGTAGTACATGTTAGTGAGCCAACCTCTACTCTATTGGTCTCCCTAGAAAGGTTTGTTGTCAATCAGTGCCTGGTAAAACACCTCTTCTATTCATGCCACGCTATGGATTTATCAAATGGAATGTCTCACAAACACTCCCTTCTAGAGTATTGAAAAATTGGCATTTTTCCCCCTCCACCTCCACTTATGCTGGCTAAAGTAGGTTGATTTCTGACCCCTTCTTACATGTGGAAGGAGAGTAAGTGCCTGAGATACTGCTAGCAGAGGTACTGAAAGTACCTGCCAGAAACTTCTTGCAAGCAAGGCTTTTAGTAGGGGTCTGCATTGCAGTCAAGGTGAGGTTGCAGCTCTTATAGGCATACTTCAGCTAGGTTTAAATTAGCTACTTCCAGTACTGATAACAATGTAGCCCATGGCAGGACAGAAACTTGGATGAATACTGGGGAATCTGGCCTGAGTTGAGGCCCTTGCATCCATGGCTGTATTGCCATCAGGATTTGAGCTGACTCCTTTAAGACTATCTTGGATATATTTGCACAAGCTGCTGTTGCACTTTTGGATGGCAGCATAGACAACCCTTTAGTCTCTGTATACCTCCATGTCCTTCCCCAAGGGCAGAAAGGGGTTGATAGCATTGCCCTGCTTCTGAAAGGTGTGGTGATACATTAAAGACTGTGAGGAGCTCAGGTAGGCTGGTAATAAGGCTATATAAGTACCAAAGAAAAAATTGACAAAGTTAAAGCAACTGAGTTGCTGCTGGAATGAGGACCAAGTCTCTAACTTTTATTTATTCATGGTTGAGTTTCTGTCTAGAATCTACCCTGGTTCCAACTACAGATTTAGAAGCAGTGCACATATCTAGGGACTACTCTGTTGACTTCAGCACTCTTTTGTGAATTCACCAGAAGAGAACAAAACCAACCCTCCTGGCTTTTACACTCAAATGCAGCTGCTGAAGAATTGCCAGATATTTGCCTCCAGTGCATCACAGAATTTAAGTCCAACTTGCTCTGAATATAAATAAAAAGGACTACTTTCTATATGGCTAACATTATTTAGAGAAAAAAAAGTTAACTTTACAAAGTAAACATTAATTGTGGTTAGAAAAAGCCTACAGAACATTATTTTGCCTTCAAGCCTGGATCCAGAGTTAAAATAAAGATCTGAATGGTATGATATTTCTGGATCATTTGAAAATCTACACACTGGGCAAAGTGGTACTTTGGGGAAAATTTATTTTTTACTCATTAAGGCATGTTTTTTAATGAAGATGTACTGCACATAAGTAAAACATGTAAGAAGTCATGCATCATTTTGCTTTTAAAGCAATGTATCATTCACCTCCTTTTTAAAATACACATTTCTTTCCTTATGATTCTGGCTTTGCTGTACATATTTTCTATTCTCTTTAGGGGTGGTTTGCTTTGTTGTCATAGCAATGCCTTCTAATTCCTGCACACTCTAGTTTCCTTTCAGGTTTCTGCAGGCTGCAACCAGTCCCTCATTGTCATTATCAAATCTCCTAGCAGCTTTAATTCCTTTGTTTTATCTCAGAACTCTGCACATTACATACCTCCAAAGAATTCTGGCCCAAACAGGTTTTTAGCTCTAAATAGCTCTAAGTAATGGCAATAATGATATTGTTTGTATCTGCTTGAAGTTTGCATTGTTCTTGTGATGATCCTATATTTCAACATTATTATTCATTCATCATCTAAGCTTTTCTTAGACATCAACCCTAACCGCCTGGGTATACAGATCATGAAAATCAGGAACTAGGTGCTCTGAGTTGAGCGTGTTGCTTGTAGTATTTTACCGTAGGCCATTACCAGAATGGCACTATTAGACTGGGACAGGGCCAATTCAAACAACTATGTCCTAATTCCCTATGCAAAAAAAAGTCTGTTGCCTACTTTTCAGCAAAGTCCAGGCTTGAGCATCTGAGCATCTCCCCCCTGGCCCAGCCTGCCTCAGGTAGCTCTGCCAGGCCAGAAGAGGAAGCCTGGACAAGGGGAAAAAATACTTTTCTACCTTTTAGGAGTGCTGCAGGGAAGAATCCATTAATATTTGTGTCATATAAGTGCTTAGGTAGGTCATGGCAAACACTCCATTGTCATCTCAGCCTGTCCCTGGTGGCCTAGGGCTTGAAAAACTATGGCTGTAGTTTTGACAGATTGGTCTGAACTAGCTGTGAGGTTGGGAAGCAACATTGCTGAGCAGGGGGGAATCTCCAGAATGAAGAGTAAAGCTAGAACAATGGGGTGGGGCTGAGGGAGGTGGTAGGGAACTGAACAGATAACATTGTTTTTCCACTGGATCACATGGTATTTACATATATGTTGGAGGTAGTTCTTACAGGATGGGGAACATTTCATCACCTGGTGCAGCACAGCTCTTCATTCAGCCGATGTAAGCTACGGGGCTGTTTATTTTTCAAGCAATAACATATCACCTTATTTCCAGGGCACATTGTTACTGACTTGGATTCTGACCCTTAGCACTTAGATCTGGTGCCCATATTTAGTCACTGGGCTGATCTGTTCTTTGCATAAAACGTGACTGTATCTCATTCAAAAACTAGTTCACGCATTTCATTGTAGAATACATGAGGGAAACTCATCCTTTGCAACATGGAGGGCCACACTGAATGTGTTTGCATATATATATATATATATATATATATATATATATATTTCCATGACTTGCAGATTGAAAAATAAGCATGCATAGCCATAGTATTTGCATTTTACTTGTCATTTCCTTCAAAGTTGAATAGAAATTGCTCACTACTTAGCTTTAACAAGGACATAGTCCTGCAACCATAAAGCAAGGTCAGCTGGAGTGTCAGTGCATCAGTTCAGTTTGTAGACTTGTGGTGGATGGAGGGCCACACTGAATGTGTTTGCATATATATATATATATATATATATATATTTCCATGACTTGCAGATTGAAAAATAAGCATGCATAGCCATAGTATTTGCATTTTACTTGTCATTTCCTTCAAAGTTGAATAGAAATTGCTCACTACTTAGCTTTAACAAGGACATAGTCCTGCAACCATAAAGCAAGGTCAGCTGGAGTGTCAGTGCATCAGTTCAGTTTGTAGACTTGTGGTGGACTATCTACCTGGAGTGGGGACGGGGCTGAGTAAGCCGCCTGTATCCCTTGCTGTGAGGATGCTAATGAATGGATAGGATGGGGACACATTAGCTGAGGTATATATTGGTTCTCTACAGCTGTCATCTGCCTTGGGTTTGTCCTGCTCTCTCTCCTCTGCTGCTATGCTACCTTTGAGACTTCCCCTTTTCCGCCTGCTACCTTTCTGCACGCAGGGAGGCCACATTCACACACATGGCCCGTTATGTGAAGCAACTCTGAGTGTAAAGTGGCATGGGCAACTGGTTCCTCCTGGGTCTGAGGGGCACCAGATCACTGACAGAGGGGGATCCCCCAGTGGCTGATTGCTGAGCCAGCAGTGAAACTGGAAGTGCACTTCCGGTTTTGCAGCTGGTGATTCCAGGGGGTGCATAGCCAATCTCAGGGGGTGCATGCGCACCTGGGTGCACCCCCTATGCATTGCCAATGTATACTGGCTAGTATATATATATAAAAATGGTGTGGCCTTGACTATTGGTGTTATTCCTGCACCCAGGACCCACTTTCGTCTTCTTTTATAGAAAAGAGTGCTTTATCTTGAAGACTGTATGTAACCCAAGCCAACTCTGGTTCCTTCATGGGGCTGCCAGTTAGCGGGGTGAAACTGGCGACAGGCTAGATGAGCCCATGTACACCTCAAAAGCTACCCAAGCCACTTGGACACTATGGGGATAAGTGCAGTATAAATACCTACATAGATCATTCCAGTCTTTCACGCCATAACTCCTTAGGAGCCTCCCTTCACCTTCTTGTTGGTTCCTTAAAACACTCCTTTCCCATGCTTGACACATGGGAAGAAGGAAGAAGAGCAGGGATCAGATTGTTAGACCATGAAAACGGTGCTCAACCTTTTGGCCATGAGAGACGTGGGAGTGGTCCATGGGCCTGATCTAGCACATAGTCTGTGTGCAATGTCAGTCTGCAGGTGCAATCCAGAATGCTAGCACAACTCTGCCTGCTGGCTAGGCTTCACATGCCAGATCTGGCTGCACACTGGGCCCACCCTATGTGCCAGATTTGGCCACATGCACTGGATCTGGATACACACTGGCTTGACCCTGTGCACCAGATCTGGCTACAAAGTGGCTCTGTGTGCTGGCCTTACTGGATACTGGCATGATGTACCACACAGGACCACATATTCCAGTCCACAGAGCTTCCTACAAGTCTGTCACTAGGAGACCAGCAATTAACATTACCACTGTTTCCCCACTGCTAAATTTCCAGACTGGTGGGAAGATGGCCATGTGGGACAGATCTGGCCTGCAGGGCAGAGGTTGAGCACCACTGCATTACATCATTAACTGCCAAAGCACTGTTATGAACTGACCTCATCAAAACAGTGTCCCGGATACACCCCCAGCTTCTAGGAGCCTCAGCCATAGACCATAAACCCATCATGGTGGGTCCTGCATAAGCATAGAACAAAGAGATGGTTCTTGCTCTACAGAGTTTCAGTACATTGTCTTCTGGCTGGAGGTTAAGCTAGCTGCTTAACATTTCCTTGTTGTTAGAATCAGTTTACTTATACATTGATATTTTCTTAAACATGGTAAATGCATACATTGTGCAACTGAGACCATGATGAATTAAATTGTACCCTGTTGCTCCAGAATGAAGACCCTCCCCAATCTGCTTTTCAGCCCAAAATGAGCGTCGAACAAGTCTTCATTTAGGAGCTGTCTTCATAAATGTTGTATTTAGTTTTTAGGAAAGAGGTTTGATTTTCTGGGGAGGGATATTTATCTTCAATTCCTCCAAGTGCTTTGGAAAGCAGCCTCCACGCAGACTTTAATAGAGAAACCCACTTATTCTGACTCAGTGACCATTTGATGAAATGTCTAGAGAAGCAAAGAACAACAACAACAACAAGAAGATTTGCACAGATGCTCCTCTCTGACTAACAGAACGTCCACCCAAAGCTGATAGAGTGTGAGCATGTTTGTCATATGTGGGTGTATTTTCCCATATATTCATTTTTAAAGTTATGTTCTACCACACTAAAAATTATAGTTTACAAATAGGCATTCTACTGTAGTCACTGGGCTGAGAAGCTGACTCACTACTTGACCTCTGTGTGTGTCATTTGACCTTCTTGTTCCTTAGTCAACCCATCTGGGAAACTGGATGAGAAGAAAGAAAGACACCCCTGAAAGTCATACGTGTCTGAGCTGAAAACACTTGAAAATACAACATTGGCAACATAATGATACAGCTAATAGCTCTGTTCTTGTCCCAGTGGGAGGTATGGGTGTTCAGCACCTCTGAGTTAGTCCATATATATAAATATGGGTTCAAGTGCCTCACCCTAGGCCATGTTTACACTAGCAAATTTTACTCATTTAACTTGCTGGTACATAGTTTCCAATAGTGTAGTATCAGTAGAGCATGTACACATTTGGCTACCTTTGCTCGTGACACATTTCATCACTGCAGGAGTTTGCAGCCTACAGTATGCAAGCATTGCAACATCTCCTGCAGCATTGTCCAGCACATTACCTTGTTTGAAAATGTTTGTCTTATACTTCCAGCATATCTCTAAAAATCTATGTCCCTCATAACTGCTGTATTTAGTCTTCTATCCCTCCCCTTTGTGATGTCAGAATAATTTTGATGGGTAAAGGAAGCATATTGGTATCCAGTAGAATATCCTGTTATGGAGGGGGGTCTCATTATCCTTGCAAACAACTATATTGTTATAAATTTTGTTTCCTGTTGTGGAACCACTAATTGTTAATTCAACACATACAGTGTTAATAGCCCCAAATATTCAAAAATGATGAATCAGACTTAAAAAAAATCAGGACTTCCATATTTTGTTAAAAATCTCATCATCTTTTTAGCTAAATGTATATTAATTTTTCATTGTTTTCTGATTTTTGAGCCTGAAGAACACTTCTGAGTCATGTTTTCAAGGTTTTTTTTGCAATTGTGAAAGTTAGCAGCCCACATGAAAAAAAAGAAGTAGATTCTCATTTAATCAGTTGACCCCAGGAGCTGAGGCTTTAAACCTGTGAAGGTTGGCAACACTCTATATAATACTGTTTCTCTATCTTTTTTTTACATGTTTGTGGTTTCTCTTCTTATTACTGGCCTTAAGAGAAGATTGGTTTCCACCTCATGCAGTTTTCTCTACTTCTAGCTAAAGTTGTTTGATCCACTGTAAGGTGAAGTATCCAGCAGGTATTTTACATGAATCTTATTAAGTTTATTTTTACCTCTTTGGCTGATTTGTTGTTGCAACAATTGAGCTAGCCCAATGCTTCTGAGCTAATTGACATCAAGTACAACATACAAAACATAATATTAAATTCCCCAGGGGATCTATATAACAAATACCATGTATTTTAGGTAATGACACTTCAACCATTCTAGGTAATGTATCTTCAAGACTCTATGAGTCAAGGTCTCCTTGAGAGTTAGCTTGGAGTTTCTATACACAAGTTCTCCTGTTGGTAGGGTTCTCCTGTTGTCCCATCATATTATTAGGTGACACAGTCCTGGAAGGAGCTTCTGGCTTATTGCTGACTCACAGCAGCAGAGAATGGTAGGATCTGGGACATACTGGTCCTAAAGGAAAAGAACTCCAGATGTTGATGAGTCCAGGAGGAGCAATTTCCCCCCACCCTTTATTACTGGTTGCAAGTCTAGTTGTTGGAGATGGATGGGAATTCCACCAACTTAGGGAGTACAATATGAGACATGGACAGTCTGGAAAGAGCCCAGTGCAAAGCAACAAAAATTATGAAGGGCCTGGAAGACAAGACTTATGAGGAAAGGGTGAAAGAACTAGTGTTATTTCACCTGGAGAAGAGAAGACTAAAAGGGGATTTAATAACAGTTTTCAAATACGTGAAGGGTAATTATAGAGAAAATGGAGATGGGCTGTTCTCTGTGGCCACAGGGGACAGGACTAGAAGCAATAGCCTCAAGCTGCAGCAGGAGAAATTTAGGTTGGAGATTGGGGAGAACTTTCTGACTATGAGGGTGGTTAAGCATTGGAACAGGCTACCTTGAGAAGTTGTAGACTCTCCATCCTTGGACACTTTTAAATGCAGGTTGGATAGACAATTGGCTGGAATGGTTTATTTAGGGATGGTCCTGCCTTGAGCAGGGGGCTGGACTAGATGACTATGTGAGATCCCTTCCAACCTTACTTTCCTATGATTTTCTGAACAGCAGAAAATGTGTTGAATATCTTAAATAAAAACACCTTGCATTTTGTTTTTTATAGGTCTCATTGCTTGATCGGTCCAGCAGTTCTGGATCATGCTCAGAATTCAAAGGTTATAAGGGATTAGCTTTGCTGGATACCTGGAGGTAATGAAATTAAGAAATATTGTGTTAAGAAATATTGGTATTTGTGCTGTTCAGCTACTAGTATTGGAGATAGCTCTATATATTTACTGCCTGCATTGTTTGTCTAGGATAGTAAAGTGCCTTATGGTTAAAGGATTATTTTGTATGATTTTGCTAGGGGGTATTAGCAGCTAGGACAACAACATAAAAAAGGGGACTTAACTCCACATTATTACAGATCTTGAATTTCTTTTGAAAGTGATCCATACATGCAATGCATTTTATTCCCAGAACTAGCTGGTAAACAAATCATCACTGGATATTTGTGTGACCTTTATGTCCTATATACCTATGTAGGTAGCAAAAAAAGAGTAAAGGTTAACATCTTTTGTTTCCAGAGGGGAAAGTGAGGAGTTGAAAGGGATGAACTGAGGAGGCATAGCTTAAATAGACATGATTTTCTAATATAATAAAATTGTCTCTGTACCATGGAAACTAGGAATAAGCTCCTTAGAATGCACTTTAAGCTCATAGGTTCTATATAAGCGAGGGCTGTAATGCAATTTGCCTCGTTTAAGAGAGGATTATTAGTAGGGACAATCATAGTCTTAATGAAGTGTCGTATTTTTCTCTTTGACATCACTTTTTAAAAATGGAAACAGTCAAAATTCTTCCCAGTTCTTACATCCAATAAACACCAGGAAAATCTGACACAGTGAATTGATTAAGGCAGAAGCCTCTTTGTACTTCAGATTTCATTTAATTATCCTTTCATTGTGCAAATCATGAACTGAATTGCTATATAACACTCTTTTGAATGGCTATATAACTCTCTTTCCTCTGTAACTTCCTGTGTGGTATTTAGCACCATTACAGATTTTTTTCCAGGGCTTCCAAACAAACATTTAATCACACTGACAGATAATGCTATTATGTTTATCATGTGATAATAAGCCCATGCATTAAAGGGGTAAAATGTTTAAATTTAAATGCAATCTTTAGGGAAAGCTCTCCTGACAGGGGTTACAATTTGCCTGTGAATCTAATTATACAACATGCCGTAATCTCATTTAGTTCTGTACGTGAAAGAATCTGATGTAGACCATATGCATGCCTAATGTTGCACTGGGTATATCTCTTGCCTTTGAGAGCCAGTTATCTAAAACACTGTCAAGATTTGGTCTGGAACTTTAAAAATAATTATTTGCACAGATATTCATAATAATCCCATGGAACCTTGAAAATTAAATCTGATTCCTTACAGAGGGCCAGAGTTTGACACACACACTCCTGGGATGGTTTCATTGACCTCAGTGAGACTACTCATGGAACAAAGTATTATTCAGCATCAGTTAGAGTGGTTGATTCCTGCCTTGAATATTTTCTCTGCATCATTTATGTATCTTTGATCATTGTTATAAGATTACTCAGATGTGCTCAGTGTCATGGAAGTTTCCTTCCTTTCACACAAAAAGAGCACGGGAGCATTTGTTTTGGCCTATGTGCAGATGCTGCATATGACGGGGAGTAAAGAACCTTTGAAACTCCAGAGGTGTGATGGGTAGAAGGCTATCTGTAAGCTTGAGAGAAACTTAACCTCGTTCTCCTCATTGGTTTAAGCTCCTCCTAAGGAGAGGTTTTCAAATATGGGTGACTATCAAAGCCATCTGGAAATTCTGTAATGAAACATTTTTCTTTTTTATTTCTGTCATTGTGCAGTTTGTTTTTCTTAACACACTCCAATGCTATCCACCATATGTGCAGTAGTTCTAATAGCTTTTCAGACATTAACTAATCTCACAACATATCTCTGAGGAAAGGCAGTATCATTACTAGAGGGGTAATAGTTGTCAGCCGTGGTGGCAGCTATTTTTGTGTCTCCCACTTTGTAAAATGGGGATACAGATCAGTAGCATAACTGAGATGGAAACAGAAGCAGAAAGATGAAGTGATTTGCCAAAGGTCACAGGCACCTGGTAGGAGGGGGGGGGGGCAGGCGGGCACCGCTTAGCCGGCGGTGTGTTAGGGGAGGGTGCACTAAGCCATGGCACAGAAGTATAGGAGTGGATACGGGGCTTTTGACACACCCCTGGGCCTGCCCACAAATTGTGCCCCCCCCCAGACTCAGGAGGCATCAGTCACCCCTGCCTAAGGTCATATAATGAGGTGTCTGGTAGAGCTGGGTGTATAAGTAAAGAGTTCCTGATCCCTGCTCATGGGCTAGTACAACTGGATCATACAATGGATGCCACTGGAAAACAGCAGCTGAGTATAATTGTTGTAATTTCCCTTTTAGGAGTCACCTGAAGGAAGATGAAGGCAGCCCCTGTAGAATCCCATCTCTGTTTTCAATCCCTGGGATCAGAAATTTTAAGCATTTAGTCGTTTCTATCAGGACATTCAGTCCAGATGGAAGGGTTTAATAAAGAGGCTAACTCTCTACCTTGGTACTGAGTCATCATGATATGCTAATTCAAAGCTCCTAGCAACAGATAATAGCAATCACTGTTTTAGTTTCCTGAGTTTTTTCAATTTTCTTTTTTTAAGGGATGTTTGCTAGACCCCATGAAAACACCACAAAGAACTAGAGAAGAACAGTTTGAGGTGAAGGACCATGTTGGCACAAGAACAAATGGGAACAAAACTGGACAGGACTTCATTTTGGCTGGAAATTATGAGGCGGTTTCTAAGTGCCAGAGGAGTGGTGTCCTGAAACTTGGCCATGCAAAAATCCTAATTGTTTTTAAGATGGGCTTAATCGGTTTATAAAGGGAATTATGATATACTTGCCTGTAGTAGGACAAGATTGAGGTTGATAATTTAGGGGGTCCCGTTCAGACCCATTTCCTTAAATTAAGACCCTAGTCTACCAGCTTTCTTGATAGCTGTGTTGACTTCATGTTCTTATATGCTGTGGGATGAGCAAGAATTAACTGAGAAAATGATGGCTTACAATAGTCTTTAAAAATATAGTTGTACAAATACTATGAGCTGGTCAGAAATTATTCTGAGTGTACAAAGCTGATGAAATGGATAGAGCTTTGGTAGCTTTCTGGATCTTGTTCTGGAGTTATTACAGAGCCAAGGGCCCAATTTATCCTTGGCTTAATTCTGTGGAAGTCAGTAGTTCTGCCCCAGTGTGAATTTGACCCATCATGAATGTGTGTGCTTAACTATACTGGAGATGAATTTTGGTGCTGTTTGAGCTGTGCTGCAGCTTGGTCATTGCTCACATAAATCAACAGCTCTGTTTGCCTTCTTTTCATTGGTTTTGCAGGTGTAACAGAGTAAGAGTACTTTAAATACACAAAATAGAACAGACCTAGTAGAAAGCAAGAAACAGCCAATTGTACATTGCCCCTTTGCTGAGACATGCTAACCAGAGCAGCATGGGGGCCCTGTCTTCCCATGGCTTAGGTAAGAGCGACATCTTGTGGTAGTTTTATCACCTGTATTTGCAGACTTCTAAATTTCTTCAACTTTTCTTTTCCTGTTGAGATCACACATGATACAGCACTTGATCTGAGCCTTCAAAAGACCTAGAAGCTAATAAAAATGCCACAAATACACATATTAAGGACAGTGCCAGTTTTCTGGCCTTTTGTACTTTCTACTCAGGCTATCTTGATTTAAATCAGCCTCTTAAAAGCAAGTTTTAGTGCAACCCAGGTTAATTAGGCAGAGCAGGTTATAACTCTGTTGCTATTAGTAATAAAACATCTCTGTCTGCTTTAAGATTTTGTGCTAGTGCTCATCACTGTGGTATTTGAATATTTGTCAGGTTAATTGACTGTCATAACAAGGTCCTTTATGGAGTCCTCAGGTAGTCTTTTTCTTGTTCAAGGAAGCTCTGAGGGAGGAAGGATTCCTGATTTTTTTTTTTTTTGGTTTGGAAAGTAAGGTGTTTTTTCTGATGACGAATCATCTCCTGAAAAGTTTTCTCAAGGAGGAAGTTCTTGTTGCATGACCCAAAGGTAGTTTGAATGTCTCTGGAAATTCATACCACAGCCACAACCCCTCAAGCAAGAAATCTTTATCTTAAGTTCTCCTGTGAGTCATCCTGGAGCTTCTGCTCTGTCTCAGAGGAGTGCAGTTGTCCTTCCAGCTCACAGATGGAGATTTGATCTGTAATGTATCCAGCACCCAATCTATTAATGGCTCTGAAAATGAGGACTGAGTGGGTGCTGGTGGGACCAGGGCACAGACTTGATATGCAGCAATAACTTGACATCATATGGGAAGCTATGCTTTTCAGAAGATGGAGCCCTGACATTGTTTTTGCATGTAACTTTTGATGTGGTGAATGACAGTATTCTAGTTGGCAAGTGACAAATCCATGTGTCACTATCTTTAGGCTCTTGTCTGGGACTAAGGTACAGAGTTTCCTAGTGAGCTGGCGGTGAAAAATTGCAGTTGCTACTTTAGTAATAGATGCTACCTGATCACGATCATCTAGGCCCTGGAATGAGTCAAACAGGCATTGACATGTTCTTCCAGGTGAAGAGGTAGAGAGTACCCTAGCAAGTTCTTCAAAGCATTTCCCTCTTTCATGCAGTGTCGCTTCACTCTTCTCTGGCTTGAGTTTGCACCAGCTGCTCTTCACCCAGAAGCTGATCTCTTGTAGCCATCATGACACCTGGGTAGTAGTTTTTGCTTGCAGTTGTGGAAAATGATTTACAGCTGAGCATCGTCAGCCTGTTGTTGCATCTCAGTGTATTTCCACATGGTCTCATGAGGGCAGGAATCCCTATGGAGTCCAAAATTGTGGGAGCCCTCAGGTAAGTTGATCAGTTCCCCATCACTACTCTGGTCTCTCTTGAGGCCAGAGTGTGTCTCAGTGCGCCGGGACTCAGGATGTGTGAGTTCAATTCTTGGTTCTGCCAATCATTTGCTCTTTGTCCTTAAGTAAGTGCTTAAGTTTTCACATGTGTAAAACAGGTATAGTAATACTTATATTACTGTATGATACATGTTGCAACATGGGGATTATGTGCTATGTATGACACTGAATAGGTATTACTACTGTACTAAAATCCTTCCACTGTCAAAATATATTCCATTGTTTCCTGTTGTTATTTTAATATAGTAACTTGCAAGGACATTTTAATGTTTATTTCAGTGTATATTCTTCAGCTATGCTGTTGTCAACTGAGGTAGTCTTGTAAGATTAGTTTTGTCCATTTGGGTTTTTTGGTGGCAGGGGGGTGTATTTATTTATTTTTTGCTCCATTGCTGTAATTTTCTGAGCTTTTTGAGTTTTATGTACATGTATCTGTTATCTTAGAAGGTCTGCATTTCAGTAGGCATATGCAATCAGGTTTCTGTGGTCTATGCAGTAATCATGCCCATAAATATTTTAAGATTTACTGCCTTTTTGGAAATAGCTTCACTATAAGCTACAGAGTTTTGGATTGGGTTTCAGTTCCATTATCTCAGAGGTGGGCAATTATTTGGGCTGGAGGGCCACTTAGGGAGTTTTAGTGAGCTGTTGCAAGCCAGGTCAGCACCGTGCCCCAATCCTCTCCACCACACTTCACCAAAAGTCCCTAAGTGGTGGATTACTAGACGGTCTGGAGGCATTGGATGGAGCGGGTGCGTGGGGTCACCATGAAGACTGTCCTGGGACCCCAGCAGACGGGGCACACTCAGCTGGGTGGTGGGTGGGATGGGGCTGTGGGCAGGCAGGAAGTTGTGTCCGGCAGTGGGACAGGTGAGTGCTCTGGATCTAGGGCCAGGGGCCAGGATTGTGGGGTGATACCATGGGGCTGGCGCTGGGACAGAGCTGTGTTCTGCTTTCCACATGACAAATCATGCCTGGCCCAACCTGGGAGGTGGTGGAGCACACGCTTGTGACCTGGCCTCTACTATCTTCACTCCAGCACAGGCATGTGTAGGCAGCCCCAATATAGCATGGCAGCACAGCAGTGTTGCCTGGTACACTAATCCAATCACAATCTGTCGGGGCTGTCCCGTGCTGCTGGTCTGCACTGCTCTGCAGACACACTGTACTGGGGTTGCCCAGTGCCCACGTGTGCTTCTGCTAGAGCAGGACAGGTGTGCACTCCATCTCCCATCCGGATCAGGTCGGTCATGATCTGTTGTGCAGAGAGTTGATAACGGCTCTGCCTTGTCCCTGGCCCCATGCTGTTACTGCCCTGCGATCCTGCCCTGGCCCTACCTGCCTGTTGCGCTCCCAGACGCCACTCCCCACTCTTCCGCAGCCCCATCCCACCTGCATAGCTGAGTGTACCCTGCCTGTGGTGGTCCCTGGCTGGTTTCCATGGAGACCCCACCTGCCTGCTTCATTTAGCAACCCCAGCGGTGGGTGCAGGGCGGACCAGCCAGGGTGCCAGGCAGTGGGACCAGGTCTGGCAGCAGTGGTGACACTGGCAGTGGCAGCCAGAAGGAGCTGCCTCTGCCAGGGCTGCCAGGAAGCAGAGTCCAGCTACCATGTCACTCAAGCTCTGTTGCACATCCAGGGGCAGTGTGGGACTGGTTACATGTGCCATGGCTTGACTGTGCCTGAAGCCTGGGTTGGGCTTGGCCAAGAGATCTCCTGTGGGCTGGATAAGATCCCTTGGTGGGCTGGATCTGGCCCGCAGGCTGTATTTTGCCCACTGCTACATTATCTGGTTTAATTAATTTGTACCACACATCAAAAGCCCTCACCCCATTTGGCACTAATCAATATCTTTATTGGCTGTCTCAACACTGTAGTCAAGGAATTAGGGAACATGGAGGAGAAACTACTTCCTTCACACTTTAGGACATCTTTCAGGTATGTTGCCTAGCAGAAAACGGAAGCTTGTGAGGAAGTGACAGTTGGGTGATGGGACTGGCAAGTGGATGTGGAGCATTTCACATAGTTGGTTGAAATTTGTCTCGGCATGTAGTAACTAAAATAATTAGCTTCTGATGGCTGCTCAGTGCCCTCTAAAATGAGGTGGCAGTCCAAACTGCACTGGAGAGAAGTCTGCTCTGTAACAATCATTAACCACAACCAGTGTATAGTTTGGCAAGTTGAGAGGGAAATTGCAGAGAGGGAAAACTTTCCCACCCCCACCATAAAGGGCCTTGCTTCTTAGTCTTTACAGACCCACCATAAAGGGCCTTGCTTCTTAGTCTTTCAGCTGCACTGGGTGTGTCTACACGTGCATTTATGCCAGCTTAAATTTACTGTGCAGTAAGCAGCAATAGGCCAGCATCTACATGTGTAGGCATTAAAGCACATTAATGCTGTGTGTGGACTGACTTGGGACTAAAGTTAGTCTCAAGTCAGTCTACACACACAGTGTTACTGTGCAGTAAGGTGTCTACATGTGCATTATTATGCAGTAACTAATCGGGTGTAAATTTGACACCTGCATGATGCCTGTATAGACACGTGCCTGTACTGTGCAATAATTTCAGTTACTGTGCAGTAAATTTGCACATTCAGACATTCCCACTCTGCCTTTCCCATGGCATTGATCCTGTAGGGCTTAAAAATCTGGTCTTCTTTCCACCTTGTGGAATTAAAAAAAAAAAAGGGGGGGGGGGGAAGAAGATTCCCTACACTTAGCTGTCTCCCAGTAAGCATTTCCTACTCCTTGTAGGGTTTCTGGGTCTAGGAGGTTTCTTGAGACAGTTACAGGAAACCACCCCACTCTGCTTAGGATGTAGCCTTTTATCCCAAGTTCTATTCCTCAGTTGCTGTTCCACATTTGGGGAAGTAGCTGTTCTGTTCATCAGATTCTATGTGACATAAATAAATTTGAAACTGTCGTAGTCTTCTGGGTGCTTGGCCTGGAAAGGAGGCATGTTGTTGGAGCACTGAAGAGAGTCTGGTTCTTTAACCGTGCCCAGAGAGGAGATCATCACGGGGCTTGGGCTTCTTGAGTTGTCAGTAAGAAACATTTCAAAAGTGGTGAATGCACTGCAAGGCAAACAAAATGTGTAAAAAAAATCAGCCTTGGCATATGGACCGATATGTGTTCTGGAAATCCACTCTGTCTTATTCTACGTTCTGTTTTTGAAGCAACAAAGGAAGAGGTTGAGTGAACTCACTGGAGTGGTTTTATTAACCACTACATTTTGCTGAGAAATGTGATTCCCTTATTTCCTGATCAGAAATATGGGTAGCTGCTTGCTCTCTTCCTAATTCCCCTGGAATGAAATGTAAAAAATCTGCAGGGTTGCCAGAATGGAGCCAGATCCTCAGCTGTTATAAATTTGCATTGCTCCATTGAAGTTGATTTACAGAAGTTGAAGATGTGGCCCATGGTGGTTAGTAATCTGCATCTGACTTGGTATATGCATCTAATTATTAGGAAGTTTTTGGAAGCCATCCCCTGTCCCTTAGTTATTCTAGTATAAGCCCAAGTCTCTTTTCAGTGAGACTGTATAACCTTATACTATGTTCCCTTTTCTTTTGACTTCTATGCTTCAGATCTAAGAGATCTAAAAGTTTCATGGCCAGGAAGAACAAGAATGATGAGAGGCCCACTTTCCTCCCTCTTTGATCTCTGATAAATTATAGACAGTAAATTATATCTGCTAGCAATTCTTGAATTTAACGTAAGTCTCAGGAAACCACACAGAGGCTTTCATAAAAATACAAAACTTAAGGAGAAAAGCATGCCTGAATTAGAAAGCCTTTCTCTGCCTTTGTTTGATCAGGGAATGTGTGACCTTAAATTTGTTTATATCTCAGTAAAAAATTGTAGTGGGCTTTCAGAACTTTAAGATCCTAGAACAAAATAAAGGGAAGCTATTGAGAGTGTAAGAAAAAAATATGCATTTTCTTTGTTTCAATTTATGTAGATAGCTATAGGCCAATACAGAGGGCATCAGAGGGGACTAGACTGAGCCATGTCTGAGTTTAACTGTTTAGCTGGAAGTGGAAGGTCTTTCTCTAGCAAGGAGGATCAGTCTGACAGAAAACCACCCAAACCTGAAGTCATGGGAGAGGACATCTCTTAGACTACTTAGGGCTTTCAAATGGTTATGTGGTGGGCTTGCCGTCAGCAGCCTGGTGCACCTGTTTTCGGAGAGGTTTAAAGTATTTGATGGGAATGTTTCCCTTCCCCACCAATCAGGTGATGGAAGGGGAGAGGCTTGCCCCACCTCTACCCAGGGGTGAGGCGAAGAAACGGACCAGAGAGGGGACTAATTCTGCCTCTCCCTGATTGGTCCATTTTCAATCTGGAGGCAGAGCCTCCAAAGAGGATGAAAAAGACAGTATGCCCGGCACACAGGCGGCTTCAATGAGGGATGGCAAAGAGGGCTGAGAGGAGCTGGCTGAGCTGACCAGCAGGGTGGAGCAGTTGCCCCAGAAGCACATAGAAGATGCCTTGCTGGATGGGGAGGGACAGGCAGCTGTGTCCCCAGCCCCTCCATGCAGGGAGCACGGCGAGTAGTGCATGGATTGGTGCATGAAGGGACTGGGAGCAGGCTGAGATCCTGGCACTGCATGTGGCAGCTTGGGTCTCCAACCCCTGCATGAGACAGGGCAAGTGGTGCATGGATCAGTGCATGGAGGGTGCGGGAGTGGGCTGAGACCTTGGTGCTGCATGGGTCTCAACTCCCTACATGAGGCAGGGTGAGTGGTGCATGGATTGGTGCATGGAGGATCTGGGAGCAGGCTGCCACCTCAGTGCTGCCTGTGGCAGCTCAGGTCTCCAACCCCTGCATGAGGCAGGGCAAGTGGTATACAGGTCGGTACATGGAGGGTCCCAGAATGGAATGGGACTGCAGCATGGCACAGGGCTGCTTGGATCTCCAACCCTCCTGCATGGGGGCAGAGGTGATGGGCATCATAGATTGCTCCAGGCTGGGAGCAGGCCACTGGTGCACATGATGGCACAGGGCCACGAGCAGGCTGACCAGTGAGGAGAGCCACATGGAGCAACTGAGGCCTCTACAGAGGGAGGAGCTGCTCCACCAGGGAGACGAGGAGAGCCTCAGCGGGTTCTGGCAGTTGTGAGTTGCCCGACAATGGGATTTCCACAGAGGAGGAGGGCTCTCTGCTCAGAGCAGCCAGGAATTGTCTGGGAGATTAAAAGGGGTGTGGGGGGAACTAAGGGATTAGGGCTCCGACCAACAAGGTTATTTAAATAATAGGGGTGTGCGAAGCAGGCCCTATTCGATTCAGATTCATCCCGAATCAGGGACAGTGATTCAATTCGTTGATTCAGATCACTGTCCCTGATTTGATTCAGCTAATCTAAAGATAATAGCTAATAATATAATATAATATAATAGATTAATCTATAATAGATTAATCTATAATAGATTAATATAGCTAATCTAAAGATTCTATGCTGATTCAGAGAATCAGCGATTCGGAAATAGACACAGCTTTAAAAGTTTTTTCTACATACTTCAAGGTACCAGTGTGACTTGTGAACACTGTGATGCTGGGGCACATGGCGCATCCTACAGGAGTGTCGGGAGTGGGGGTCCCTCCACATGCTCGGTGGTGAGCCCAGAAATGGACCAGAAGTACTTCCGGTCCACTTCTGGGTCCACTGGGGAGCATGCAGGAGGGCCCCTCCATGCTCCCCTGGCTCGGCAATCAGCCATGGGGGAAACCTGGTTTCCCCCTCCCACACTCAGGAGGCATCAGTTGCCTAGCTGGGGCAGGGGTGCAGGGGGACCCCCTGCGCGCTCCCCAGTGGACACAGAAGTGGACCAGAAGTGCTTCTGGTCCACTTCTGGGTCTGCTGCCAAGCGCGCTGGGGAGCCCCCCATGCTTCTGTGGGATGCTCTATGTGTCCCAGCATTGCAGCATTCATGAGCTGCCTGCTACCTAGAGGTATGTAGAAAAAACATTTAAAGTTGTGTCTATGTTTGAATCACCAAATCTTTCTGAATCTCTCTCAATCGATTTGGAGGGTTGTGAATTGATTCAGAGAGATTAAAGGGTCCTCTGTTTCGATTTGGATTCAGAGATTCAGCCACTGAATCAGGCTGAATCTCCACTGAATCGAATCAGGGACTGAAGTTTTGCACAGCTCTATTAAATAAGGTTAAAGGGTGTGGCTGAGATATCGGGGTGCTCCTATTTCCCCTTTCCTCACCTGGGGGCTGTTTTCCCAGGGCACCAACATTGCATCAGTGCAGCTTGCTGTGTCCTTCACTTTCTCTGGCCCTGCACCTCATGTTTTGTAAACCCTGTGCCTCATGCTTTGTAAATCCTGAGCCTCAAGATTTATAAGCTTGCACCTTATTAGTGTATAGGAATGCGTACCGTTTGATGTAACTCCTGCTTTGAATACTTAATCACTCACCTACCAGCTCTAGTATTAATCCTCTGCTAAAACATCCCCAGGGTTATCCTTAGGTCCCCTCCCCTCATGCCTAGAGGGCACTGAGTGGGGGTGCAGGGCCTGCCATCCACTCCAGAGGGCCCTCAGGGGATTGGCCTAAGAGTGGGTTCAGGGCTAGTAGAGTATATTTGCACAGATATGTATATATATAGATGTTGTATATAATTCCTAAGTTAATAAGATATAAAAGTTATATATAAATATTATATCTTATTAAATTTGTATATAGTTAAGACTCAACGTGTGTTCTGGCTCTGCTTTGTAGGGAGAGGAGAGCTGCGCACAACCGAGCAGCTACACCTCCTGTGGTGCACCTGCACCCATTAACATCCCTTCATTTGGAGAGGCGGTATGTCACTGAGTGCCACCCGGGTTACAGTTATATTTGGCGTTTGGGTATACTTCCAAAAAGTACAGAAACAGACAAATATTGCCGTTATATATTTCAGAGGTGCTTGGGTTCTTTGACTGATAACATGCATCTGGATTTCAGATCAATTTATTTACAGGAAGACAAAATATGTGCTTTCATTTAGGCCTGTGAAGATTGCACTGTAAGTGTGCATGCACCATGTGCATGTATAAATATATATAAAATGGACCTATATTGACATTGTTGAAGTATTTACCAAAGAGGGGGCTTTAAGGATAAAAGTTTTTAAAATGCCTTAATTGACGCTGAAGGAGCATTAGGCTCGTAACTGTCATAGGGCCAGATTTGCAAAGGTATTCAGGCACCAAAAGATGAAGACCGTCACCCAGTAGGATTTTCAAAAGTGCTTAAATGTCCAACTCCCAGTCTGCATCCATAGGTGCCTAGATTCCTTTACAGATCTGATCTTGGAAATGGGGTTTAGGCTTCTAAATTACCTAAGTGCTTCTTAAAAATGGAACCCATCTTGCCATGTGACTGCAATTGTATTTAGGCTTGGAGACATCTTCATCTCCTCTATCCATAGTTCATCTCCCTGACTAATCCTGTAGATAATTACTGCCACATCCCCGCAGCATAGACCACAACCACTGGATAGAAGAATGACCATGATGAATGAAGGTTTCTTGTTCCATTCATTGCAAGCCCCACACTGCAGTAGGATTGAAAGTCTCTGATAAAATATATTGTAGGAATTCCATGATAAGTTAAGGCCACTTGGAAAATCTGATGCTGCAAACTTTGATCACTTAGAACTTTTTGGTAGCTGGTTTCAGGAGTTCCTGTGGTCTGATGATGTTGAGTTAAAAATTGTAATTCTATCCAATAGAGGGCAGTAATGCACAGACACACAGCGAGGCAATTGTGGTATTGAATACAATGATTATTTTATACGACATTGTAGCTATTGAAATAACTTTGGTAGCTCAGATACCACTGATGTAGAAACTGTGGGTAAGTGGTAGCCGTTCGTGACAGTGGGAGTTTGTAATCAAAAAACCAACACAGACTTTGATTGCCGCTGTACAAATGTATCTGTACCATTAGTACCAGCTGGTTTTATCTGAGTCAGGCTCTCCCTTTCCTTTTTAAAGGGATAGATTTAGAATCCTTAGTACTTGTGTACGCTAATGATAATGAGGCTATTATGAATAACTGCCTGTGCCCTCTCATTTATTCATATCAATTGACATCCCTAACTGGGTTGAATCCCATAATCTATTTGCCCCATGTTTTAAGATAAGTCAAAATGTGGAGACATTCTTGGGGTACCGCATCACTTTAAATATCTTCCATAATCTCTCCACTTTCCAGCAGAATCTCAGGGGAAACATTTGCTCTCTTTACGTTTACAGTAAGTGGAACACAAAGGTCAAGAGTGTCTTGGCATTTGGGTGTCAGCCAACTTTGGAACCTTTTTAGGTTGAACTTTCCAAAGTTATTAAGATTGATAGGAAATGATTTAAATAGATGGAGGCTTTTGTGGACCTATCGTCAATTTCAGGAGCATGTTTTATTAAGGTGAATATTCACCCAAGGACATTTTACTTTCCCCTGGCATTACCTGGCCATCTACTTGCAGCATTTCCTACAGAAAGACATGCATGCTGCATGTCACACAAGGACAGATGCTATGCTCATTTTTTTGTTTGAATCTCTTCAGCTATTTCAGCAAAGAAAAGACATTTTCCCCCCAACACTGGGGGGAAAGGATTGCTATAATTAAGCCTTACCACATGTATTAATACTGGTATGTCAGAAATTCTAGATGTCACAAATTAACCTTCTGTCTTCTTGATTGCACGTGAAGGCCCTGATTCAGCAAAGCACTTAATCACATGTATAATTTTACACATATTTGTAAATCCCATGAAAGACAACAGGGACAAGGTATGACCTTAAGTAATCTGCTGAATTAGGGCCTTTATGGCCAGAAGATGCATCCTTTTCATTTGAAGTCATTTTATACTCAAGATCAACCTTATATTAGGTTGAGCTTCAAGCTATAAATTGAGATTAGAATGACATTTCCTTCCAGTGGATCTAAGAAACATATGAAAGAAAACAGAAAGTAGGAATACCAGGTTCCTGTGGCTTTTAGCAGGATATTTCAGTTTTGATTTGCAGAAATAGAATCCCTCCACATAGCTATATATTATGTTCTTAATTTTAGTTATGTGAGCAGCTTCCAAGGTTTCAGTTTGTAAGCAGTTTCATATGCCAATCAATGTTGGGCAGAAAAGGCCACTCCTTGAATCCAGTTTCTTTAACCGCAGTTAATCTTTTATTACTTGTTCTTACAGTTGGGCTCCTCACTCAGTTTTACCTTAATTCTTACCCCAGCAAACTTCTGTGGAAATCATTTGAGCAACCATGCTGCAACAAGACAGTCATAAGCCCAAGTAAAGGACTCAGCATTTGGCACAGAGATAGCAGAAATTAATAATGGAGGGCTGGTCTCTTTAGCCCCATCCCCAAGTATTGAGGTCATTTGAAAAATCAGTTAGTCCTTAATAGAGTGGGATGAGGTTAAAATCAAATCGGGATTTATTTTATGTTATTTATTTACCATTTGAACATAGTCCCTTAAATGTGCATGTTGTTTCACAGAAGGAATAAGTATGTGAAACCAACTTCTCTTGAGGTTTTTTCATATGGGGCCCTGAATACCTGCATTACCTTAGTGTCAGATGGAGTAAGTCCGCTGCAGCAAATTGAATTGTCCAGGCTTTAGCCTGATATGATACTTGCTGTTGTTGCTTGTATTTATTTTGAAATCTGTTAATTCATTAATTATTCCTTCCATAGCCTGTCATTGAAACACCACTATAGCTATGATTATGTCATTTCCTTTTCTAATCAATTCAATTTCTTATTACATTTCAGTAGAATCTCAGACAATTGCAAGAGACTTATGGAGCCCTTTTACTCCATTTTAATGGTTGGCAAATCTGTCCCCGGTATGTACTTAGACAAGAGGAGCGTGATCCTTTTCACTTAAATTCCACAATGAAAAAGCTTGTCTAATATTGCTCTACTTCTAATAATAGAAAATGTTGATATTGATTCATAACATTAACAGTGGTCTCAGCATTCATCCAAAAGGGATTATTAATTCCTGGCATGCATTAGTTAAAACATCTTATGAAATGAATTCAAAATCTTAAAATAATTCTCATCTAATATATATAAACGTGTATCTATGAAACAAACTCATTTTCTTTGGGTGCACTGATAAAGCAATTGCTCAGGGGATTGGAAGAATGACTTCAAGGGTTTTCTGCAATAAATTTTGTGGGAAGCTTCAGCATTATTCCTAAGTATTCAAGGTTCAGTAGAGATCATAATGGAATGAAAAGATATTTGTGTTTTTGCTCATTCATATGAATAACATCCTCAGGTATATAGAGGTTATTAAGAAGAAATACATATATTATAATATGTCTACAAAAATATTTTCCAAAGAGTGGGTCAGAATCTGCTCACTTTTATAATAGCCTAACTTCATTTACTGAAATGAAGTGACTTTGGATCTAGGCCACCGTAAATGAGAACACAATTTGGCTCTGTATTTGCAATAGTTTTTTCTAACTTTTCATTTATATTTGCAGTGTGAGCATACTCAGGAATCTTCAGTATCCCATCTAGCTCAGTTTACCAAGCTTGAATGTTCAAAGGTAACTGAGAGTGAGTATTCAGATTCTCAATATGCCCTCTGCCAGGATGTCTAGATTGATGATGATATAAACTTTAAATGGACCTCCATCTTTGACAATAATTGTGTGTAATTTAGGAGCAGACTCAGGCACACCGGGTGCATGTACATGTGCAATGAATGAGCCAGAATATATTCAATCGCATTAACTGCACATGTAGATGCACCCAGTGTGCCTGAGTCAGAGCCAGTTTGAGCTGGAGTAAACTAATCCTGATGTTATGTCTAATCATGTGTTTAAGTCCAGTAATTTACTGTGCTGCCGGATACCACTTGTATCTGATGGGACTGTCCAGCAGGGCAGTAAATTATCCTACTGCACCCTAAATGCTATGTGCATGTTGACAGTAACACTTTACTGTGCAGTAAATTAGTCTGCACAGTAGTAAAGTGTTTTGTGTAGATGTACCCAATGGGTGATTAGTCAGAGACTGAGAAGATATTCAGGATTGATTCTCAGGCAGGACAGACACCTGCACCTCCAAATGAAGTGAACTGGTGCTGCAAGTGCTCAGCACTTCTGTTGGTCATGCTCTAACCCAGTGGTTCTCAGACTTTTTTTTTGTGGACCACTTGAAAATTGCTGAGGGTCTTGGCAGACCACTTAAACTTTTTTTTGTTCTACAAATCAAAGCACAAAACTCATATTTTAATATCAGTAGTCTTACCTTACAAGTACATATATTCTTGATTGTTCTGTAACCTTTCTGTGGACCTCAGAGACTAGTGGTGGTCCGCGGACAACAGTTTGAGAACCTTTGCTCTAACCCTCTCGCATGCTATCCCTCTTTGTGCAGAGGACCAGCTCTAGCTCCCTGCACACTTCCTCCCTGTTTGGCCAATCTAAGTGAGACACAGGCATCAATGAATCTATGAATCAGGATGTGGTGTCCGACTGGCTTGCTGGGCTATGGCCGGGAGCCCGGAGCGTCAGGTGGGTACTTCAGTGAGTGGAGCGGAATTAGGCACAGATGCGTATTGGTAAAATAGATTGTTTACTTACGCCGCCAATGCGTGCAGCGCAGGAAGAAGCTGATTTTGGTTGCAGTTACAAACGTAGCGAGAGCTCTTTAAAACGAGACGAGACGTTCTGTAAATGGCTTATCAAGCATGCAGGAGAAGGGGTACGTCAAGGAGGTCGGTGACGGGGAGTCGTTGGTGGGTGATCAGTCCGCCAAGTTTACTCCGGGTTGCGTGCGGAGTTCTCCAACGAGGGCTGAAGCTGCTCGTACTTTTAATAGTTAACAGGCCAATTGCTAGTTGCCATGTGGGAATAATTTGTAACCGGCCAATGGGTGGCGCGCATGGTCAGCCAATTACAAGGGCTTGTGAAGTTTAAACAAATGTAGTCGTTGGGTTTTTCACTGTGCTGGAATTTTCCACTGTGCCATAGGCATTTACTTAATGGGTTCTGACATGCCCCCTTGCCGATGGCACAGTTTGGGTTTAAAGTAATTGTAGGTCGTTTAGGTCGTCGTCGTCTTGTTCGGGGGGGTTCATATGGCAAGCGGGTATATACAAAAGCAGATAGCGAAACAAGTTGGTTCTTAATAAATTGTACAACACAACAACCAACACAAACACAAATGCAAATACTCAAAAGGGGGATTAACAAAGTAATGAGGGGCGTTAAGAGGTTTAAGAGCCACGAAGACGCATTCCAGCCAAACCAGCCAAAGAGGTCAGATAACCACCCTTGTTCGATACCAGCGATTCTATTTGTATCGGTGGCGACTTTTCGAATTGCGTCAATCTGATCGTTTAGGGGTAGCGAGACATTTGGAATGCTAATGCAGCAAAGGTCGTGAGATAAATTAAGATATTGGCATAGGCCTCCCTGTTGGAGAAGCATTGCGTCTAGGGCAAGGCGGTTTTGCAATGTCATACGAGACGCTGCTTGTAATTGCTGGTTGAGTAAATACAAGCTATCAGCGGTATGATTGGCGAGCAGTTCGACTTGCTCAGTGAGTTGTGCGATGGCTACTTGGGCTTTGGCTATTCCAATTCCCCAGGCAAAGTAGCCTTCCATTGCCCATTTAGACACTTCATTGAGGCATTGCTCCCCAGTGAGGGTACTCCAGACCGCTTCTCGTTTTTGACGATGGAGCAACATTGGGCTAGGGGGTCTGGAGGTGTTGGCAAATAAGGGGGGGCAAAGCGACACGGTGGTTAAAAAACATTGTAATCCAGAAAGTGTGGCTGGGAGGGGTGTATATAAGTGCCCATCTGAACAAGCCCACAACATTCCTAAGGGGGCCGGGGTGGTTAATTGTGCGCAATTGCTCGAAAATTGACAGGCTTGTTGGGTCTGCTCGGGTGGACCAGCTTGTCTTACTTCAAGTTCAACACCGTGGCAGGCAGAACTTATTAAAGCTGCGCGCAAAGTGGGGTAATAAAACGGATACCAGGACTGATTATTGGATATGTTGACAGTTAGGGATGCGTTCCAAGTGGTTAAAGGCGTGGGTTTGACAAGGGGGGAAAGGGTGAGGTTGTAGGCGTTGAATGGCTTACAATTGGTGCAGGGTGGGAGTGCGAGGTGCCACGGGGGTTTTACGGTCCGCGGGTCCCAGGTTAGAGAGTTATCTGGCCTGGACCAATCTATGCCCTGGGGGTTAATTCCCCATGGGATAGCAGAGCATGCGAACTGGCTTGTGCCTTCCTTGCAATTTCTTTTGGTTGTATTAAGGTGGGAAAAGGTGAAATTTCCCGGCCAACCGTATTTGATGATTTTCGGACTTCCCTGTTGTACGGGTGTAGTTACTTTAATAAAAGTGCACGGCTCCCTGGACCTGGTTTTGAACCAGTTGGTAACATTTAAGGGTGTCAGGTAGGGGGTAAAGACAGGGTCGTTAATGGAGAGAGGAAGGCGTAGACAGGTGGTAAGACTGTCCTTTCCTGTGTGGTTATCTATGGTGTCGGCCCAAAATGACAGTAGGGTTAAAACAGTATTGGGGTTTGTAGGATTTTCCTCGTTGAGCGGGACAGTCATTGAAATTAGGCTAGCTAGGAAAAGTCCGATTGTGAAGGTGTCGGTAGGTGTCATGATGACGTCACGTGTCGGTGCCTCGGCGTTTGCGGTGGCACTCCTTCCTTCGGCCTGGGTTTACGACCGTCGTGCGCCTTGGGTTCTGGACTGTAAGGAGAAACTAAGAGCAGTAAATTTGTTTTATGACACTGCGTTTGTGGGGAGGCATGAACGGCAGGATAACCAGTTATGGTGAGCTAGGATTTGTTGCTGTTTTTTGCCCTCATCAAAGCGCACGGAGTAGGTGTTTGGGTACGGTTCTGCACTGATGATTCTTCCTTTGTATACTCGCGGGTGTGAGTGGCGTGGGTGTGGAATGGTGATCCAGACGAGTTTGTCCAGTGCGAACTTCAGGTGCCACGGTTCTGGGTGTCTGGGGTTAGACTTATCCCATAGGGTTTTGTCTGCATTGAGCGAAATGAGGACGTCATGGTTAAATTTCGCCCAGTTTTTGTAGGTCTCACCTCCCTTTAAGCGCAATCGCTCTTTATAAAGGCCAATGTGTCTTTCCACCACCCCATTGGATTGGGGATGGTATGGGAGGTGGAGATGCCAAGCGACATTATGGAGGCGGGCAAATTTGTCGAGTGCTGTGGAATTGAACGGTGGGCCTCTGTCTGATTGAATTGTGTTGGGGGGTTGCCAACTGGCAAACGCTGCAGTTAGTGCCGATATGACAGCTGTGGTGTGGCTTTTCCTTAGCGGGATTACTTGAAGTTGTCGTGTGCCAAGGTCGATGATGATGAGTCCTTTATTTGGAGGTTTCGCACCGGGCAGGGGTCCTAGCAAGTCCACTTGCCAGACCTTTCCTGGTGCAAACTGAAGTGGGTCTAATGCTCCGATTTGGTATTTCGTTTGGTGGCATTTCTCTTTGGCACAAGGCTCACAAGCTTGGGCTACTCATTCCCAATCAGTTCTCGACCCATAGGGGGTATGATTGTTCGTGGCTGACTGCCAGCGAGTGTGGCAAGCTCGTGGTCCAGGGTGCCCCCAATGATCGTGGAGCCAGGCCAGAAATGGGTCTATTTTACCCTTTTGCTTTACCTGCTCAACAGCTAAAACAATGTCCGTACGGATGGGGTCTTCCAAGAGTTTGTCGATAACTTCATGCACTGGGTCAGTCTCGGGCTTGTGTGACCTTGTGTGTTTGATTAGTGGGAGAATGGTGAAGGTGGACAACGTATCAAAAATGTCTTGCCAGATGTCTAAGTTTTGCATCGGCGCTCCTGTACCGGTAACGATTTTGTAAATATATTGGGAATCAATTGCGATCACGGGAGTGGGAAGTGTTCCATCGTGGTATTGGAGGCAATGTTGTACCACTTCTTTGAACCCTAGCAGTTCATTCTTTTGGGCCAAACTGTGTCCTGCGTAAAGTTTTGTGTCGTGGCAGGGTTTGCAATAGAATCCGTAGCCTCCATCGCCTCGGGTTGTGCCATCAGATGCCATCCACACTGGGGCTATCGTTCCGTAGAGAACAGGTGAGGCATTTTCTGTGGTGTCAGGGCTGGGTGGCAGGTCTTCACATTTCCAGCAATGCCAATGGTAGTGATGGTTTGGCACTATGTGTTCCAAGTGGGTGGTTCTCCTTGGAATTGCGGATCAGGGTTTTCGGCATTTAACAAGGGTAAGAGGGTGGTGCCGGGCGCCCGGAGTGTCCCATGTCCGTGAGACAACAGTTCTAGGCTGCCCTGCTATTAAGATTTTCCCGACAGCTCCATATCGGTGTTGAGCTGCTTGGAGGGTTCGGTGTGAGGTATAAGTTAATTTGCCATGAGAGTTGTGGGCTGTGGCCCACACGTGACTGGCAGTGTATCCCAGAGTTACTGACATTGGGTCGGCAAAATCGAATGCATGGAGTGGCGTTGTCCTAATGACCGTAAGGAGTTTATGGTCCTTCCTGTCCCTCTTGGTCCAGGGCGTGAATTTTTTAGACTTATTGCGGATGTGACGTTGAAGCTTTGCGAGTACCGGTAGGTGGGTTGGAGTGACATGGTGTCGGTACCAATTGAGATACCCAAGTAATTGCTGGAGTCATTTTTTATCTGTTGGTAATTGTCCCTCCAATGGGCTGGTGTTTGGGCTTCTGTGGGTTACGCCAAACGTTATGTTGTCGATGAATTTGGTGCCCAGAAACGTGATGTCGGTTGTAGGCTGTAGTCTCGATTTCTTTAAATTGACTGTCCACCCTTTATTGTTGAGATAGGTGACTAGGTTGTTAGTGACTTCGGCGACCGCTTGCTGGGTGCGGCCCATGATGGCGAGATCGTCGACGTAGCTCCAAATTTTTAATTCGTCTTGGCTGGGTAGAATGTAGGAGGTACGGAACTCCTTTAGTGTATCATTCATGGCGCCTGTGGCTAACGCTGGTGCATTGCAGTATCCTTGTGGGCAGACTGTCCACTTGTACATGGTGCCATTGACACACATGTTTAGTGCTCCCTCAACATCGTTGATTGGAATGGAAAAGAACATGTCTTTGAGATCAAGAGTTGTCCCAACCCACGTGTCTTTTTGAAATTGCGCCATTTCATACAGGCATTGGGGCAGTGTAGAGGGGCTAGGTTGCATGAGTGGTTGGCATCGCTTGTTGGCCTCATGATAATCCACCACTAGCCGGACTTCTTTGGGTTTTCCCGGTGTCGCGATTCCCCATCCCGGTGAGAGGCGAGTGCTGGCTGTTATCGGTTTTATGCACCCTTGTTGTTCGAGGCGCTGTAGAAGATCAATTAGTGCCCCCTTAAGGTGATCCTTGGCTGGGATTGGTTTATAGTGCCATGTAGATGTATTGTAGAGCGTGGGCCGGTGTCGGTCAGGCCCGGTTATAGAGAGTGGGAGGGCTTGCAATACTTGTTCCTTTAGCTGAAGAGTTTTGATGCCAGGGATTCCCAGGAGGTTAATGCCCCCTAGGACTGCCTCAAGCGCTTTGTAGTAACTGGCCACTGAGAATTTAACCTTTGCAGTGGTTGCTGTGGCATTTAAGCCTTGTACCATGATGGTTTTTGTGGTCTTCGTATGAGGTGTTGATGGGGTTATAACGTTGAC
>NW_005841995.1:493871-496787 GCF_000455745.1 Alligator sinensis
ACTTCTTTGAACCCTAGCAGTTCATTCTTTTGGGCCAAACTGTGTCCTGCGTAAAGTTTTGTGTCGTGGCAGGGTTTGCAATAGAATCCGTAGCCTCCATCGCCTCGGGTTGTGCCATCAGATGCCATCCACACTGGGGCTATCGTTCCGTAGAGAACAGGTGAGGCATTTTCTGTGGTGTCAGGGCTGGGTGGCAGGTCTTCACATTTCCAGCAATGCCAATGGTAGTGATGGTTGAGCACTAGTGTGTTCCAAGTGGGTGGTTCTCCTTGGAATTGCGGATCAGGGTTTTCGGCATTTAACAAGGGTAAGAGGGTGGTGCCGGGCGCCCGGAGTGTCCCATGTCCGTGAGACAACAGTTCTATGCTGCCCTGCTATTAAGATTTTCCCGACAGCTCCATATCGGTGTTGAGCTGCTTGGAGGGTTCGGTGTGAGGTATAAGTTAATTTGCCATGAGAGTTGTGGGCTGTGGCCCACACGTGACTGGCAGTGTATCCCAGAGTTACTGACATTGGGTCGGCAAAATCGAATGCATGGAGTGGCGTTGTCCTAATGACCGTAAGGAGTTTATGGTCCTTCCTGTCCCTCTTGGTCCAGGGCGTGAATTTTTTAGACTTATTGCGGATGTGACGTTGAAGCTTTGCGAGTACCGGTAGGTGGGTTGGAGTGACATGGTGTCGGTCCCAATTGAGATACCCAAGTAATTGCTGGAGTCAGGTTTTGTCTGTTGGTAATTGTGCCTCCAATGGGCTGGTGTCTGGGCTTCTGTGGGTTACGCCAAACCTTATTTTGTTGATGAATTTGGTGCCTAAAAACGTGATGTCGGCTGTAGGTTGTAGTTTCGATTTTCTTAAGTTGACTGTCCGCCCTTTATCGTTGAGATGGGTGACCAGGTTGTTGGTGACTTTGGCGACCACTTGCCAGGTGCGGCCCATGATGGCGAGATCGTTGACGTAGCTCCAAATTCTTAATTCATCTTGGCCGGGTAGAATGTAGGAGGTGCGAAACTCTTTTAGCGTATCATTCATGGTGCCTGTGGCTAACGCTGGTGCATTGCGGTATCCCTGCGGGCAAACTGTCCATTGTACATGGTGCCATTCACGCACATATTTAGTGCCCCCTCAACATCGTTGATTGGAATGGAGAAGAACATGTCTTTGAGATCAAGAGTTGTCCCAACCCACGTGTCCTTTTGAAATTGTGCCATCTCATACAGGCATTGGGGTAGCGTAGAGGGGTTAGGTTGCATGAGTGGTTGGCATCGCTTGTTGGCCTCACGATAATCCACCTGATAATCCACCACTAGCCGGACTTCTTTGGGTTTTCCCGGTGTCGCGATTCCCCATCCCGGTGAGAGGCGAGTGCTGGCTGTTATCGGTTTTATGCACCCTTGTTGTTCGAGGCGCTGTAGAAGATCAATTAGTGCCCCCTTAAGGTGATCCTTGGCTGGGATTGGTTTATAGTGCCATGTAGATGTATTGTAGAGCGTGGGCCGGTGTCGGTCAGGCCCGGTTATAGAGAGTGGGAGGGCTTGCAATACTTGTTCCTTTAGCTGAAGAGTTTTGATGCCAGGGATTCCCAGGAGGTTAATGCCCACTAGGACCGCCTCAAGCGCTTTGTAGTAACTGGCCACTGAGAATTTAACCTTTGCAGTGGTTGCTGTGGCATTTAAGCCTTGTACCATGATGGTTTTTGTGGTCTTCGTATGAGGTGTTGATGGGGTTATAACGTTGACCTGGGCCCCTGTATCGAGGAGGAAGAAAACTTCATGCCACGTTGTTGGATTGGTGGGGTCATAAACGATGAGTTTGGTGTAGGGGCGAGGGTCTGCGGGGTCAGGTTTAAGGGTGCTGCTGCCGGCCCGACCAGCAGCAACTACTGGTTTTTTGGCTTTTCAGTATACTTAAAGCCCAGTTCGCGTGCCAGTTGTTGTTGTCCTGCATCCCCTAGGACGCGTAGCTGTTGCTTGGTAAGCTTGGAGTGGTTCAGGAGAAATCCGAACATGGCTCTCTCTTCCGGTGTCCTTTGAGGTGGCAGTTTCGATTCCTGGTCGGGTTGATGGTATCTTGGCCTTTGGTACTTGACCGGGTACGCGGTGAGGCAGTTCAGTGCGTCGGCTGGGTCCGTAATCGCTGTCTTCATGAGGGCTTGTAGCCGCGGGAGTTGGCTTAGGATGTTCCCGGCCGGTTGAGTGGCTAACGGCTTGAGGAGGAGCCGAAGGGTGATGGTGCTGTCTCCTCCGTAAACCTCTACGCAGGCTTCTATGGCTTCGAGGGTGGCTGGGACTGCTGCGGGATTTCGTAGGTGGCGGTGGGCCCACCCCCCGTTGCGTTGGGCTTGTGACAGCCCCAGCTGATGTACTCCTGGGTTCCAGGAGCAGTATGAAACCCCTATTATAGCTAACAGGAGTTGCTCTGCAGTGGCTCTTCCTGACCGTCCGTCATGCCACGCGTGAGATTTGTGATCAATTTGTCCTGTGACAAGGGACGGGAGCGGGATGTTCCAGTGAACGTTACCCATTACCAGCGCTAGGTCGGTAACGTGTCCCCCGCTCCATGAGGCCTGATGGGTTAGGAAACAGGCTTCCTCTAGGTCTAATAACTCAGACCCGAATTCCACTACAAGGCGGCCCAGCCAGATAACTAGCGTCTCGGCAGGCTTTATTTTCGTTTCCCTGCACAACTCTTGCAACTCAGTTCGATTACGGGTGCGGTAAGTGGTGGTGGTGCGGGTTACGCCTTGCGGGTCGGTTGTTTGTTTGACCAAGGCTATGGGGTGAGCGGCTGCTGGGGGTGTTGGTGTGCCTGGTGGGAGGCTTGGGTATAGGTTCCCGCTCGGTAGTTCCTCCCCGCAATAAGGGGGCGGGGCCATTGGGGGTGGCACCGCCCTGGGGGGCAGGGCCGGCGGCTGGGCTT
>NW_005841995.1:497911-501908 GCF_000455745.1 Alligator sinensis
CTTCTAACTGGTCACTTGACATGCACATTCCTTTATGCCTTATTTTATGCTAATCTGTTGGCTTTAGAGCCACTCACAATCTTGCCGTATGGCTGTTACCCTATGGGATCAAAAGGTGTTAGAAATTATCATGAAAGGTTACTGCCCAAACTCGGTTTTGCCCAATAAACAAATTACACCACATTACTTTGACGTTTGAAATTAGCATTACTCTGCCCTTAGTTTCTTATTCCTGGATTCCTTGGAATGTGCTAATTATATTAGGTGGTCAGATCTTGTTATGGCTTGACCTTTAAAAAACCGGTTAGATCAGCTAATCTTGTAGCTCTACTTATTTTGGGGGCTCAGTAGTCCCATGATCAGTGCAAACAGTTAGATTCAACACTTTGGTTAAATTGTGACAGACAAATTCCACTTGCAGGTTGCAAACTTGCAAGCTTTGCATTAGCTAATCTTAACTAATTAGACAATTGCCTGAATGTCTCTAAGAGCATATATTTATTGCTCATGATAGTAACCCCTCTGGTTCTGGCCACCACAGGTGCCTCCCTCACCCTACCCCAGCTCGCTTTCCTGATTATCCGGCAGGCAGAGTCAGCCCAAGAGTAGCAGCCCACCTTCCTTCCCACCAATCCATACAGCGAGCCCCAGCCCCCTTTGCCAAGAGTGCAGAATCACTCTGTGAAGGAGGCAGGTAGGGAGAGGAGCCAGGCTGCAGTGCTGTGTGGGCTAGGGGCTGGCTGGGAGAGGGTGCGGCTGTGGGAGGTGGCAGTTGCACTGGGCGGTCTGCTGTCACCACCCACCATCCTTATTAAAAGGAAGTGTTTCACATGGGGGGTCAGGGGTTGGGCATTGCCTGCACTGTGACCTGGCCCTGGTGGCAGAGTCCCCAACTGCACTTGTCTGGCCCCAAAGCTGCAAGCTGGTGTCTGCACCTGGCAGGAAGCCAGGATGTGCCTTAACCCTGCAAGAGGCTGTACCTGGCAGCACAGCTCTGTGCTGGCCTGGCCGGGCCCTGCAGTGCTGGCCCAGGGGGGAGTGGGGAGAGCAGGCAGCAGTGGAGGTGCGGTTCCTCAGCTGGGCTCTGGCTCAGCCACAGTGGCCCCTTGGGGTGCCCTGGAGGAGCCCAAGCTGAAGCACAGCATTGGCGGCCAGCAGTGCCTGCACCTGCATCCAGGCCCAGGCACACCATGAGCATGGGGTATAGCCCAGAGTAGGGCAGACCTGAGGTGTTCTGCAGGGGCTGAGGTGCTCACTGACTTTCTTCCTCCTGCACTTGAGTGACTTCTTCCTTCTCTGCTGACCCCACGCATTCCTCAGTCCTGGACCCGCAAAGCCTCTACCAGAGGCCGCGGGGCTCCTCCTAAGGCCACCTGGTCGGGATCCCGTGAGGGCTTGGGGCTGCTTGTAAGCCACCGCAGCTGTCGTGTGCAAGCTCCACTCCCTGCTGGTCTGGCCGAAACTTTGAGACAGAAGAGACACTTGTTAAAAAAGGTTGAAACCCCCTGGCATAGAGTGTTATGTGCTTGACAGTGCATTTCAATGGTGGTCAAAAACAAATTTAAAAGAGTGAAATTGACTCTGCATTTAAACATTTAGGATAAAAGCTTATCTGGGTATGTAAAGAATTTGGGTAATAATGGTGGATCACATTATGAACAAGCAGTATTATATATCTAGAGGAAAATCCATTGTTAGAACAAATTATTTTGCTCTGAAATTTAATACATTTATCACATTTTGTTCTTATATATCACACTGATTGAAGGCTTTGAATGTTAGTTGATCTGCACGTGGTAAAAATTTTAAATGGCATTAGAGTTATTTTATTTAAAGGAAATTTTAGATTGATATGTGGATTCATTGACAGAGATGAAAATAGGTTTTTGGTCATTAGATAAGCGATATATCAAAATCACAACTGGAGTGTTTCTTTTCTTTCTTTTTTTTTAAATGTCAAGCTAATACAGAAGATCGTGTCTGGCCTAACTTTGGCTTTCAAATCTACTCTGCAGAACATACACTCCAGTGTCCTGCTTTTTCTAATGTATGACATAGTGCTGTAAGTGGAGAAAGAATAGCACATTAGAGCTGAGATCAACCCTGCAGATATCTCTTGGCTCCCTGTGCAAATTTAGGCTCTTATTCTGCACCCAGTTCTGAATGGGCAGGCCCCCTCCCCTAAATTCACAGACAAGATAACCATTCAGGAGAAGCCTCTTAGAATCATAGAAAATTAGGGCTGGAAAGGAACTCAGGAGGTCATCAAGTCCAGCCCCCTGCTCAAAGCAGGACTGTCCCCAACTAGATCATTCCAGCCAGGTCTTTGTCAAGCCGGGCCTTAAACCTCCAAGGATAGAGATTACACTACCTCTATAGGTAACCCATTTTAGTACTTCACCACCCTCCTAGTGAGAAAACTTTTCCTAATATCTAACCTAAACTTCCCTTGCTGCAACTTGAGATTATTGCTTCTTGTTCTGTCATCTGCCACCACTGAGAACAGTCTAACTCAGAGGCAGGCAATTATTTCGGGCAGAGGGCCACATACTAAGTTTTGGCAAGCCATCAATGGCTGCAGGACAGGCAGCCAGGGGCAGATAAATATTAATTTTCTAAATGTTTTAGGGGCCCCGCAGGCCGATAGGATGGGCTGGTGGGTCGCATCTGGCCCGCGGGCCACATTTTGCCCACCCCTGGTCTAACTCCATCCTCCTTGTAACCACCCTTCAAGTAGTTGAAGACTGCTATCAAATCCCTGCTCAGTCTTCCCTTCTGCACACTAAATAAGCCTACTTCCCCCAGCCTCTCCTCATAAGTTATATTTCCCAGCCCCCTAACCATTTTTGTTGCCCTCTGCTGGACTTTCTCCAGCTTGTCCACATCCTTTCTCTAGTGGGGGGCCCAAAACTGGACACAGTACTTCAGATGTGGCTTCACCAGAGCAGAATAGAGGGGAATAATTACTTCCCTTGATCTTCTGGCAACGCTCCTACTAATGCAACCCAGTATGCAGTTAACCTTCTTGGCAACAAGGGCACTATGTTGACTCATATCCAGGTTCTCGTCCATGTCATGACCCAAAAGGCATGATTGTGTGTGCGCTTCGGCACCAGAATTATCCCCGCCGAGTTGCAGAGCATTGCACGGGAGAGTTTGCTGTTGCAGAGGAAACCCCGGTGCAGGGACGCGTTTCCAGCCTTTTCTGCAACTTCTTTTGCAGAGTGCATTGCTCATGTTGCAAGAGGAATGCACAGTGCAAAAGAGTTCCCGCCACCGGTATGCAAATTCGTTCCCCGTGATTGGCTAGTTCTAAATTATTCACACGTGGCGGCTAACGATTGGCTTGTTAGCCGTATAAGAGGCTTGAGCGGTTTCCGCCCAAGCCGAAGAGGACTCCACATCCATCTCGTGGGGACTCTGGGTACACGGCAGGGTAATAGAAACCCTGTGTGAGATCCAGAGGAGCTTGGCGGCCTGATCCACCACCCACCTCTTCCCGTCTTCGAGCGTGACTTTTATAAGACGTACCTACGATTCTCATTTTGGTGGCTCGTTCACCCAGAGCATCCGGAGCTCTGCACCGTGGAGCCTAGCAACCTCCACGAGACCGTCTGTGTTGTCTGTCTGTAACTGCAACTCAATCAAGTTTTCCTGCCTACACCACTGCCATCTTGGTGTAAGTAAACAATCTTTAAAACTACCGATACGCGTTTGTGCCTAATTCCAGCTCGATGGCCTTTCCTCTCTGACCCGGCGTGCCCGGGCTGCTGGCCACAGCCTGCGTGCAGCACGGAAAAGGGCTTGGGTTGCTCCCGGCCCGCATGTGGCGACGAGGATGGGATCAGGAGAGGGCTCGCTAGAACTGGAATTAGTTAAGAGTTGTCCTTGGAGAAGTGGGAAGCGCGGCATGGCAAGCGTCGCCGAATTGGAGATGCATATTGTTTACCACCAGGCGGGCGGGGGGAGCGGGAGGGATGTCAGGGGGCGGTTTTTT
>NW_005841995.1:504190-537146 GCF_000455745.1 Alligator sinensis
CTCTTCCCGTCTTCGAGCGCGACTTTTATAAGACGTACCTACGATTCTCATTTTGGTGGCTCGTTCACCCAGAGCATCCGGAGCTCTGCACCGTGGAGCCTAGCAACCTCCATGAGACCGTCTGTGTTGTCTGTCTGTAACTGCAACTCAATCAAGTTTTCCAGCCTACACCACTGCCATCTTGGTGTAAGTAAACAATCTTTAAAACTACCGATACGCGTTTGTGCCTAATTCCAGCTCGACGGCCTTCCCTCTCCGACCCGGAGTGCCCGGGCTGCTGGCCACAGCCCGCGTGCAGCACGGAAAAGGGCTCGGGTCGCTCCTGGCCCGCACAGTCCACTGTAACCTGCAGGTCCTCTTCTGCAGAGCTGATGCTTAGCCAGTTGTTCCCAAGCCTGTAGTGGTGCATAGGATTTTTCAATCCTAAATGCAGGACTTTGTACTTGTCCTTATTGAAACTCATGAGATTTCTTCTGGTCCAGTCCTCCAATTTGTCTCGGTCACTCTGAATCCTAGCCCTACCCTCCAGCATATCTACTACTTCCCCCAGCTTGGTGTCATCCAGTAATTTGTTGAAGGTGCAATCCATCCTTTCTTCCAGATCATTGATGAAAATATTGAACAAAACCTGCCCCAGGACCAACCCCTGGGGCACTCCACTTGATACTGGCTGCCAACTAGACATCAAGCCATTGATTACTACTCTCTGAGCCTGATGCTCCAGCCAGTTTTCTATCCACCTTACAGTTCATTCATCCAACCCAGACTTCTTATAACTTGTAAAAATGCTGTGGGAGACTGTATCAAAAGCCTTCCTAAAGTCAAGGTATATCATATCCATTGCTTTCCCTGCATCCACAGAGCCAGTCATCTCATCATAGAAGGCAGTCAGGTTAGTTATGACTTGCCCTTGGAGAATCCATGCTGACTGTTTCTGATCATTTTCTTCTCCAAGTGCTTAGAAATGGATTCCTTGATCCATTTGTTCCTCTTCTGAATGTATGCACACCTCTACTCAAGGACTGTGCATTTCATACCCTTGCAAGGGAGCAGGCCCAGAGGAATAAGAAGCCCAGTGGCAGATTCTGTTCCCAGTTCAGCTCTTTTAGGATGGTTTGGCTATATAGGTACTTTAGGGTGCTCCTTTAGGGTTCAGAACTGTAATGTTCCCTAGGTGGAGGTGAGAGAGTTCCCTAGGTGGAGGCAGCATTTGGGGCTACTCAAAGCATCTCCATGCTACCTGCATTATAATCACCAGCATTGGGCATTGAGCTCTGGAGGGTAAGGGCTTCTCCAAAGAGCAAAGCAACTCAAAGGCAGTCCTTGGAAATCTTTCTAAAGCAAACTAAGCTACAGCAGCTCCTGACTGCTCTATTTGTTGATTTTTTTCAGTTTGTCCCATTCGTCAGTCCCTGTGAGAGTTCTGCTTCCCCTAGCTCAACCCTGGCAGTTCTCTATCTCAGCCTTATTGTTCTTGGTTTAAGTAAGGTATATCCTCTCATAAAATGTCTCACAAAGTCTCCCTTCTATATAAAGTGTTTTTTATGTCTCTGAATTTTATTTGTTGGCGAATTTTCTTGGCAATGACTATTTTTTCATTGGAAAAATATGAAAAGTCCCCAAAAAATTATGGGCTAAAAAGGAAATGGAAATAAGGTTCCAGAAGCCCCGTTTTGTTGGCTAGAGAAAGACTGAGAAAGGAAAGATGGAAAAAGAAATGACAGCTTCTTAAAATTAGGAAGAATGTGTCTGATTCCCTTTATTCGGTCAGAGAATGACTCTCTAGTCTGATGGTGAGGGTACTCACATGTGGGGTGGGATGCCTGGGTTTCAGTCCAACAAATAGTTTCAGTAGGCAAATAACCAGCTCCAGTAAACCCCATAGCCTTTGTGGTCCAGTAAACTCCATAGCCTAAGGTCTTGGTTTTAATCCCTGCTCTGAGTCAGGAGGGGATAAAATTTGAGCTGAGTGCCCAAAGCACTGGCTTATAAAAGGCAGAGGAAGTGGAAGCAGCACCATCACCTTCTTGCTAGTTTTGTGATTGGTGCCTAAGTCTCTTTGTCAATCTACCACTTCCCCCATCAAGAGTTGGTTTAGATTTTTCTGAAATGTTTTTTCATTTTTATTCAGTCAAGTATTGGCCAATTTCAACCTGGAAAAAAAAAACAGCCAAAGCCCTCTTTGCTGTTTAGGCAGATCAGAATCTGTAGAGCCCCTGCCAAAAGCTCAGCATTCAAAGATGTATATTGTCTTCTCCTTTTCCATGCTGATCTCACTTTATTACTTACAGTCGATGATTTAACCTCTCTTGTAAATTGTATTTCTATCATTTCTCAAGAGTTGCAGCTCCTCTTCAGGTATTATCTGTAGATTGCATTAGCTTCCTGTTTACTTTTTCTTTAGCATTTATCAACAAGACTGGACTTAACAAAAATTCCCTGTGGTACCCCATTAGATACCTTATCCTTGCTTTATTCTTACAGTACTTTGTTTATGGTTTTTCATCCATTTTTCAATCCATGTGACACTGTTTACACCTAAAATAAATTCAGTTAATGAGAGTAAGACTGTGAAACATTGCATTAAATTGTTTGCTAAATGTTCTAAAAAGCCAAATGTTCTACGCTGAGCACTTTTCCTTTAGACAATAATTTTATAATTATTTTGATAAAAAATTAAATATGTCTCTTAAACACTGGCCTGTTACCTGGAAATCCACATTGAAACTTGCAAGGCAACACTCCAGCATTGGAATTATTTTAAAATTGGAATGCATTTTCCCCCTCTATTTTAAAAACAGATACCCTCCCCCTACTTTCTAATGCAAGTTATATGCTAATTCTGCTAACATTTATTAAAAGGCTTAGGGCCTGATTCAGTTTCATTAAAAGTAGGGAGAGTCTTTCCATTGATATCAGTAGGGGCTGTAGTAATTAATGATGTAGGTAATCTCATCAGAATTTAAGCATCTGCTGTGTCCAGGCAACGGGAGAAGTCCTAGTAGAAATTGCTGTGTCTAGTACCATATATTTGCAGGATTGCAACCTCCATCCCTCTATCCATTGATTTCAATGGGAATTAGAAGCCTAAATACTTGTGATGATCTGTGTATATAACATATGGTATTTTGAAATACCAGGATTACCACATTAAAATTAAATAGTTGCCTGAAATGTGTGTGTATTCCCTTTAAAATTACATAATAGACGTGCCAAAGATATTTAAAAAAATGTTCCAATTTAGACAACAGTTTAAGTTATAGAAGTATCTTTGTCAACATTTTATGAATCAGTTGTCTAAAGCTAGAGCCCGATTTTCAGAGGTGCTGAGCATGAGCCAGTCTGAAGGAAACAAGTGGGACCTGTAGTACCTCAGAAAATTAGGCCACGTTTGTGAATGTGCCTGACCTTAGATACACACAGCAATGACCTATAAATTATGGTCCACATAATTAGTGATCAACGGAATTTCTAACCTAAACAAATATCACAGCCTGACCCATTCAAAATCTTGGGTCCTGATCAGACAGACTCACTCACATGCCCATGGCAAATGGAACTACTTACAGTCTTGAGCAGAAGCATGCATCTTTGCAGGATCAGAGCCCTGCATCTCCTGGGTTCAATCATATTTCTGTTCAGTGAGTGAAGCATAATAAAAGGGACACATATCCAGGTGACATATCCTTCTTTCTGCTTATTTGAGGTATGTGAAGTCCATATCCCCCAGGAGCTATAATCTTCTGAGAATGACAAGGTTCTGAACTGGGGCAGGGCAGTGATTTGCAAGAAGGGGCCCCTTATTGTCCTGAGAGAAGACTTGATACAATATCTTCCTGATGCAGTCGCTGAAGGGCACTGCTGAGGCAGCTGTTCCAGAGAGGACATCCTGCTGGGGGTCATCAAAGTTCTGAAGGGTAAATCTTATGTCTTAAAAGTGGAGCAGGTAGCACCCAGCATTCAATATCTAAAACAAACACAAGCAGCTTTTCAGCACAGGATAACCCTGATTTCAAGTCTTACATACTTGTGGATATACCCATACACACATTTCAGTGTGTGGCTTGAATGCTTAGCTATGGTATAACCATGGTCTGGATTACATATGAGTTTTTGAAGCTCCCATTTCAGTTCCCAAATCAAGGCACCTAATGGCATGTTACTCCCATAGCGTCATCTTTGAAAGGGAAGATGCTTTGTTAAACATGATTGATGTTACTTACAGTAAAGCTTGTGACCCCTCCCAGCTGAAAAGTAGGTATAGTTAACTGGCAAAGCTCTCTGTGTATGTACATTTTAAAGCCTTGAGTTAAGCTGCATCATTTGGAGGCAAGCCCACATCATGGGATGTAGAGCAACCCAATATGACTTCCCTAGCAAGCAGAGACATGATGCAAACTCTAACTAGACTGTGCATTGTGTGAGGGCAGGTAAGCACGAGCATTCCTAAATAATTCAAGAATCAGTTTGGGAGCTCCAGTGTTTTTATGGCTCCTCTTCTTTTTATTGTTTCTTGTGTGAGACCTCCCAATTCACAGGTGTGGTTCCTTAAACAGTTTGCCAGACAAAATGATTTATTGGATGGTCAGTTAAACTGTTAAATCAGTATTTTCATATTCATTAATCATAGAAAACTCTTTTCATTTTCCTGGAACCTGTTTTGAAGGCACTGTGACAAAAAAGTCTTAAATGATTATTTATATGCTGAAAACAGGCAGCTTGCCCCAACAGTAGAACAAGCCACAATATATTACACCTGGTATCTAACTCAGGAAACAGTTTCTACCATAACCAATGTCCTAGAAAGGAAATGTAGGCACCAGATGCCATTCTAGAAAGCCAGTTTGCAATTAGCTGCTGCTTGCTTTATCTCCCCTTCTTTCCAGCTTGGTGAGGCATGATTGGTCTCTCTGTTATATGGCTTCTCATTCTTAATCCATAGGAGAGTGCTTAATCTCAGACACAGCCATTGTAATGACCTGGTCTTTATAAACAGGCCTGCCTCAGATAAGTCCTCAAATGGCTGCTAATAACCAAAGTGGAGAACATAATACAAGAGACTGTCAAAACACATGGAGGTCATTTTAATGGTAGAGTCAAATGCCATCCAAGTGTGACAGGTTAGCTGGTAATGATTTGGCCCAGGGGTTTTGACAGGGTAAAAAATGATTGGAGAGCTTGGGATTCCCTTTCCTCACCAATCAGGCCCCAGAGACTCACCCTCCATGTCCCCTGTTTGGCCCCTTGGGTCACCTGGAGGGGGATAAAAGGGGCAGCTCAGCTGACTCAGAAGAGATTTGTGAGGAAGGAGTTTCAAAGAGCTGGGTCAGTGGGGCAGGAGCAGTTACCCCAGAAGAGTTTAAAGGAGTAGGACCTGCAGGCAGTGCAGGATAGCTGGCAGAAGAGGCTCCCTGCTGGACTCCAGGATCCCCAGCAAGAGGCTGCAGCCTGCAGGAGAGGTTCCCTGCCTGACTCTAGTAGAAAGCTGTGCCATGTCCTGAGGGGCTCCCAGCTCCATTTCCAGTTTCTCTAGCAAGAGGCAGGGTAGCTTGATGTGAGGCAGGGGCTTCTAGAAAGTTAGAAGCCCCAGCAACCTGAAGCAGGGCCAGCAGTGGTGGCGGTGTGGTAGAGTTTCTGCCTACCATGTGGGAGACCTGAGGTTATGTCCTGACTGGGTCAAGTAGGGGTGAGTGAAGTGATAGAGGAGAAATTCTTCTTGGAGTGGAGGGGGTCATTGTACTTTCCCTCTCCAGGTACCTACGCTCTGTATTCCTTGTTATTTGGTGTTTTGTATTTTGTGCATTTTATATTTTGTCAATCAGTATTGCTTATTGTGTTGTTTCTGTTTTTAATATTCTTGTTAAACCTGTCTTTTTTTTTTTTTGTTAACTAGATGAATAATCTACAAATGTGAATGCCTAACCTTTTATTGAATCCCATCACCTCAGGGTATTGTAGTGTCTGCTATACCCCCTGGTTTATATATGTTATGTTCCCACCATGGTTTCTTTCATTAAAAGATTTATGTGTTAAATCCCCATCAGTGATCTGGCTCTGCTTGATAGGGAAGGAGGGTCCCTACACCTCCCACAGTGCTTGTGCACTGGCTCTGATTCCTTCAATTGGAGAGGGGGTACATCGTGGAGTACCATTTGGGTTACACAAGTGAGGTCTTCTGATCTGCTGAACTCCTGTATGTAATTCATTGCAGCAGGCAAGACAGGAGCTACATGCACTGGAGGATGATGGGGTACCTTATGAGCCCTGAACAGACCACAGCAAAAGGGGTTTTGAGCCTGCTGGCAAAGGGGTTACTGGACTGTAGTTCTGTAGAGTCAGTCATCTGAATATCCTGCATAAGAAGCCAAATCCAACACACAACCAGAATAGTCAGGCAGACCCTCAGATGAAGCATGCAGACAAGGAATCCTCTTCCCTGTTCACATCTTTGAATCCAAGGATCAGCTGCAAAGTCATCTCACTTGGCTATTTCTGCCTTTATATGCTAACATCTGGCATGAGGAAGATCCAGCATCCTCACACCCATCCCTTCTTTACTTATGGCCATGTAGGCAGCTAAGAGTAGAGCTTCTGTACCATACCTAGTTCTATGGAACCCAATTCCATCTCTGCGCTGCTTGTCCTCACACTCACACCACAGCAGAATAGCACCAGCTCAGCTGTTAGGGGAATCTGGGGATTGGACAGGAGGGAGAGACCTTAGACATGTCCTTGGGCACACAAGATGGAATAACAGCAAGGGAGAGGCACCCATCACCTCCATGTAGGTGTGAGCTGTTCCCTCCAGCCTTTGTAGAGTTCTTCATAAGAAGTGATGACCTGAATTTGTGTTTAGAAAAGGTGGAAAAGTTTGCCCAAAGCCAATTGAGACAATGGGGGACTCTCAGGGCACAGGCCAAGGCAGGAGATCTGTTCATCACTCAGCCCAGGCAGCAGGAAGGTGGAGGGCAGGGGGAAGGAGGAATTAGAAATGTGAAGGCATATTATTTCTATATTCAGTGGGGAAATGTGAATCTTAACTGAAAGGCTGTTGTCTACCTTGAGATGTGAGGAAGGAGCTGTCTTCCTTATTCTTTCTCCCTCCTCCCTGTGCTATGTTGTGAGTCAGAGTGGGTGTATCACATATAATTAGCCTAGATTACCATTCGTGTTGAAACAGCTACCTTGCAAAGCTATCTTCCATCAAGAAATAACTGCCAACTGAGTGACCTGTATCAGACAGCTAGGTGACCTATTCCACTTGAGAGACTGCCATACAGTTTGATGCTTGTTGGATTAGGAAGTGTGACCACAGTAATTAGCAGGAAGTTTCTGGATCTGGCTATGGCACATTAAATGCAGGACAGGCTCTTCAAGAAGGCTGACCTTGGCAAATTGGAGTGGGGCACACAGGGAGGGGTGAGGGGATGCTGGGATGCAGAGAGAGAAGGTTATGAAGGCAGATTCTATGCTACTGATTTGGAGGCAGACCTGATAGGGTGTGTCTGATTTTAAGATTGGACAGCTAAAAGGGCCTTTGATACCCCTGTACGAGGAGAGTTTCCATCTGGAACAGTAGGAGTTAAAACAGACTGATTTTCCTTCTCTGGCACAAGCATGCTCCTTAATGCCAGGACAGTACAAAGGGGGCAAGTGTTGCAAAATATCTGTCCTATAGGTTGCAAAAATCTGTGATTGTTAGGAGTTGTACAATATATGGAAAACATGTATGCTGGTTTTTTATGGTGTGTAAAGATACAGGAGGTAGGAGAAAGGTATGCTCTCCAAACACCCATCTTCTCTGTCAACAAGTATGGCCTTGAAGGCAACAAGTTTGGGTTTTTTTGTTTGTTTTTTGCTGGGGTTTTTTTTAGTGCTCTGTATTTGTATTAGTCACACCCATTTATTTTTGGCATAATTCATGCACAATTTGAAACTTGGCAAGGGTAGGGGTGTTATGGCCAACATTCAGTCTTGCTTCAGGAGTTTCTATGAATATGTATGCCTGAAGTTTACATAGGTTTTCTCTGTCACTATGACAACACATATTTGTTGTGAAGTCTTTTTACTTTTAAGATATGAATCTGTAAATTAACCTCAAATGCAGTAGGATGTATAAGGTTGGTGACTATTAAATGAACCATTTGATGGTTTAGGACAGCAGTGCTCAACCTCCAGCCTGTAGGGCTCCCCATGGCTCTGGACATTTGACACTGGGGGATCAGTGGCAGTGTTAATTGCTGTCCCCTTCCCAAATTTGCAGACTGATGGGGAGCCCTGTGAGACCTGAAACATGGCCCTGCCTCGGCATGCAGAGTCGCACCACAACTGGATCCAGGTGCAGGATTGAGATGGCGCATAGGATCACATGCACGGGCCAACCTCATGCACTGAACTTGTGCGGTATCTAGACTGTGGACCAAGCCCATGCCAGTCATCCAGGCTGTAAGGTCTCTGAATTGCAGCTGAGCAGCTAGGTCTGCAACACTTAGGGAGGGTCAGCTGACCCTTAGCCTGCTGTGACTTGTTCTAGGGCTGCTTTTAAGGAGCTCTTGCAGCACCTGGCTTACAGCTGAAGCCAGTTTGTTTTCATAGCTGGAGTAGCTGTCCCCTGTGTGACTTCTTCCCTGGTGCCTGCTCCTGAGTTCCTGCCTATGTACCCAGCCCCTGAACTTTGGAACCCCAGTTTTGACCTTGGCTCACTTCTTGACATCCACTTCTGATAACCCTTCTGGCTTGGTGTGGACCCTGGCTGATCTTAGCTTGCCTCCAAACTGGATGCTGGTAACACACCCCCTGGCTGTAACTACTAGGACTAGTGCCTGTCCTGACACAGTCTGTGGGCTTGGAAGATTGGGCACTACTATTTTAGGAAAATATATCTTAAAAATTGGTGGTATTTATAAGAAGCTATTTAAGTGAGAGGAAAGTTGACTAGAAGCCTGATCTGACAGGAAGCATTATCACGGCCTATAGTGTGCTCTGTGTGGATGTGGGGGGCACTGCAGGATTGGGGTCTTCATAAAGGGTTGTCAAATGCACACAACTACATACAATTAACTGGAAAAAAGAGTAGTAGATGTTTCCTTGTTGGCTTCTTTCAGTTGTGCTAATCTTAGGTGTTATACATAGCTATATTCAGTAGAGAATTTGCAGTGAACAGGATTTGTAGAGGGGTGGTTTCTCCTTTAAGTGATAGATGGCTGTGTTTTCAAATCAGCCTGTGATCTCTTGGTCCCCCATGGAGTCTGCTCCAAGTTCAGTTTTTGCACTGTGAAGGATTTTATTTAAATAAATGGAACTCTTACAGTCTATGACGTCTAGTGTGCATTCAAGGGTTTGTGGGAGCAGGATCTATAAGCACCATGCACTAATTCTGCGTGTCTGGGGAAAAAAAGGGCAATAAATTCAGGTACAGTGCTGTTTCTTGATCACTGACTTGTGTATGTTGGTGTTTCAGGCACCTGATAACATCAGGCAAGAGAGTTATGTGGATGTTCTTATGATAGGTAATTCCCATTTATGTTAATGGTAGTTGTTACCCAAATCCCTAAAGCATCAAGAGGAGATATATATGTAGTAACCTAAGGGTCTCAATTCACTTTACCCAAGTGGCTGGCTTGCAAAACTCTATGTTTATACAAATCTGTTTTCAGTTACAGATACATAATACAGTTACAGAATACATAAAAGTGCCTGAAACAGAAAACTTCAATTTATGTGGTTGCAGTCTTATATATTTTCAAATGGCCAAAACCCACGTGAATTGTTTTTTTGTTTGGTTAAAAACCACTTGGCTGTCCCCCTTCCCCTTCCAACTTCTGTAAGTCTTCACTTCTGGACAACAACTTGGCAGTAGGGAGTGAATGTATTGCTGTGAGATCTTGGGGGGAAAACATGTTTAGTAAGCAAATTTGAAAAATAATGTTCTCTGTTTTTTTCCTAAATGTATTTTCATTTGAGATTTTGCAATAACAGCATAATAAGTGATCGATGCACAGTCTTTAGACAGTAATTATGCAATTTCAATTATTACAAACAAACAAACAAACAAACAAAATACAAGAAATGAGCTGCTGGACCAGTCTACAGTAGTGGGTTCCCCTTACAGATGACATTCCTGTTACTACAGTGTTTGGAATATTTTTGTAGAATAGAGTAAGTTTTTGTTTTTGTTCTAGAGTTTTTTGCATTTCTTTTTGTCTAGGCTTGGGTAACAGAAGATAGACATTTAAACTTGGAGAGAACTGTCAGGGAGTCATTTTGCTGTGGCAGTTGTGGGAGTGAGCTAGCTGGGAACTGTGATACCTCTGAGCCCTTGAAGTGGAAGAGTATCTCTTGCTTGTATTCATTACCACAACAGATTAGTGGTTTGACTCCAACTCTTCACTAGCACAAATGATTCTATTTAATGCTGGATCCCGTAGGTATCCGTGCACACAGAAGCTGTCGCTTTTCCAGTGTGGGGATCCTTGCCTTTCCCTTGATCGGCAGCCTGCTGGCCACATGTTTGTACCAGGGGATGGAGTGTCAGATTCCTGGCTCCCTTAAAGGGAACAAATACTACACGGCTGCAGAATAATGACAAATTACTTTCAGGACCAGAAAGCACAGCCGTCTTGGTCCAAAATGTTATAATATAGCAGGAGTAGCTCCACTGGCTCCCCTCTTTGAGGCACTTTGACATTTTCTGGCAACAGTATGCTCTGATTTTTTTCCCTTTGCTCTCCTCACATGTCTAATTGGCAAATTAAAGTGAGTGCATAAACTTGAAGGGTTATTTTGCCTGAATTTGGCTTTGTAACAAACAGCTGGCTAGAGCTCCAGATCTGGGTAGATTGCTATGGACATTTAGAGGAAATGCACACTTAGCATGTGGCCCACTGGATGTCACTGTGATGCACCACAGAAATTCAGCTTTAACAAGATGTATCTGGTTGCAAACAATATGAATCACAAGAAGTGTTGAATTGTCAGTTTCAAGTGTTAAGCTCATCTCTAATTCTAACTTCTTTCTGAAGCTCAGTGATATTTTGCCCTGAATCTCATTCAATAGCCCTTGCTGATGACCCGAAAAGAATAGCAGTTTTAGTCATTGCAAGATATGACTTACCTGGTTTCTTTCCCTGATCACAGGCGGGGAACAAACAGAGGAAATTATAGAGGAAAATCTCCACCAATATAGCCAAAACTGGAAAAATCTGAAGACTTACTCTGCTTTTAGATATACTTGTTCTACACTGAATAATATCATGCAGGACTCATACTCCCTGGCTTTTGAAGCACTTTACTTATTCTTGTTCAGAAGGGGAACTTGGGTAAAAAGATAGGAAATAACCTGCCCAAGGTTATGTTGTGATTCAGTAGCAGAATTAAGAACAGATATGAAGTTTCCAGAATCTGGGCCCTGTCCACTGAGCACATAAGTGAAGTAGTATCACAAGGGAAAACTAAGAAGGATTAAGAAGTGGTGATCAAGAGCAGAAGGAATTAGGACACAATACCCATAATTAGTAAGACAAGTATTTTTCCATCTCTGATTATTATCACTAATGAGAACTTTATCATCCCTTGAATTGTAGGATTTAAGAGTGAGGAAAGGCAGTCAGACAGAAGTAGTAATCAGTGAACAAAGAGAGAAGGATATCTGTGCTACTGCAGCGTATTTCAGACTTCCCAAATGCACTGCACACACAGAGGATACATGCCAGAAAGATCAGAGGGGGCAGGGAGGATGTTCCATGTAGGATTAGGTGTAGATGTGGTCCTTGATGTAGTGGCCACTACACCAAATGTCACATACCCTTCATAGAAACAGATTGATTTGTCCCACTTTAATCCCCAAAGCATTGTTATGCCAGCAATACAAAACCCCCCCCCCCCCCCCCCCCCCCACCCCAAGTTTATCTGGTATAAAAGGGCTTTGTATTTATATATTTTGGGAGAATAGATTTGGACATATCTAGGCAAGTAATTTGTACTGGCCCAACATACCTTCATACTGGTATAAATGTATTGGCACAAGGGGGCGGTGCGGGTATAATTATTTTGGTAAAAAAAACCCACACTAATTGCAATAGTTTCATTATGTTGTGCATGGACCAGCTTGAGACTCAAATGTATCATCTAGAGAAGGTTTTATCTATTAAGGTCAGTGGTGCTCAACCTTTTTGGCCAATGGGCTGGATGAACAGTGCCCAGGCTGGATCTGGATAGTGATCCAGCATGGGGCAGTTGTGGCAGAGCCCCATCCAGCTGTGCAGAGGAGGACAGGGAGCATCTTGGCTACAACCTGGCCGGTGGCGGGGGTGGAGGAGGAAGGTGTCATGGTCCAGCCCCATGGATGGGAGGCAGCATGGCTAAGCCTTGTTGCGGGGGAGGGGGCATGGCCCAGCCCCAACCTGGCCCCACAGCAGGAGGCGGGGTGTGGCCTGGCCCCAACCCAGTTGCACCAGGAAGGAGGTGCGATCTGGTCCCACCCGGCTGCATGGAGCTTAGGGTTTGGGAATTTGGCAGCGGGGAAGGGAGTGTATTTATTGCTACTGTTCCCTGCCACCAAATTTACTAATTTTTCTATGAACCCTGTAAACTGGATACCTATGGCTGTGCGGGCCACATTTGGCCTGTGGGCCAGAGGTTGAGCACCCCTGTTTTAGTGCTAAGCTTAGTAGAGGACAGGTTGTCTTTTTGTTATGTGTCTGTACAGTGCGTAATGTGAGGCTCCAGTCCTGGACTCGGGCTTCTAGACACAACTGCAGTACAGGCAACCCCCGCTTAGCGCTCTTAATTGGTTCCTGAAAAACTGAGCATTAAGCAAAACCAAAAGTATTTGACAACCTAAGATGGTGACCACAATTGTTTTTAATGATCCAAGATGGTGACCATGAGCGTTGTAACGAAACTCACTGAGTGCTAAGTGAAATCAGGTATCAATTTCAAATGAGCGTTATAGTGAAATAGCACTAAGTGAAATAGTGTTAAGCGGGGGTTGCCTGTATAAATAAGACTAGGCACATACCTTAGGACCCCATTGCAGCATCTTTGAATCACATTCCCAGTAGGCAACAGGATCTAGCTTACAGTGTATTTTGCAGGGGATGCTGAATTTTATTTCTGCTTTTTTAAGACATCTCATCCTCCAATCAGGGAAGACTTATGGGAGGTGACTAACCCCAAGACATGTTGGTTTATCTAATACATACAGAAAAAAACAAAATATTCTGAAAGGACATCTGGCAGCCTTTCTGGCACAGTACTTCAATTTGGCTTCTTTGCCCAGAGCAGTAGCTCAAGTTCTTCCTTGTTATAATTTAAACATGAGCTGGGAATTGTCACCTGATGTGCCAATATTTGCCAAAGGTCAGTCTGTACAAAGTGATGTGGTAAAGTATTGGAGTTTGTTCTCATGTTTCAAATACAACACCAATAGTTTGTACTCAAAAGCAATTCAAACTTCAAAAGCGCTTTGCAAGCATTAACTATTCTCATAATCTCTGCCCTCATAAGAGAGTAAAATAATTGTGATTATCCCCAATTAATAATTAAGAAAATGGCAATGGTATAGTTAAATAGTCTGCCTCTGGCCCCAGAGCCAAGGTTATCTACTTTATCTTTCTGCCTCCTCTTATAGGCCCCACCCACAAAACCTGAATATCAGCCTGTGACTCTCAAAATATCACTGAGCTGTAAGGTGTGAGAGATCAGTGATGCTGCAGAAATCCAAGAATACTGAGGGTCATCATCTAATTTTACAGCACAAGCCAATGAAATGGGGTTGTGTGTTCTAGTGATGTCACAGAAAGCAGGCTGGAGAGTTTGGTGTCTGTCCACACAAACCCATGTGCAACCTACTTTAGACAGATTCAGGCTCAAAGTATCCAGCTACACAATAGGAAATGGCAATTGTGCCCAGTCCTATCCTAACTAAATAACTGTTACTCTAAATTTATGTTATATAATTTATGTCTAATATCATTTCAATCCAGCCCACAATGAAGTCAATGGGAGCAAATTTGGACTCTGGGTTGGTCCCATGACTTTCAAACCATCCCTTTCAAAGCCTGATCCAAAGCTCATTGTGGAGAGTGGACAGACTCCTACTGACTTATACTGTTGGCTAAGTTTTGGTCAAATCACATCCCTTTTTGGAAACATGGCATCAAAACCAAACAGAACATCTGAATATGGTGATAGCTTTTTTGGGGAATAGGAGCAACTGGGCATGTCAGGAGTTTGGCACAGAGGAATTTGGCAATACTCTGTTCACACATACAATTGCATGCTTCAGAGAACCGAGGCATAGGCTTGAAGGCAGAGTACAGTGCCTTTGGCTAATATTACTTTTAGTAACGTTGAATGTCTTTTTATATACTTTCAAATATTTGGAGGAGAATATTAAAAAGAGCGAGTGACAAAATTGTTACTGCACTTTTAAACATTTTTATAATTGCATAATAAGAATAATATGTAAAGAAAGGACTCAGAGTTACATGATCTGCATAGGTCCAGAGAAAGTGTCAACATTGATTCAAGAAAAAAGTTATACAGACTATTTTATTTGTTCTTGATCCTTCTCTATTACATTTCAGCATGTTTATACAGTATTACCCAGATTGACATTTTCTACACTTCTCCAAATTAGTTTAATTTAAAATTGCAATGTGTATTGAAGACAGAGAATTACAGTTCATAGGCAGTAATCTCCCAGAAATTTGCTATTGCCAGTGATTAGCTTTTGTTAACATCACTAACAACTGAATTTGAACATAATGCTATTCCAAATCACATTAAACTGGTGATCAGTGCAACATTTCTATTGTTTGAAGGTGACGTAGATTCATTGGAAAAATGATTCCCTGAGAGTTCCATGTTTTTTGGTATTTTTTTACAACCAAAAAGAATGCATGTGGTCGTAGATTCTAGACTAGGAAAACACCTTGCAATGTATTGAGGTGTCATTTAAAAACGTATGCTTCCAAAATTATGAAAGAATTCTGGATAATAAATAAATCCTTTCAGCATCAAAGGGCCTGAAGTGGTAAGGATGAGTGGAAACACGGAGTTTAGGAATATGAGGAAAGTGGTTTGAGTAACAAGGCGAAATAGCAAAGCCCATCAAAGCCATTAAAGCATAAACCAACAGATTTTAAAAAGTGAGAGTTGAAGATTATTTATCATGGTGTGGAGGCTTTGCTGAGCCCGTTTCAAATGAGGATGGAACAAAAGAATGAGCAATGGCTGCTTTAGAGGAGATTTATTTCTGTGGAAGGGAAAACACTTGCTGTGATACCAATTAACCAACAAGAGGAGCTACGTCACAAACCCCCAATATTAAAAATGTAAATCCCAAGCCCAAGGGTGCCTGAAATGCAGGTCAGTCAAACAGTTTGAGGAGAGAATGCATAAAGAGATAACAAGAGTAGCATTCAAGCCACTCCGCCTGCCTGATTATCTCTCTGCCTTCGTGCCTTCCATACCAGCTCACAGGATGATAGTTTCAGCAAAGGAAGGCAAGAGGACTCGTAAATCTAGAGAAGCAGCCCAGAAAAGCATGATAAAGTTGCTCAACTGAATACCATAAAGACCAAGACAATGGAGTGAAAAGATGAATGATATTCAGAAATCTTCAAGTGAGCAGAGCAGGTGTGGAAGGAATGAATGAGAAGGCATTTTTACTGAGAAACACCACACTGAGGCTCCAGTCCTGCAGATACACACACACACAAGTGCTTTGTGTTAACTATTTGAGGTGTCCCATTGACTATAGTGCAAGGATACACACACTTGAGTCAAGCATGGGAGCAAGTGTTGGCAGGACTGGGGCCCAAATCATGACATAGGGGAGAAGCCCAACCCAAAAAGATATCCCCCGCACTTGGGATCCAGATTTGAATTCAAGCTTGACAGCCTGGTCCCAACTTGACAGCACAGTGTCAGTTGCATGCTGAACAGGATATTCTTTTCCTGTTCTTGGACCAGGAGAATTAAGGGGTAGTTAAACTTTTACTAAACTTACCCTTTTTAAAAGTAAAACACTGATTTTTAATAAAAGATTTTATTGTGATTTCTATGGCATTAATGGGAGATGTATGGGAACAGGGAGAGAGGAAACAGCAAAAACCATCACCTGAAACAGGGCTGTACTGCTGTAAACTGAAAATTGAGCACTGAAGTATTATTTTTAATGATAGGTGTTGCTTTGTTATAGGAATTGGACATGTTATCACAAGACAAGCCTGTCTTTGATTTATAGGGGAGAGATTTTGGTCTGAGTATGATGAAAATTCAGAGGAAAATGAATCCTAAGGAAGAATAATTGAAGAGATTCAAGGTTCATTTGCATTTATATTCATCATGCCTATTGATTGAAGAAATGCACTTATTTATAGTGAAATGACAAATCATAAGGTACAAACTTTGCCTTCATGACATCACTTTATTGTCTATTTCATAATTGGAAATGTTAAGCTTAAGCAGCAATTTTTATAAAACATATTGTTATAGAGTTATAAATGTCATTAAGCACAAGACTTGTGCATCAGTGTCATGTAGGCCAACCTTTGGATGTAAATAACTGTAATGCAAGTGTTCTGTAGAAAACTTACTTCATACCACCTTGTCTGATGCTTTTTTGTATTAGCAGTTCTATCTTATTTTACATTGTGTTTTAGACTTTGATATACAACTTTTACTTCTCCTTCACAATTTTAAAGTCACCTTCTACAGTTCTGGTAGCACATAATTCAAAGTACTGAAATCCATTCTTGGGAAATGTTAAAAATGGATTTACAGTGGTGCTGGGTTTCAGATGGAAAGACTCTAAAGCAACTTTAGATTTCCTCTATGGAAATCTGTATATAGGAGTTACGATTAATAAGAAGATTTTCAGGCTAAAATAACTGCATTTTCCTTTGTGAACAAAAAACTGCATATTTGTGCAACACTTAGTGTTTTTTTATTATTGTTAGGATTGGAAGTATCGTTTTGAATGCTTCTGAATTTTGGAATGGTTCTATTTTCAGTTATAATGCACCTGCATGGCAAGAAGTCAGAAAACCCCCAAGTTGGGGTTTAGTTATAATGCTTGAACCACTACAAATGTTTTAAATGCTTTCCCCTTTCCTCACCATCTAAAGTTGTTTTGTGCATTGGCTGCATGCCTAAAATACTCTTTGACCTGGTCAGGAATTGCAGCAGGGAGTCCAATTAGCAGATGTGGGAGATTTTTTTGGAGGGAAGTCAGACATTCCTATATAGTGTTCCCACCCAATCTCTTGCTTGACTGTAAGATGGCAAGGCTTTGAAGAGAGAAGCTGATTGTCATCAATAAAAAGTGGGATGTAAAATGATATGTATATTTTTAAATAGTCCTTTCTTAATTGTATTGGATTTCTAAAAAATAAATAATAAAAAAAAATCTAAATAGCTTATGTAACTTTTTAAGGGACAAATTATTCTCATTGTCATTCCCAGAGATGACCACTAGAGAGAGCAAGTAGTCAAGGTAATGTAGTTTTGCTTAATTACTATATAGTATTTCTGGGTGGAATAAAAATAAAAAGAGAAAAAACCACCAAGGAGGCAAGTGTCAATCAATATCATACTCATTTCTTTGTATTTTCTCTTCCTGAACAGAAAGGGATGGCTGGGAGGCTTAGCCCACAATAATTAATTCTTTGTATTCCACAGTGCCAAGCTGAATACTAAGCAACAAAACCCATTTTCCTTTATTTGGTAACAGCAAATTTAAGCTGTCACATTTTAGTGATGCTTCTTTGTATGGTACTCACCCATAAATCTTGCCAGTTTGGCTTCAGATAACAAAATGCCTTCCGTCCATGTCTGTGGTTTTCCCTAAATGCCCTCATGTTTTTAGAAGTAATGCTTGAAGTACTGCTAAGGGGAAGCTAAGGGTGTTTCATTCTTAAGAATGACCACTGTTTTGAAGGTGCTATTGCTTCCATTATTATGTATCCAGTTATTTCCCTTGCTACAGTAAATATTAGATGACAAAGTTAAAGGGAGCCTGTTTCAGGAAAGGTATACTCTGCTTTATTGTAGGAAGAACAAGTGCTCCCATTTATAGTTGACAGACACTTATAGTCAAGAAGCTGAAAAAGTGAAGCTGAAAAACTTTAATGAAAAATCCTGTTCATTTAAACCCTCACATGTATTTTATTATCCAGCTAGGATCTCCCATTACCGAGTAAATCAAATTTCACAAATTATTTACAATAGTAAATAACCAGTCAGCCACATTGTAAAGCTGCAGCCATTCATATCAGCGTGGTGGTGAAGCACAGAAGCCCTCCAATGCCTGAAAAATGCTCTCAAAATTGTAATTGCTTAGGGAAAGTGATTCTCTACTTCATAAAATGTTATGTACTGCAAAGAGAGTGACTCATCATTATAGGGATATTACCTCTTACTCTTAACGTGGCTTTTCCTCCAAGGGCCAGAAAAGTTGGGGGTTGATTCTGCTCCCATTAAAGTTTATAGGTGTTTTGCAGTTGACTTCAATGGAAGCAGGATCAGACCCTTGATATTTTTATGGCTAAATGTTCCATGCATTCAGGGTTTATGCTGCTAAGACTTATGTTTCTAATAAGAGACATATTGCTTTGGACATAAATACAGCCATGAGTATCAAATACAAAAAATATTTAAGTACAGTGAACCAAAGTCATCTCTGCTGCAAACTCACTCACTTAATAGAATTACACCAGGGATAAATTTAGGCTGGTATGTGTAGCATAGCTATATAATTAATTGCCCTAGGATTAGGCTTTAGGACTGCCTTAATCCTAACACCTCCCTTCCTACATTTACTGACAAACAAAAAGCTATTCAAAAATATATCAGTTCAACATACCATGAAGTAAACATATTGGTTAGACTGAGCTAGCACAATCTAGTGATAGTACTGCAGCCTTGTAAAAGGGTCTTTACATGTATTTGTGCATGGGATTAAATAAATTGCTGTTAAATATTTATGTATTTATAAGATGTATTTTAGAGGATTGTCTCTTCATGTCTTTTGTGGTATACTCCGGTATGGCCCTCTCCAGTATTCATGCAACATAATAATTGATAATGTTTACCCTTACAAGAAGTGCTGTGAGGTATGGCTGTTCCCTTTTGCAGATGGGGAACTGAGGCATAAGGAATTAATAGTGAGTTTTACGAAGGAATTTAGGTTTGTTCACAAAAAGTGTTCCCAAGCCCCAAAATGTAGGTCCCACTCCACTTTGGGAGTGGAATTCTCAACCCCAAGTCAGGAGTATTTGCTACTTATATTTTTAATGGGTACAGATCAGCATTTACAATTGAGATTCTGTTCATAAGGCAGAGTGGGGGACTGCCTCAGCTGGCCAGTAGGAAATGCTGGAGAGTGGCGTGTATCTCAAATCCTGCCTCTTTCCTGTTCTTAAACAGCAGTTAGGCACCTCTATGAAACAGGGATTCACCGCCCCAGGCTTAAATGCTTAAGCCATGGCTGTCCACGTGGCAACCCACAAGGGATTAAATTGCAGCCGGTGAGACTGCCAGAACTGTTGCGTTGGTGCAGCTCTGGAACTCAGAGTATGACTGATGCCACTGCTCACCGCCCCTCAGCTCCTTGCCCGCTGCCACATTCAGGGTCTTTGGTTGCTGCTGGCAGCATTCACTTCCTGGGTTGTGGAAATGCGCTGACGCAGTGACTACAGCAGCCATGCCAACAAGCTGCTGCTCCACTGCCAAAGATGACTCATCTGTCCCATGAGAAGCCATGGACCATCATTCTTCATGTTGTGCATATGAGCCCATTATGATGTGGAATAGGTTTTCCTAGGATCAGATCGCAGCCCTTCCCTACATTACTAATACAGTAACTGGACACTTCATGCCCCAAATCTTATTCAGTATCTGCCAACAATATAGTTGATCCAGTAAAAGATATCACAAAGACCCCTTGCATGTCATCAATTCCAATGTTCAGCTAAGTCAGTAAGTCAGCTAAGTTCTTCCTTGCTTGCCATCTTTTTAACAGAGTAGCAGAACTCCATTTTTTAAGTATGAGCTTACTTTCTTTTCCATTAATTTCTCACTTTAGTCCATAGAAAGTGCTCTGAAGATATTGTATGCCATGGATTTTAAACAAAGTATAGAAATGGCAAAGTGTGTACTGGTCCTGAATTTTAAGGCATCAGAGTTGATCTATAATTTTAAAAAGCTGTGCTATCTTACTTTTAGTGCTTTGTTGACTTTGGATTTGACAGCAGTTTTATTAAGTCATTGCTTGGCTTGGCAGAGAATACCTCAGGTCCAGCCATACACTGCTACATCCTTATTTTATGCCATCTATGCCAGGGTTACAAACTTTTAGTCAAGCATGATGAGATATGACAGGGCATACTTTCTTGTATAATAATGCATGCCTAAATGCATTTTCTATCTGCACATAGATGTAAAGCACATAAATGATCGTGGAATATTGCTGCAGTTTTAACAGTATGTTTTTAGTTGTGTCCAGGAACTATTTTCAATTTGCATATTGTGCAAATTAAGTAACCAGAAAGGAAAAGTAGTAATTTAAAAAAAAACCCCAAAACCCATCTGCTATGGAAATCAATCTATGGCAGAAGCCTCAGTACTCACTATTTAGGGTGAAGGTTTCTTTTCACAGTTTTTTTCCTTCGGGTTTTTAAAGCACTTATATCATTTCAAATGAATCTTCATACTCTATAGACTTTAGGAATCTGCAGGAGACGAAAGCCTGTAGCAGCTCTCCTGATGCTGACATATATAAACCTAAGAGGCTCTGACATTACTGGGAATCCTTTTGAAGTTGCTGCAGCTCGAGGAAAATCCAGCTGTTCCAGAAAAGGAGACTTTTCAATTAAACAACATTTTCCTTCCGATCAAAAATAGGTTTTGAAGACTTTTAAATTGGCTTTAAACTGTCAGCATTAAGCAAGAAGTGAATATCACCTTTTGCCTTTCCAGGCTGGAGAGTGAAGCCCAAGTTTGGCACCATGCCCAATGGTTAGCCAGGGAAGGTAAACAGAGAGGTGGGTTATTTCTTTTAAGGAAGAAAAACGAATGGAAAACAGACAAAGGCTCATTAAATTGCCCCATCTACTATTATTTACACTTGTGCAATGGCTAGAAAGAGGCTCTGAACAGAGAGCATTCCAGCAGCAGATCAGCACAATTCTCACCCAAATACCATGGATGAGTCTCAGGCCTTCCCTCTTCCAGCAAGATTCAGATGTCTTTTTTTGCCCCTCCAACTGACAGTCCTCCTAATTCACTTTCAACTCTACAGGCATGTCTATACCACTTCCAGACAGTGCTTTGCATGTACTGTCCCTAAAAGGATATAAAGCAATCGTTAGAACTTCACTGGGATGTTACTATGTCTTGGACATGCTTGTTGGCAGACAGTGCTGCACAAAGGACAGCTACATTGCATTTTTCCCATGCTTCACTGTAGTGCTCCCTTGCATTATCCAGAGGTGATATGGGCATGCCTTATGTATCCATTACCCTGCTCAAAACTGTTAACATTCCTGACACAGACAGTTAGACCAAGCCCCTCTCATGATAGTGTGATCTACTTTGCTCCTCAGTTAAGAAATCACTTACAAACAGGACATGGACCCCAAAACCAGCCAAGGGAGGAACCACAGATTTACAGGGGAACATGGATGACAGCATTTTCCCTTCCCTCTGGCACTGGAGTCCCAGGGCCATTTTTATAGTGAATTCAGGTTGCTAGATCATCCTCCCCCAGTGTGCACAAATGCCATTCAGACTTCTTAAATGATTTGCTTGGACGCTGGTTTCATCTTATAAGTTTAGACCTTGTCCTCACTACTCTTCTGTCACCTAGCTGGAAATGTCCCCCTCCAGGAATGTCTTTGAAAATGCTGATGGGCATCTCGAAGTACACAGAATGTCATGCAGGCCAGAGGACATGCAATGCACTCGCAGAACGTGCCTGCTATTGCCAAATGCTGCTGAAGGCCCACTTCCACAGGTCAGATCCAAGGGTTCTGTGGGCTGTAGGTTCCTGACCCCTGCTCTAGACACCTCCTCCCTTCCTCTATAATGTAACGGGCCTGAAATAGAATACATAGAGTTACTTTTTTTCAGTGCAGGTTCTACTGATTAGCAGAAACTCTTAGTTTCCTGCTAGGGCATAGCTCCCTTTCAGGGGTGTTGGGGAGCATTAGAAGGCAATCTACCCTCTCAGAATGGTCACCAGCTGCAAGCTCTGAGCTGATTGGCTGTAGAGCTGAATGGGCTGAGCCTTTTGGGCTCTGGCTGGCCAACACCTCTGGACTTCCTGGCTCCTAACCGTTGGCCTGACCTGAACTATGAAAATGGATAGTGTTTTGGATTAGGAATGCGAGTCTCACTACTTGGTTTGACCCCTCTGGTGCAGCCTTGACCCCTGATCCTGGAAGCTGAACACTGTCCTACCACACTTGCCTGTTCTATCCATTTTCCTTCATATTGTTTGGTTGGCTCACCTGTAAATCCATGCTGGTAGCCACTACTTGAGTGTAAACAATTAGAGAACCCATCCCATCTTTCCCTTTGACCGTGTTCCAGGGGGCAGGGTGTTATGCCTTCCTTCCTACTTAGTTTCCTTTTTAAGTCCATGCTAGTTAGGAAATCACTTTCCAAATTTGGTCCCCAGCTGTGCCCACACACAAAAGAAGTGGGCTTTTGGAAATCCGGAAAGGCCATTTTTTCAGAATTAAATGATTTTACCATTCAGAAAGTTTTTTTTCTCCTTAGTGTGGGTAGAAAGCTTTTAGTGCCACAGGAAGGTTTGATCTTGGGTCCACTGAAGTCAGTGCCAGCGCTTGATGATGTCAGAGGGTGTACAGTTCAAGGCCAGACTCCAGTAGGTTAGAAATTAAAAGGAATAATCTTATTTCACTGGAGCCCTTCCTCACCTTGCTGAATTAAGAATGTGCTTGATCCAGCTGAAGCCTCAACTATAGATTTGAACAAGGCAGCTGTTTCTTCTCCTCCACACACTGCTTCCAGAATGCTACTTGCTGAACATATTTACTGCATCTGATTGCACCTTCAGGCATAGAGATCTTAGCACCATTTCCCCTATCCTCAGCCTTGATGGTCTCAGGGGGTTTGAGGCACATCTGTGGAGGTAATTTTTTTTTCCAATGGGATGCTTGTCAGATATGTCAGCTACAAATTACTTCACTGAAGGTGCAGAAATAGAAATCCTTACCTGTTAGTTGTTTTTTTTTTCTGAATCGCAGTACAGTAATTTGTAATGATCCTCCCAGCAAGGCTCTGGGCAATTTAATGCCATGTTTTTCTGAGGACTTTTTCTTTCTGAGTAATAGTGTAAATAGCTGCTCTGTTCATTGGCCACTCCAATAGGCTTGAAATCTTAACAGAACAAGTTAGTGTACTCTCCTTTGATTCTCAACAGCAATGGCTATACCAGGGGTGGCCAAGAGCTCATTGCAGCATGGCACAGGTGAGGAAGCCTGGTGATTTCATAGACATGTGATTTCATACACATTTGGGCTGGAAGGGACCTCAGAGGATCATTGAGTCCAGCCCCCTGCCCTAGGGGCAGGAAGTCAGCAGGGATCATAGGATCCCAGCAAGATAAGCATCCAAATGTGTCTTGAAGGTATTCAAAGTGGGTGCTTGAACTGCCTCCGGTGGCTGGCTATTCGAAACCTTGGGGACTTGGACAGTGAAGAAGTTCTTTCTTATGTCCAGCCTGAATTGGTCGCAGCGGAGTTTGTGACCGTTCGATCTTGTCATCCCTTGGGGCGCTCTGGTGAACAGATTTTCCCCCAGATCCTGAGGAGCACCCCTGATAAACTTACAGGTGGCCACCAGATCACCCCTGAGCCTGCGCTTTTCTAGGCTGAAGAGACCCATGGCGCTCAGCCTGTCATCATAAGGTCTGTTTTCCTGACCTCTGATCATGTGCGTGTCTCTTCTCTGCACCCTGTCAAGCTTCTCCACATCCTTTTTGAATTGTGGAGTACAAAACTGGATAAAGTACTCCAGCTGCGGCCTCACCAAGGCCGAGTACAACGGGAGAATGACGACCTGGGATTTGCTTGAGAAGCATCTATGGATGCAAGCCAGCGTTTTGGTCACTTTACTAGCCACAGCATCACATTGAAGGCTCATGTTCATCTTGTGGTCAATCATGACCCCCAAGTCTCTTTCATCTGTAGTGCTAGCCAGTGTAGCACTGCTGAGCCTGTACGCATGCTGCAGGTTTTTCCTCCCAAGGTGGAGAACCTTGCATTTTTCAGTGTTAAACACCATCAGGTCCTCATCCGCCCATTTCCTGAGCCTGTCAAGATCTGCCTGGTGAAGAAAGTTCTCTCAGAGAGTTGCATTGTTAATATTGTAACGAGGCTCCCACCAACGTTCTCCCCTTACCCAGTATTCAGAGGGGCGCAGGGAATCAGGGGAGAAGGATTTTATTCATTTGTTTTCCCATTGAAGAGAAAAAAAATCTGCCCTCATAACCAAGGAGGAAGATGTCAACCTCGGCAAACATACATATGGGGCCAGATCCTCAACTGGTATAAGGCTGCCTAGGTTAGCTGAAGTCAAGGGTATGCTTTGCTGTTTGTGCCTGGACTTCAGCACTTAAATCTGATACTAGGTGGAGTGCAAGCATAGTTCATTGTTCAGTTTGCACAGTTGGGAAGGGAGGAAATAGAGAGACAATACTCCATCAGGGAGTGGGTTAATACCTTGGAGCAGAGCTGCATCTGGACATTTTTTCCCCCACAAAAGAACTCAATGGTCTGGTCCGAAGGCAAAGAATTTGCTCCTTATCTTTCTTGATAAGACTTTTGGATGATATAAAGCAGCCAAGAGAAAAGAAAACTGTTACTTGGAAAGTAAACCGTTCCATAGTTTCACAGTATTTCTGGGGTTCCTCCTCCAATGTATCTTTCTTCTGCCTTGTGATTGCCCCTCAAGTCTGAGGAAATAGAGGAAAATCCAAAGTTGATCAAAGCCAACTTGAAACCATTTCAGAGATAAAGATGTCTAATTATTACCAATAAGGGACCCACTCTTCCCTCCCTTAGTGGTAGTGTTACTGCTATTGTTTTCTGTCTTAAATTAGATGTCCTACTAGGGGTGTGCGAAATGGGCCCTATTCGATTCGGATTTGGCCCGAATCAGGGACAGTGATTTGATTAGTTGATTCAGATTACTGTCCCTAGTTTGATTCAGCCAAATCCGAATCTGAAGATTCAATGCTGATTCGGAGAATCAGTGATTCGGACATAGACACAGCTTTAAATATTTGTTCTACATACCTCAAGGTACCAGGCATGGCTCGTGAATGCTGTGATGCTGGGGCAGATGGAGTGTCTCACAGGAGTGTGGGGGGGTCCCCTCTCATGCTCGGCGATCAGCCGCAGGGGAACCCCAGGTGCCCTCCCAGACCCAGGAGGCATCAGTCTTGAGCTGGGCATGCGGGGGGCCCCAGCATGCTCTTCGGCGGACCCGGAAGTGGACAAGAAGTGCTTCTGGTCCACTTCTGGGTCTGCTGCTGAGCACACTGGACAGCCCTCTGTACTTCTGTGGGACGCTCCATGCACCCCAGCATTGCAGCATTCATGAGGTACCTGCTACCTAGAGGTATGTAGAAAAAGCATTTAAAGCTGTGTCTACGTCTGAATCGTCAAATTTTTCTGAATTTCTCCAGTTTGATTTGGAGAGATTGAAGGGTCCTTTGATTCGATTTGGATTCGGAGATTTCACCACCGAATCAGGCTGAATCTCCACCGAAGTGAATCAGCGACCAAAGCTTTGCACAGCCCTACTATATACTTATATTGTTTGTGTTGCAGTGAAAATCTTCTGTGCCAAACAGAATACAATCTCAATAGACAGATGATGAGGGGAAAAAAAAGTAGTTAAGAAAAAATCCTGGGTTTCAGGGTGCTCCCAGACATACACCCTGACTTTCTATAAGCTTATTGTCCTCCATTCTGCTGAATAGGTATGCACAAGTTATTCATTTGCCCAGAAATCATGATTTACCATAGCATTTGGGTAAAGTAGCAGAAAAACAAAAGGGGTTATTACAAGGAAGAATAAGTGGTATAGAAAAGAAAAAAGTAATCAAATGCTTTGACAACAGTGTGGTAAAACAAAACTGACAAAATCCTTACCCTCATACGTTCAGTTACCACCTAGCCCTTATAAAAAATTCCTGTGGCAATCTTCTGGGGTCAACCACCCCTCAGTCACAGCTAGCTCCCTCAGCGGAAGGCCTTCAAACCTTCTCTAGCTAAGCTCCTAATGGTCACTGACTCCAAAACATTTCACACAGCGCCCCCCTCCCCCACCATGTTAAGGGGATGCAGAGAATCCTTTAGAGTGGTTTTTGCCTGTGGATCTGGGACAGTAGCGTTAACCTGATTTTTACAAGGAAAAACCGAGACATAGAAAGGACAAGTGAGTTGGCAAAGACCACTCAAAGAATCTGTGGCAGAGCTAGGAATTAAACTCAAACCTCAGGAGTTTTCGTTCCATGTCTTACCAGGAAGCCAACTTTCTTCTTAGCATATGCTACCCATCCAGCAGAGGATTTCCTGTCCTGCAGGGCAATAATTGGTTAATGTTGACCCTTTAATAGGCAGGTAGGACAAGAATGAAAGGATCCAAACTGAGTAGATGTTAGGGTTTAAATATCTCTCTTAGCCATGATTCTCTTGTGTTGTTACAGGGTTTTCTGCAGAGGCCACTTAGGGCTCTGTAACAGGATGGCCTGGCCTTTTAAGAGGGAACAGTCAGCCCTATTGAGAGAGCTTAGCTGCGTGGCATTTGCATGAAGGTGTGTCCCACTGGGAGTTTAAAACCCTAAGGGAGAGAGCAGAAAGATAGGAAACTGTGAAGGAACAATTTGCAAGCAGGAGGCTAGCTGTGAAAATAACAAACTTGCTACAGGGAAAGCTCAGGCTTCTGTGCTAGGGCTAGAGCCAAAGGGATGGGGCACCTGGGTTTGGTTTTGCTTGTTGATTTGTTTGTTTGGTTGTGGCTAATACACTGGGTTTTATTTGGAAGGACTGGTTGAAGAGGTCCTCAGGGAGCAAATCTCACCTGCAGAAACCAGCGTGCTAGGCAGCCACGACCGTAGCGGGGTGTGAAGCCCCTTTAACACTGCGAGGAGTGGGGCCATGGCCCCTCCACCTGGCTCCATGGGGCCCGGGGCAGTTGCCCCAATTTGCCCCCGCCGTCCAAAGGACGGCTCTGACACTAGGCAACCCACTTACAGGCCCTTCCACACATTACATTTGTGCCTCAATTAATGTTAGTCACAGCACAAATGGCAAGGCTGCTTCATGTGCTCTACAAAATGGCAAACCAGCTATAAAAATATTCCACACATAATGTAGAACCTTTTTATGTATGGCTTATATGGTGCCTTAAATTGAATATGTGGTATGGGGAGGGCTGCCTCAGGGCTGGTGCCAACAATCAGCTGACTGTTGGCCCTGGCCCTGGGAACCACACTGGATCACGCAGGGCTCTGGGCACTTGGCCTCCATCTTGCTGGTGCTAGGGAAACCCAGGATCATGATGCACATGTAACATGGTAGGTAGTGTGTTTTTTGGGATCAGGGCTCAGATCTCATGGCACCTTTAAGTGAGCATGTATCGGGGACTTTAGGGTTACACTGTCTAGACCAGGGGTTTTCAACCTTTTTTGGTCTAAGTACTGCCAGCAACCAGACACCAAGCAGGGGGGTGGCCAAACGCCGAGTGTGTGTGTGGGGGGGCTAGTGCACACCTGAATTCTGAGTGGAGGCATTCGACCACACGCTAACCATCGCCAAGTGTGTGTGTGGGGCGTTAGCACGGGAGTGGCATGCAGCCAGACACAGAGCAGGGAGCCGGGGATGGCATGCAGGCAGGAGGGGACAGAGCACTGCCGTCCCCCAGGAGCAGGGGTGGGGTGGGGAAGCTCACTGGGCTGGGGTGGGGGCAGTGGCACCCCTCTGCAGGGTGGAGAAGCTCACTGGGCTGGTGTGTGGTGGTGGTGGCTGCCACGTGCAAGCTTCCTCACCCCACAGAGGGGCACTGCTGTCCTCGCCCCACCCTGACCATGCTCCTGGAAGGCGCCAGTGCTCCATCCCTGCCTGCCCGCGCGTACCCCCTGGGACCGATCCAAATACCCCCAGGTGTATGTGCACCCCTGGTTTACAACCCCTGGTCTAGACTACTCTAGCATGAACTTGAGCAAGTTTGACTGGTGTTCACTCAACTGTAGGAAGTCTTGTAGGCTAACAAGGAACATAAGCATTGCTTCCTGTTTCACCTCCAAAGGGAAAAAGCCAGCAGGATGGATAAAATCTGAGAACATTAACTTTTGAAAGCCATGTATCTCAATCTACAGAGCCTGATTATAAATTGGCAGCATTTTCATGTTCACTTTCTACAGGTGCATTTACTCTATACTCAATATAAAAGTGCAGAATCAGCCCTTTATGTACTCTTTTACTGAAAAGGTTGCAAGGGGGTCTAATATTAACTTGAAAATATTCTAGTTTTTAATTTTTTTCTAATATGTTAATTTTTAGTAATGCCATGTCTCAGTACTTGCTCCTACTTGTTATGCTGCAGATAGTGATTCTATTAGGTTATTTATTAAAAGCACCTGCTGCTAGAGAAAGTAAAAGTTATAGCCAAGCAGTTTTTTAGAACAAAAATCTCATTTCATTTTTACTTTGGAAAACTATTTTCATTCTAGTGGACCCAACATAAATTTTAGCTTCTAGAAAAAAAAAGAAAATTACTGGGTAATTAAACCCGAGACAGGAATAATGGTTTTGAAGAAATAAAAAACAAGGTAGTGGAACTCGGATGGGGTGACTGGGGCAGTGATAGGGACTTACCAGGGGGGGAGGGGGTGGTAGGGAGGGAGAAATATCAGTGACTTCCACAGCAGCATGATCCCATGGATGGTACAGCAACAGGTAGAAGTCACCACTGCCCTGTGCATCCTGCTGCCTTGGGCACACAGCTGCTTTGTTATGCCTCTGACCATGTGGGCAAGATCAAGATGTGCAGGCACATGTGGTTTGTAGTGCTGCACATGAACAGCTTGTGCCCCTGGTGGCTGGGGGGCAGGGGGGGCGGGGGCGGCATGGCTGCGCCAGCAGTGGCAGGAGCACTGCAGCAGAAGCCCAGCAGTGGTGAGCAGGAAGCTCCCACAGATGCTGCTGGTGCTGTCGGCAGGGGCGGGTTGGTGATGAACACTGACCAGGGGTTGGTGAGCACCTGCAGGCGCTGCTGGCAGTGGCCAGAGGCAATCACAGACCACCTGCAGATGCTGCCGACACTGGGTGCACTGCCATGTGGAGGGGGTGCACATGCACCCGTGCGTCACCCCTGGTGCTGCAAACCTCTTTGTGGCACCACAAACTGCACACCCAGCATGTTAAAACATGCCCCGCACTGCAAATTTGCAGTGTGGGGCTAAAATTGCTACCTGGAAATCCTGGTAGCAAAACAAACAAAAAAAAAAGGTGGGGGGGGCGGGGCACAGCACATGCCACAGGAACATGTGCCAGCAGACACAGAGTCTGGTCCTCCTTGGAGATGCTCTGCCTGCTGGCCACAGCATTTCCCCTCCTCGAGTTTCGCCCCGTCTCCTCCAGCATGGTGGAAGCCAGGAAGAGTGGGGAAAACAGCAGTTTCCCTGAAGTGGGGCATTTAGCCGCACACTAAAGCATTTGTGCAAAGGTGTGCTCAGCGGCAAAAAGTAGCGGCAGAAATTCATGCTGCTACTTCTTTTGCTGCTGCAAGTGCATGGCCCTGCACGTGGGGACACACCCATGGAATCTATATCAAAGGAACCAAAACAAACCTAAAACTTAAAGTTTTGAGATCAAGTTCTCCAAAGCACTTAAATCCCATTTTTATGACTTAAGCACTTAGGAACCTTAGTGCCAATGACTTACAATGGCTCCCAAGTCACTTACTTGCTTTTTAAAACTACACTGGATCAACTACACCTTCTTCATTTTCTAGGTTGATGTATCTTCTCTTCCTATATACTAATAGGACTGGAAATGCTAACTCATGACGACTCTGTTTGTGCAGCATATCTGGCCTGATAGGAAGCCAGAAGCACAAGACTTCTCTGGGGGAAGCTTCTTGAAGATTTCTGACCTACTTTCTAGGCCGGAAGTTAGCATACTTTAAACAAGCCTCATCTAAGTAGCTTCACTTATGGTTGCTTTTCTGAGTTAAGACTTTTGACTTTCCCCATCTTTATCACCCAGAAAAACCATTCAACTCAACAATCTCCCATTTACGTGTGGGGTAAAAATCATGGGTAGTGTGTCAAAAAGCAATCAGGATTGGCCTAATTTTAGGAATATAAAGACTCACTGCAAGCAGCTACACCGCTGTCTTGTAAAACTGCTTTTTTCACAGTCAGTGGTACAACTTCCACTGACTTCAGTGGGAAAAGAGTTAGGCCAGTACCAAGTATTCTGAAAAACCCAACTGTGAGACAAACACTGATTTCCCACTTTTCTGCATGCATTTAAATTTACCTGAAAATAAAGATAAAGCAGCAGGCTATTCCAAATAGTAGGTGATGTGAACAGGGTTTGAAGCTGTGGCTCTTGTATGTAGGTAACGTTCTTGCAAAGACATAACTAGGCAGGGGTGGTCGTGAACAGGACAGAATGGCTGGCAGAGGCGTGACAAGGCAAGCTGCTGCTGTGAGGATTAATGCAGGAGCGGCTGCTGAAATGTGTCAAGCAGCAATTTTAAAAGATGAAATTCTGCACCAAAAAGCAAGAGGTGAGGGGATTAACTGACACTCCCCCTCACAGCAGTAGCTTTCCTTGGGAGCAGACTTCTGGCGAGTGCCAACCCTGTGGCTGCTGCTCTGTCCACCCCACCCATCTTGTACCAAGCATTGCACCTGGCTGTCAGAACTGCAGTGGGGAGAGGGGAGGATGAGGAGCCCTCGGCTACATTTTGCTGTCCCCATTTTAGGCAGTGCCTGGGGCTCATGCCCCCCTTGTCCACTTGTAATTTTTCAGTTGAATTCTTCTGACTGACAATGTATAGGTAAAATTAAACAGTCTAAACAGAAGAAGAGAGAGTCTTTGCAGAATGCCAGTCACAGGGGTAGTCAAATGGAAGCTCAATCAGACTATGCAAGGGTGGGTGTTTTGAAATCAAGGGGTCTTGGTACAGAATGTCCCATCTGCAGTCCCTCTTTTGCATTACACAACAGTTTCATGTAGGCAGGTCCCCAGGCTGTGCAGCGCTTTATAGGTCAAAAGCGGAACCTGAAACTTTACCTGGAAGCCACTTGTACATGTGGTACAATTTAACCACATAGATATTTGTCACAAAAAGCAGCTGCTGCATTCTGAAGCAGTTTCTGAATGAATTGAAGAAGCAGCCCCAGGGCTAGCACATAGCTCTTAAATACCATAACAGTCTCTCCAGTAAGCTCATACTAAGGTGACAGAAGCCTGGGTAACAGGAGCAAGGTTTACAAATGAGAAAAAACAATGGCAACTGCCTTACCAAACAGACAGGGCAAAAGGAAAGCCGTTGGGCAACTTCACACATGCTCTCAGGGCTGGGGTGAGGGGCTTTAATTAAAGCACCCACAATATCTTGTGTATTCAGCATCCTGTGCTTCAAAATGGTAGTGGGGGGCTTAACTAAAGTTTGTTCAATGAGCTTTAGTTAAAGCACCCCTACCCTCATTTTGAAGCATGGGGATGATGAATATACAAGGCACTGAGTGTTGGAGCATGCTAATCATCATGCTTCAGCAGACTTGATTAGTTGAGTCTGCTCCAACATACTGTAATTACAGCACATCCGAGCAGTATCCCCCCACGTCTACAGGCACCCTTTCTGACGTTGGTCATGCAGCATCTGGAGAGCCAACCTAATTCTCTAGACTGAAAACTCAAGCTTGCTGGAAAGAGAAGACATGAACTTTGCTATTATGCGCCCTAGGGTAGATCTGGGCCTGCCGAGTAATCTCTCTAGCTGGGCATATACAGTTGCACTCCATCACAAGGTGGATTTTTGACTGCTAGAGTTGTGTAAATGGGCCCACCCCAAATGGTTCCCTCTTGTGCCAGTTAGTTTGGAGTCGCCCTGAAGGACCCACTGGAGGCATCTGGGCTGTAGAAGATCCTGCCTCATGTCTGTTGCCCACAAACACCCAGTGTCACTCTGCTCTAGGATACTTCAGTTTGCAAAATTCAAACTACAAACCAAAGTCCAAATGCTGAGCTGAAAGATTAATCATGAATCAGAGGTCAGGAAACAAGCCAAGGTGAAACTGAAGTCCAAAACATTGAGCCAGAGGATTAAACCAGGAGTCAGGGAGCCAGAAGAGTTGCCTGGACAGGATCCAAGGAAGGACTGGAGACCAAAAAGTTGTGCAGCAAGGCTCAGGGCCTGGAGGAATTCCTTAAGAATAGACCTGGAACCAAGCAGAGGGAAGGCACTAGAGTTCAGCTGGTGCTGGGTAGTTTATAAAGCTCAGTTATTGCAGCTGTAGGGAAGAAGCCTCACTTAGTCTTGCCTCTGCAGGTTAGGGCTCAGCTGGATCTGGTTAGTTTATTGGGTTATACTGATTGAGTTAGCCATGCTGCAAGGCATAAGCCTCACATAGCCTAGTCCTGACAATTGAAGCCATACCCCAACAACCCATTAAGGTTGCAGATTCACCATTTATCAGGAGGCGTTGAAAGCCATTAAGCAGATGAAGAAGCATGCGGTCCTGATGGAATACCAACTGAAATTTATAAGCAAAGTGGAAAAAAGCTCTCAGCAATTACACATCATTATTTTAAAAGTCTGGAAACGTGAACAGATTCCCAGTGACTTGTGTGACAGGGGTCCTCCTGGGGCCGAACTCTGTGGCCCGCCCACCTGT
>NW_005841995.1:537959-554623 GCF_000455745.1 Alligator sinensis
GCAGCCCATGTCTCAAAATGGCTGCCCTCGTCAGGCACCTGGAGGCTGCCAGCTCCAGGCCCTTAAAGTGGCAGAGACACCCTGTGCTCTGCCACAACTGGATGCCAGGATCATTACCATATTCAAGAAAAGAAATAGATCAGATAACAGCAATTATTGTAGTATTGCAGTCCTGTCCATAGCTGGGAAGATTCTTGCCCACATTCTTCTCAATAGACTTGCTTTCCTTGCTAAGGAGATTCTACGCGAGTCCCAACAACATGACAGCAATGTCCTGAACAATAGCTCAGAAGTGGGCCTCTTCATGATTAGAACCAGAATCAAGCAATGATGTGTGATTGGACCAACACTTTTTTCCTTCTGTATTGCAGCTATTCCACATCTTATTGCTGACAGACTTCCATCTGGAATTAGCATCCAGTATCACATGGGTGGGAATCTCTTTAACATCAACTGGTTGCATTCCATATCCAAGATAATCAACACCTCCATTACTGATCTTCAATACACTGATGATTGTGTTGTGTGTGCCCATTCAATTAAGGAGCTCCAGGTCACCCTTGATTATTTCTGCGAAGTGTATGAAATACTTACTGACGGTTGCTACTCTAAGGGGGGCAGAAGAAGAAATTCAAGGACATCTTGAAGGCAATTCTAAATAAATGCAATATTAATTTAAATACCTGGGAGACTCAAGCACTAAATTATCCCCAGTGGTGCTGTGATGTATGACAAGGTATTGATCATTTCAAGCAAATGTGCCTCACTATGGAGGGGAATAGATGAGAGAGACAAAGGTAAAGAGCTGTTACTGAACATCACAAGGATCTACTCCTTTTTGGAGCTATTTGCCGTGTCACCTACAGTTGATGGTACAGATCTTGGATTGGTCTCTTCAGTCATCTATGGATTCACCATTGACTCCCCTCTTTACTGGAAGACTGTCATCTTCATATTGAGGAACTGTTGATGACTTTAGGATATAAGAGGGTTGGAGGGACTGCCTGAAGGCCTTTAGACCTGGATGAATTATACCTCTTGTTTCCATTATGGGGATAGTCTGTGTTCTAAAATCCAAGAATGAAAAGTCATGGAACTCGTAGACACCCACCTACAGTAGGAAAAGTAATAATATATTTTTGAAAAGGTCAAATCTCATAGCTTGTAACCTTTCCTTGGTTGTATAACAGTGCTTGTGGTTACCTATTCAGCCACCAATGCAGTCTTGCTTTTGGAATTTAGTCACCTACTAATACAGTTTATTGCCTCATATACTTTTCTGCCAAGAACATTATCCCTTAAATAGAGGCTTTGTAATAATAACCTCCAATTTCCACAACTTCATTGTTAATTTCCACAACCTCTGCCTTACATATATTAAGACTCAATGACTCCCGAGTATGTTTTGGTTTAATGATAGCAAATTCAATGTTTTCTCTTTGGATTTCTTAGTCCATGAGAAAGCATGCCCAGCTGTGCCTTTCTGTATGAGGAGTTTTGAGGTACATTGTCAGGAAAGAAACTAGTATTTATAGTTGAGTCATATAGAAAGCTATACTGCATCCATGTTTATTCTTGTGGCCAAATCTTTTTCATGATAGTCATTCCAAAGGATTTTCATTGGCAATTTGAGAGCTGCCTGCCCAGCCCAAGGACTGGAGGCAGCTGTGCAGCCCCAACACCTCCATTTACATACCTAGGGATGAGGTAGACCTCATGCAGGCACACCTTTGGTCTTGTCCTGGTCTGGTCCCCAGCTCAGCCTTTCCTGATATTGAGGTTGAATGACTGGGCTTGAAGGAGATGTACATCCCCTGTGCAGCCTACTCTGATCTTGCCTGAGATGTGTCCTGCTTGTTTGTGTAGCTTACATGTCTCTTGCTAAGCTAGAGCCACAGAGAATATGACTGTTGCAGCCTCCAACTACAGAACCTATCTTTGTGGCTCCTGGGTAGAGTCTCACACAAGAGGCTCCTGGTTCAATGACCAGTTAAAGCCAAGATGGTGATTGCTGTACATGAATAGTAGGACCACACTGGTTCTAGTGCCAGGTGGTGAAGTCAGAAACTGGATGCGTCTTTCTGGACTAAAATCAAGGAAGGGTAGTTTGGTTCATATTAACTTTAACTTTGTGACTATGTTGGTGGCATGTCATGAAAAGTAGCCTGAACTCCTCTCCCTGCAGTTGTTCATTCTTACACCTAGTCAGTAGTCACAGGCATACGGGGGAAACGTCCGAGGGTCACTTTGAGTTACTTTGATAGCTCAGCCCCTTAGGTTAGTGCTGTAGCAGTGTCAGTATGCCCCAGTGCTTCAGTGATAGCAGTCTTTTGTCTGATGTACTTTGGATTTCTCTACACTGCAGGGTCTCTGACTACCATTAGGCTGCTGTAACTCTGTCAGCAGAGCCCTCTAGTACATAGGTAGCATATGCTGACAGAAGGAGTTTTTCTGCCAACACAGTTATACCATCTCCCAATTTAGCTAAGCCAACAAAAGCAGTCTTCTGTCAGCAAATGCTGCCTACACCAGGGGTTTTGCTGGCACAGCTATGTCAGCAGGCAGGGTTGGGTGGTTTCTTTTTCATGCTCCTAGCTGACACAGTTCTAGTAGCAGAGCTCTGTAGTAAAGCCCTGGCCTCTGACATGGACACGTTTAAACCAGGAGCTTCCTGTGGCAGGGCACAAATGGAATGCTTTGAGGATCACAAAAGGCCTCCATTGTCTTCCTACTTTGCCTAAGATTTCAAATGTTACTCTGCAAGTGTTCTGTACTGCCACCTCTTGACCTTAGCCTGTTGCCCAACTAAACAGGTTGGGATCTAGGCAGTTTTTGCATCCATGGGAAATCTAGGTGTCAGGGATTCAGCAGGTGACATTTTTTTCCCTGTGAATCAACTCTTTGTTAAGATGTAAAACTGGGACTTCATCTTCTCAAGCATCTTCCAGAGAGGGAGCAATAACATGGCTCCTAAAGAAATCCCAACTTGGAGAATCACTGCTTGAAAAAACAACAACAAAACCTTGTATGTTGGTGGAGTGAGTCTACTGGTGCCATCCCTCAGCTTCTGGGACTTTACCTTTCCACTACGATAGCTACCAAGCTACATCTTAGGCTTCTGGGACTCTGTTTTTCTAACCCTTTCTGATTCCACATTGCTGGAGTTTCCTAGAATGTCCTATATCCTCTGTGAGGGTCTGGTTGGGTGTTGAGTCCACAGTCCTCCCTCATTGTTGTGCCTCTTACACACAGGCCATAGCATGCCAGAGCATAGCTAAGCAAGAAGTTAATTCTTTACTTGCTAAAAAAAAGCAAGTCCTTCTGGGCACCATCACATGTCCCTGTGCACTGAGTTCTCTGCTAGTACAAACTAGCACAATCCCACTGAAATGAATAGAGCTATGCGATTTCATACTAACAGAGATTTTGATTTATATACTTCACTCTGTCTTGTTGTTTAGAATTACTTTTGCTGCTCAGCTGGCGCGCTCTGCCAAGAACTGGCTGCATCTCACTGGTGGGTTGCAATTCTTGGAGAATACATTCTCCAGGCATAGCATTTTGTGCTCCTTCTGCATGATGGACACTCTACAGTATTAGCCATTGGTATCTTACAGTGATTGTAGTTCATGTCATCAAATACAATAAGGAATGTGTAGTAAAAAAGTCCCCAAAACTTTCCAATTAACCATTTGTTTTTTCAGTACACCAATAGAAATCTGTTTTCTTTGCAGTTGGGCAAATGTTTGACTGTTTTTCAATGGGCATTCATGGGTCAAATTTTACCCACATTTATCTCTATAAAATCCATGGACTTTGGTGAGGTTGCCGGGATGTAAATGAGGGCGGTTTGGCTCATTTTCTCCAATGGTACTATAAATTTGTTTCTCTAAGTCATGAGTTATTAATCTCCCTAAAAGTTATTCCTGTTTCTACTGTGCAAAAGGAAAAATAAAACAGAGCCAAGATATGTTGGATCACAGCAAAATTCATTGGAAATAATTCTCTTTTAAATAAGTTGCATATGTGTTTCCCTATTTAGTATTCACAGTGTACTGCACAGACACTTTCAGAAATGAACTCATTTTAAAAAGAGATAGATTTACACACACTACAATGGAAGCAGTCACTGGCAGTATTGTATACCATATCAAATCAGTGACTGTTGTTACATATTTGAAGTTAATTTGACACTGAAGTAAACAAATCAAAGTGTGTTTATAGAATAATTAGACCATATTCTCAGTATTGTGGCTAAGAAATTTTGTCACAGCTATTGCAGTACTGATCCGTGGTTCTCTTTGGTTTGTTTACAGAACTCCCTAGCAACACAAAAATAAAACTGTCAGAATTGCCTAAGTAGAAGTATAATGGTAAAATCTTTCTTTGATTGCACAGTTCCAAAATATAATCAGAAGCATTTCTTAGTCTCATATTTAAGGTTCTGAAAGTGTAAGCAGGCCTGTTTGTGAGTTAAAAAGGAGCCTGAAATGTAACTGTTTATTTTACTCAGCCTAAAAATAAAAGCCAACAATAAAATTAAATGCCTAATTATTTTGTCAATATCTTCTGTATGATTTCTTCAGTGAAGAAAGGCAAGGGGAAAAATGAAATAGTTTTATATAAATATTGATTAATGTGTATGCATGTTAATACCTAGTAGTACATTTTCTGATCCAATGTTTCCCACTCATAGTGTTAAATGTATGTATATGCTACAAACATAAATGAACAGAAAAACAAACCAAAAGAATAAAAATGGAACAGACTTTTTAGATTCATTTCATTCCCTAACCTACCAAAGCTCATGTGGCTTGAGTAAGTAATAATGGCCTATCTTGCCCTGCAACTAGGAACTGTCATGGCGGGGTCCTTCAGGAGGGCGGTGATCTCCTCAAGGCCCTCTCTCCACGCTAATTTGGCCCAAGGGCACCCTCCATTCTCGCCCACCACGTCTTTGGTTTTAAAGTAAATGTAATAGGGAGGCTGCCTTGCATCTCCTCGGGCACGTAAACTCTTGGACCCCTTGTAGGTCTCCCCGTACACTGGGTACTACTCAAGCACCCTAGCCTTGTGGGCTGCGCGTGGCTCCTACCACCCCTAATACCAAGCGGTCTTCTCTCACAAGGCGCCCCCTCTCTGGGGCTCGCTGTGCCCTCCTTGGGCTTCCTATAATGCTGCCCCACCTTCTCTGGGGCCTTCTCTAACACTGCCCCTCTTCTCTGGCGCCTCTTCTACAAGTGTTGTCCCACTCAGGGACCCTTGTCCACCTTGGGACTCTTATCTCGAGCCTCCGGTCTTTCAGGCCCACCGCGCTACTTCCCCTTTTACAGGACGCTGTGCTGCTATCCCCTTTCCTTGGGGACCACCACAGCACCCTGTCCTTCTCTGGGTTTTTCCCTGCAGCGCTAGCTGATTACTGGGCTCGCTACGCCCATCCTGGGCTTCTCATATATTGCCCCGTTGGGCTCCTCCCATATTGCCCCTCTCGGACTCCTTGTGCCCACCTTGGGCTTCCTAGTAGTGCCGCCCCCTCTTTGGGGCTCACTGTGCCCACGCTGGGCCTTCTCAAATACACCCCTCTCAGGGCTGGGGGGTATGCACCCTGCACACAATCCAGGGTCTCAGTTCCCCGCCCGCAACCCACTGGTTGCACTCAATTGCGCCTCCACTGGCGCACAAGCTGCACCTCCACTGGCGCTAGGGCACCCCACCCTTATGGGGTCCCTATGAGGCCTCCTCCTACCCCTACAGCCTCACCCAAGCCTCCGGTATACGTAAGCCGAACATAAACTAGAGCCTTCTGGTTGTAACGCAAACATAAAGCCCCCTGGCTAAACCATAGTGCCCAATCCTCTCAGGGCTATCATGAGCTGTACTTGTAAGTCAGGCTTCTTCCCATGTCTTGGCTGAGGGAGCTCCTGCCTCTCCTTAGTTGCCCTGGCAACCCACAGCTGGGCTCGTTACCCTGGCAAACACTCAGCTGGGCTCGTTATGCTCTGCCAGGGCTCTCTCTCCCTGGCAGTTTCTTCTCTCTAGGCACGGGGCACTCCCGTGCTCTGTGACAGGAACATATCTTCTTTTATGTTGCTGGCTTAGGTGAGGAGACTGTCCATTCTTTTTTATTCTTTTCTTTTATGCTCATAATATAATGTGTCAGTTCTGGTGCCTCTCCTGAATATAGAGGCAGCTGCTCCGAGTTACTGTGGGCCTAATTCTGCAAGGTGCTACATGCACTGATGTATTATGCAGCTGCAGAAAAGGCAGTGGGAGGTGAGAGAGCTCAGCACCTCTAACAATCAGGTCTTAGGGGCTTAAAGCTTATTTCTACTTCTTATGCACCCACAATAAATGAAAATGTGCAGATCTTGACCTAGATGTGCATGTTCCACATCAATCTAGACACTGTGCTTGTTAAAAATATAACTACGTTGAGACAGAAAGGGCTGGTCTAACACGACAGGTGGGGAAGCCTTGACCCTATGGAAGCCAATAGTTTTGCCATTGACTTTAGTGGAACCAAGTTAGGAGTCTGTACCCGTTGGCTGCTGGTCTCACTGTACTTGGCTGGTCCAGACCTGTGAATCAGGGAGCCTTCAGTCTGGGAGCTGGTACTATTTAACAGTCTAATGGGTTGCTGTGCTAGTGCTAGATTGGGTTGGGATAATAAGTACTCACTCCAGGGCCAAAGCCAATGTCACTTAGGGTGCCACCAGCTTCTTTTATTGTTGCTTTGAACATCCCCCTCATGGCATACTAAAATCCACCACCTTGGAAAATATAGTGGATATAGCACAGAAATCACAACGCTACAGGCCTGATTATCATTTATACCAAGGCCTTTAGTATGACTGCTCTGGCTTTAGTACAAATGACAAGCCAGGGCTGGGCTTGACTCAAGTTATTTTCAAGTTTCTTCCCCCTCTATTCCTTCTAATGTAGCATTTGAAGCATATCTTTTTTTACAAAAGGTTCCTTTTTTCATGAAGGCTACAGCTCACATTGCCTTAGAAAAGTGAAGGGGCAGGTATGGTAGGCAGATATCTAGGGTTACGCAGTGACAATGGAAGGCAATAATTAACGGTTGACTTAATTGGCTCTTAACCCTTTCCTTTTTTGGAAATATACATGCTATAAAAACAGAATTGGAATCTCCAATGTTGTTTACTTTGTTTATCAAGATTATATAAAAAAATCAATATCTAATTTTTCTATTACATTTTAGGGTAGTATCTTCCTAGCCCTTCAGAATCATATCCTATTGATTCTGCCTTTAATGACTTTGAAATTTTCAGTGATTTGTTTGTGGAGAATACTGTGCCTTGTATAGATTTCCCCACATTAGTTTAAACTCTGAGAGTATACTGGGTGAATTAATGAAATAAAAATAGCTTTGTCAATAAGCAAAAGTGAAGCCACTTCCAACATTTGTTCTGTAACCACTGCTTTCTCTAACTGCTGCCTACACAAAATTAGTTGGTAGGATTAAAGAATATATTCTTCTTTTATCCTATGTTTGAGTACTTGATCACAGAGGCATAGTTTAATCCAAACATCAATAGCACCTCATCAGTTCAGTCAGATGCAGCTGTCAAAGTGGACTTTTGGTTTGTTTAGAGCTTTGCGTTTTATCCTTTTTTAAGGTCATAGAATATTTTCTTTGATTTCTGATGCTGAAATCTTTCTTAATCTTCTAAACTTGAGGAACATCTGTTAAGATTTAATGGGGCAACTTTTGTCTTAAAATTCAAGTTCATCTTGCAAATCTTTGGTTTTGAAACATGGGAGAGAAATACAACCATATATTCCTTAACAGCAGTAAGCCTTGTTTGGTCAGAGTGATTAAATTAGTTAAAATGGAGCAGTAGGCAATGTAATCTCTGTTTAAAGGTTGATACTGTGGACTGTAAGTTCAGTTTTATTTTGTTTCACATTGCCATTAGCAATTTACCTTTTCCAAACCCCTTATCTGAGGATCTGAGTGGCAGATTTATGGAAGCTTTTGAATAAAAAGACAAAAGTGATGTAACTGGGTGAAACAGAAATAGAAAGGAATTTAACCTACCTCCCTAAGTCTCTGTGTTGTTGTAGTACTTCAACAGAATTTAGTAGTTCATGTGTTTGGAGGTAGAGTAAATGGCATCTAAAAATATATACCCCTACAAACATACAGACAGCTGTCACGTCTGCTGCCTGAATATATTAGTCATTATCCTCATTAACAGATGCAAAATCATCATAGTTTTCATAATGTAAGCATTTCAGATCAGGCAATTTGTAGTAATTCTTAATGGGGCCAATCCTAACCATAGGGTTTGATCCTCTAGCTCCTCTGTGTGTTGGTACTTTGAAATCATCTGAGTAAGGCTGGCAGGATCAGGCCAATAGTTCTTTTTCTTACGAAGTTTCTATATTTTAATTTTCATAACTCAGGTGCATCCTTTGCTCTTGTCAGAAATCTTAGACTGGTACATGGAATTTGAGGAATAATACCATTGTTCAGGAATTAATAATCTTCAATATCTAGTATATTTTAAAAGGGGTAAATTCACACATTGGACCTCACTTTCTCTCCTCTAACTTCAAGGGGAATTTTACCTGAGTGAACAGTACAGGATGTGGCTTTTAATATATAAATATTCACCTCTTATTTAAGTTTACAGAGGAGAATGTGTCATTCTATAATTGCAGCGACAGCACTGGCATAGCTTGTAAACCTCTGCAAAGTACTGTAGCACTGCCATTCATAAGTACTGGCAACCAACGACTGCATGAAAAGAGTGAGGCCCTGCCAAGTTCCTTGCCACTTCCTCCTACTTCTGACAAGGTTTTCAATTAGCAGCTTGTAGAGGCCCAGCCTGTGGTCCTATTTTCATGCAATATGCATAACTTAATTCCCCAGAAGGGGATGAAGCTGCAGAGGAAAGAAAAATACCCCTTAGATATGTAATGATATATGTGTACATTGAAAAAAAAGACCAGTTTACTGATGGTATAGAAAGGAAAGAGAAGGGAAGCTAAGGCAGGGATTGCTATGTTTGGTTATACAGGGTCTTGAACATGATGGTCACTATCAAAAAGTTGGACTTTGCAAAATAAAATGAAGGACTAGAAGTTAGCTCTCCTTGTAGTACTTATGTATAACTCTGGTTAACATTAAATGGCATTATCAAAGGGGGAATAGATATACTTTGCTAATGAAACCCTTTCTTTTTTTCATTGTGTCACAAAGACAATCTTTTACATTCATACTCTTCAATTATATTGTCAGCATTTCTAAAATGTCATTCTGTAAAGCATTATTGTAATAGTACATCATTGAGTCTGATCCTTAGCTGGTGTAAATGCTCTAGAGCTTTGCTGATTTATACCCATTAAGGAGCTGGTTTACAGTTTCTAGTTATCTCAGTATAAAAGGCCTAGCTTAAAATTAGCACATTGATCCACAGGGTTTTATGTAGGTAGGTGAGCAATGGGTGGTGCCTTATAGCATGGAAGAGACCTGTATGAGTAGACAATTGGTTTTATGTGCTCTTAGTGAGGCAATTGTACACTAAAAGGGGTCGCTGTATTCTGTAGCAGCTTGAGTTTAGCATACATTTCAGTACTCTAGGAATGAGTTGCTAAAGGTATGGTTGACATTAGTGAGATCCAAAATAAACAGTAGCCCTCTTCTGGCTAGGTGAAGATGGAAAAAAGCCTTTCTAAATCATTGTTCTTATGTGGTTGCCCTGAAATAGATGTGTCTTCAACTGTGAGATTGTGATTCCTGGTAAGAAGTGAGTGAGGGAGCAGGGACAATATATTTTGGCTGCTGTGGGATGGCTATGAGGGGACTGATATCCCTGAGTGTGTCAGAGTCTCATTGAAGCCATTCTAGTTTTTACTAGGCTGGCTAGATTGTCAGCCTGCCTGAGACTACAGAGAGACCCAAGAAAGAATAATAACTTTTAGTTCTCCCTCCCTTACTAATCCCTCCACTACCTCTCCTCCCTATATGGAATGGCGCGGGGAGGGGAATGAATAATCTGATTTATGGCATACTCAGGAGAGGTGTTGGTTTAACCAGAGATTTACACCTGTTTAGATAAACCAGTGAAGCTCTGTGTGAAAACTGAGCTCCCCTGCAGTCTAGGGTCAGGGTTTGTGAATATCCTGCATCTCAGGAAGGATGGAAGCAATATTAAGATCAAATTACAGAGCCATGGAGTCTACCGTGCTGTCAAGCAGATCATATGAGATCATAAAGAGCCAGGCCATTGGTGGATAGAAGTAGTTCTTCTAAGATCAAAAGATCAGTGGAGTCGCACCATTTTATGCCAACGAAAGGTCTTCCACCTAATGTTTTCACAAAAAATGCCATTATAGTGATAGCTGAAGATAATCGTTGTTCTCATACTGTCATGGCATCTGCATTTTCCAAAAGTGACTTCTGCCCAAAAAGTAATTTGTGGCTGAGGCAAGGCATAGGTTGATCCAGGAAGTGAAGTTTGGTGCCTACCTCTTCTTGCATATTATAAAGTTGCACGCCGGTTCCATTTAATTCAAGAATTCATGGAATGTGGGCCACAGTGGCAATATGGGTTGGTGACACATTTGTCAATGCTTTATGTGTAGTCAGCTAGTAAGTATACTAGATGTTGTGAATTTCATACATAAAAGGAAAAGTATCATATTTTCCTTGAATTCTTGAGGAAATTACTCTCATATACAACACTAGCATTTGGCTGCATTACAGAGACAGAGTGTCATTTGCATGCCATTACCAGGCCATAAAAGTCTCGTGGTGACTGCCTACTATACATTTTCAATCTTTTGGGACCCTTTGGGGGTCATTCTTAAGGTCAGGTTTGTTTAGTCTGTTCCATAATGGTGTAAAGTGGACTTGAATGCCTAGCCTGCTCAAATAATACACAATCTGATTGATACTTAAACATAAGGAAGTGTTGTATATATGTTGCAGTTTCTAATGTTCTAAGCAGAGTAGAATTGCATATTTGTTAACAAATTGTTTCTACAAACAACCTGATGTGGCTTTGAGAAGCAAGTCAAAATAAAGAATGAAATGTATTCATCTATAATGAAAAAAACCTTTATATTTTTTTCAGTCCCTTTTGAGTGCTTTTTAGGTTGCCTCCTTATATTTGGAATTCCTTCTTCTGTTTATTTGTAATTCACTCACCATCCATTCTCTGATTGCCTCAAAGTTCAAGAGCCAGGTTCTTTACATTGTGGTGTACTTAAAAATAGAATTTGTCTTGTATACTCTGGTTAATGAGCATTGTGTTGATTGGCTTCACAGTGGGCTGGATGCTCTTCTAGTATTTTGCAAGTCTTTCAAAAGGAATAATGAAAAGAAAGAAAAGAGTTGGAAGTCTTTTTCACCCTTAGTATTGACAAGCTTTGGATGGCAAGAATTGCTACTCTTTATAGGGCTAAGAGATTGAAAGCTGGTTTATGAACGACTTGACTTTATTTCTCTGTTTTTAAAATACATTTTAAATACAATCTGTTCTGAAGTCCTCCAGGGGACCATCTTTGCACTGCTTTCTTCCAATACCTCTCATCTTTCAACACAACTTTCATTATGACAACATAAATAAAAGGTGACATAAAATTATACAGCCTAGTATAAAGCCATTTGAGACAAAAGCTCCTTACTGCTATTTTTATGGTTTCACCAATTAGTTATTAAGTTTTCTCCTTTTCTAATTCTGTGTCATGCACACGGGCTCTAAAAGGTCTCTCTTCTCTTTCATCCTTTGCTCCTTTCTAGATCAATACAATGTCTATGGTACAATTATATGTTTGATTCCCGGTTATATTAAGGTATTTAATTTGTTCACTTTATTTGGTGAAGTAATTATTACTGGAGACCAAAAAAAGAATGGACCTAACATTCTAACATGTAAGAGGTAAACCATAACTCAAGGCAAAGTTTTGGCCTGTGTTGAAGTATGCAATGAGGGAAAGAAGAGGGTTTACAGTATCTTTTACCCTGAAGCAGGCCAGGATTCAAAACTTTCTCTCTCAAGCACAGCATCCAGTGCATAGTGCACAAGGGGATGTGGTTTGCCAGCCTGGGGAGAGACACTAAAGGCAGCACAAAGCATTGCCTTTGCTCTTTGAAATTGTACAAGTGGGCGGGAAGAATATAGAAGTAGATGCACTTGTACTATTGTATTTCAGAGCCATTCTGCCATACTTTGTGGCAGAGCTGTCTAGCTCCTAAGTGTCTGGGAGCTGTAGGCCCCTAGTTGTATGCCCCCGGGTCCTCATGCTGTGTGCCAGGTGCACACCTCCCTACCATATTATGCCAGTGTCCTGGCACCATGTATACCACTCCTCCCCACGTGGCCCCCTCCCCATCTTGCCACATGGTGGCACCCCCTCTGCTGTACCATGCTTGTGGAGCAGCACCTGCACTGGGAGCCCAGGGACCACTGGTTAACCCCTTGGGGGCCAGATGCAGCCAGCGGGCCTCTAGTTGGACAGCCCTGCAGTATAAGATATCAGCTACTAGTTCTCCAGAAAGGAGCAATATTTTTCCCTCTCCTCTCATAGTCATTTACTGCAAAACAAACCCTCAAACCCTTTCAGCTGTGCTTAGATCACTGCTCTAACCAGTTTGAACATTGTGGAGAATATTCTGCCAATGCAGACAGATTTTAATGGAGCAAGAAGGGCATTTCCCCACTAGCAGGCCCCTTTAAGCCATCCTACTCTGGGCTTTCAGGATATTTCTAGACACAGCTCTGCTCCACTATTTGTTTTCCACAGGCTATTTAGTACAGCACCATGCGGACAGGATCTGGCCCTCAGCTGGCACGTTCAGAGTTTTCAATAACTCTCAAAACATTCCTGCAGAGTGAGAATAACAGTGAGGTCCTCTTGCCAAAATGTAATCATGCAGAAAATGCAAAACTGAGATTGACATATAGATTATTTTATAGGGTGGTCACTTGAGAGCAGAGGGCAGGGATGCCAGAATTTGAACAATCACTGCAACAAAGTCTAGACTGTTGCAGTTTGATTCATTTAAGGGAATAGTGTTATGTTTTTGGCTGTGGTTGTGATGTTCTATTTGGAAATGTATGATGTCATTGTACCAAGCATATCACAGCAAAAGGCATTCTTGTATTTATGTTGGCTAAAGGTTTAACCAAGTGTACACAGAAGGCTTAATTTATTGCTACTTTAACTTTGTTTAGTCACTGAAAGGCTTTATTTATGTTGGTAAATTCAAATAGTGGCCAAAAGTGACCATACCACTAAGGGAATGGCAAGATTAATTATCAATAAATCACTTAGTTTCTGAGTTTCTTTAATTAAGAACAAAATAAAAACACTGAAACCTTGGACATTCAATAGAGAACAGAGTGGTAAAGGCAACTGTTTAAGTCAGATATCAGTCACATTCTGTTGGAAACTAGATTTCTGTATCTTACTGTTGCAAAGCACGGATGAAAATAAAATTCAAGCCTTGTCTAAACCATTGGATTAATTGAAAGCATATTAAAAAGTTTTATAGATTCCCTGTAAAGTAAAATAAATAGCTAGAAAGTTATATTCTTTATGCAAACATTTTTCATTACAGTACGTGTCCGCCCCTTAGTGAGAGCTCATTAACTTTTTAAAAATTACTTTTAATGGGCTACTCATTATCATCACCATCAAATGCTTCACTTGTCCAACATTTTAGTGCTTAGCAGATTAAAACAAAAGCATTACCCCCTAGACACAGGATGTATTAAACTACACAGATATAAAGAACTCTGGGTGGAATCATTGCTTATAGATGTGTAGTGAAATTGGTGAGGTTGAAGTACTGTTTTCAAAGCTCAGAAATCTCTTAGACATGTTGTTGCAATGTCCCTCCGTGATGAAAGAATGCAAAAAAATGCCTTCACTGAAAAGGCCCCTCACAGAAACAATGAAGGGGAAAACATGAGGTTGGACTCCAGAGATGTAGGTTCAAATTTTGATTCTGCCACTACTTCGCTGGTTGACTTTGGGCAACCAGCCCAAAATTCCCATATATATAACACACGGAGAATAATACTGGCAGCTTTTGTAAAGGGGTTTTAGATTTTTATATGAAAAGTCCAATAGGAAAGCTAGCTGTTTTTTAGATTAATATATGAAAAGTCCAATAGGAAAGCTAGCTGTTATCTTATTGTTGATTGTTGTTGCACACTGGTGTGATCCTGGTATAGAATGTGGGGTTAGTAAGAGAAGAAACAGGCCAAGAGGAAACATTCACAGGTAGTATAAACAGGCACACATTTATTACACTAGATGGAACTGTACTAATGTACACCAGCAGTGAATCTGGTACCCAGAGTGGTATTCTTCCCAAGAGGTGGAAGTAAAAAGCAGAGCCTGAAAGCACTCACTGAGAGTGATAGGCCCTTTGGCCCATTTGACATGTTCAAGTTGAAGAGTTTGAGTTCCTATTGTAATGAATGATACCCAAATTCATCAGCAACACACCCCACTGACTTCCAGAAGAGCAATTTTATTCAACCTTAGGAGACATAAATAACTAGGAGCAGCTCTTCAGTTATGTCAAATCACTGCAACTCTACTGATACCAATGGAACTCTGATGAATTGCGGGACATATGCCCCTTTCAAATATTTATCTCTAACAAAAGGAAACGTAACCTTCCCTTTAAAAGCTCATATTTTCAGGGGGTCCAGGTACTAACATTGTTGAGAGTGACACCATCCCTTATGTAGAAGAAATAAGGCCCATGGTTGGCTTAAGGGCTTGGTAGTGTCATATTGCATTCTTTCCACAACTGAGGACTAAGGAGAGGTTGCTCTTGGGCTAGAGACAGACATTCAAAAAGCCTGAGCCTGAATTGATTCAATCTTCACAAGTTAGTCTAACCTGGCTAGGCTAAATCAGTTTTGTAACCAGACAGACATCCCAGAAATGCAGGCACATGCCTGCAGTGGCTAAGGCTAGAAGCTGGGGGATGCTAAAGTAGCCCTCCCTTCCCAGCCACAGGGCTGAGCTGAGGGGGTGTGGCCAGGCCCGGCAGGATACTCTGATTAGGGAGGGATTCCTCCCCTCCTGACCAGCCCAGCAGGGAATATTTATCACCCCTAACTCAGTGTTTATCAGCCCATTAAGAAAACAACAGAGGGAAATTACCAGCTATCTGTTGATTTGACCTTTGTCCTGTGTAGCACAGCTTGGAGGTAGCCAGCATGTGGTCTGCTAGCTAATGCTGAGAGGTGTCTGTGAGGGATGGGGAAATACCTGCTTAGCAGAAAGTGGGGATGGGAGGGGGGAGTAGATGCCTGCAGAGACTGCTGGAGCTGCAGCCAGGGAGCAGAGGAGAGGGGCCAGCCCTCCTGTGGAACAGATTCCCGCCCAGAGTGCTAGGGGAGTCTGATTTAATTTAAACCAGGAAGGGGTCTGGGACAGACATTGCATAAACTGGTTTGAGCCAAATCAGTTAAGTCTGATACTACATTCAGCAGATTGATCTCAAACTAGTTTCAGCCATTCTCAAACTGGTTTATGTGCACTGAACATCTGTTCTGTTACAGGCTTAAACCAGTTTCTGATCACTTAAGCCAGTTTATGTGTAATGTCTGTCCCTAGCCTTGGTGCCTTCACCTGGGATGTAGATCAGATGTGCTGTCACTTTGTTCTGTGATGTGGGCACAACATGTCTCAACTGGCTCCACCTTGAGCATATAGATCTAATCTCAGTCTCACTGGGCGCATCTACATGTTCATTAATGTGCCATAATTTCTATGCATCAAGTTTAGTATCTGTAATCAAAGGTACTAATTTAATGCACCGTAATCAGTGCTACTGTATGGTAGTACCAGCAAAAGCTTTTTTTATGATGCTAATGTGTAGTAGCCTAGTTCTGCTGCACGCTAGCACATTAGCGCAGTTTTTTCCTGCTGTGCTAAATGCCCGGTGTAGATGTGCCCAGTGACACCAAGATTAGATCCTTTAGTGTCTCATGTAGACACACCCACTGTGACTCAACTCCTCTCTCTGAACGTAAATCTTTGTCTCTTCTTCACAGGGATGTTGTTTGGAGGACCACATTAATTATTTTTTGGCAACTGGAGGATACAGTACTGGGAGGGGGAGGGTTCATATATTATTGACACCCTGCCCCATGCATCTCCAAAGGAGTTATCTTCTTGAACATTTCCCCCACCTGCTTTCCCTTGCATGTGCCAAACCCACAAATATGGGGGCCTCCCCTGAACATTGGGTTCAGCTGTTGCCTTTTTCAGCTTGTCATGTTCCAGTGGGACTGGATGGAGAGGCCATGCTTGAGATCGCTTTCCCTGAATGTTCTGTGGCTGTGGCATGGTCATATCCTTGGAGGAGTGCATATAAAGACCAGTTACAGAACTTCATTTCTAAGCTATTCAGCAATCCTGTTTCTAAAAAGTTTGTAAATGATGAGGTTGTAATGTGTGCATCTGACATGTCAAATCTCCTCCCAGAGGCAGCTGTGTGACAAACAGCACATACATCATCCAAACTTGTTCTTCTCCCTGATTCACACTATTTTCCTTTATGTTGGTTTTCCCTGTAGGATCTTACATCTTAAGCCCTGCAAGGGTGGTCTACCCTTGCGGCTTTAGAGCATCTAATGAAGGGGATTACAGGCATTCCT
>NW_005841995.1:554654-590794 GCF_000455745.1 Alligator sinensis
TTAGACAATTATAAGGAATTTGATTTTCTTAGCTGTGAGTTGCCTCCTTTTCAGTTGCCCAACCAGAATAGGAACCATACAGTTGTGAAAAGGTTTCTTGTTAGCACACCTTCACTTAGAGCTCTGCCTTCCCTCCACCCAGGTTTGCGACATGATGAACTAGAGCTATAGCATGACATGACTTGCTTAGTTGGACCAATGTGCACTTATCCTTCTCCTGTCAGTTTAAAGACATATCAGGTTGCTGTTTGGGTTTGATGATGGGATGCTGCATTTTGGATATTTTGCCTTAAATTATATGCAGAAATTCTGTCATTGCACTGGGAAGGATATAATTTTACAATAGGTCTCCAGTGTTTTCATGTTGAAGACCACTTCTTTAACTAGAAACATGCTCATGGATTATCTGACTGGATGTCATACCAAATCTTTTGATCTGTGAAAGGAACACACAAAACTAGTATACTTGGTTACCTGAGCTAGCTGTATTAGGACAGTGATAAGGCCTTAAAGCAGTGGAGTACCACCGCTTGGCTGGATTCCCCATGGCATATATCTGTGCCCATGGCTTGTTCTCCCTGAGTTAAGGACTTTACATTTATTCATTTTGAATCTTGTCTCATCAACGTTTGTCTCCTCTCCAAGTCACTTTGCAGCTGGTTCTGTGAAATTGTTGTCCTTGTCCAGACAACCAGGGTGTTTTCCTTTCTCATAAATTCAGCCCAACAAAGAGATCCACACACCGGTTAGCCAGAGTGCAAAGATGGGCGTACTTCTTTATTTCGTATAGGCAAACAAAGGACTATGGAAACCTTGAAGAAGTTAATAACTGGGCTACAGTTTGCAGGAGGTCTCACAGCTTGAAGATCCATAACCACTGTGACAGCGAGAGCCTGGGAAAATAGCTGGAGGTGCTCTGTTGACCATGGATCAGCGCTTGAAAAATATGGTTACATGCTATTAAATAAATAGTACTTTGCATAGAGATATACAAAATAATCATCGAATACATTTGTTTGGCTCAATTTGCCAAAGAAATACTTTTTTCTGGCCCTTAACTAGGCATACTAATTAGTTAATGCCACATATGCATTCACTGATATTGTTTTTTATGTCTTCAGCAGCAATAAACACTATAAGGGCATCCCTAGAGATTAGTAAATTTTAAAGCCAGAAGAAATCATTCTGATGATCTACCTTGACCTCTGGCATAATACAGGTCACAGAATTTCACCATATGATTCCTTCATGAAGCCCATAACTTCCAGTTGAGGCAGTGTGTATATTTTAGGGGGACAAGGTTCTTTGGGTAAATGTGATATCTTTCATTAGATCAACTAAATAGTTGGAAAAATTGTTCTTTGCAAGCTTTCAGGCACAAACACCCTTTTTCAGGCAGAGGGAGAGTCTGCTATTGTTTTGTGTTCTCCTGGATGGAATAGAAACCAATATGCAAAACTCAGGTCTGTGAAAATGCAAATGCTTGGCAGTGAGGATCAGAGGTGCTGGAAGACAATAGATGTAAGACAGGTGGGGGTGGGAGGGTGAGAACAGAAAGGGTAGACAGTTGACTTGGTGATAGAATGTAGATGGTAAAAGGTAGAGAGGTTACCTGGGGTTATTAGATGTCAGGCAGGTTTTAATGTGCCATAAATCCAATGTCTATATTTAGTCTATAATTTTTTTGTATTTGGTAGATTTATGAAGTGAAGTTCATAGGCTCATCTACAAAAGGTGTTTTGTAAATTCCCTTTGAGGATTAGAACTGAAAGATTGGAGAGGGAGTGGTTGTCTTGTGAGAAGTGTGCACCCACAAGTAATTGGGTATTCCTGTCTTTGATAGATTTCTGCTGTGCGTTCATTCTGGTGCACGGTTGTTGTTTGATTTCTCCTACACATTTTCCATCAGGGCCTTTAGTGCGCTGGATGAGAGACATTACATTTCTGGATGTGCGGGAATGGTGATGGTTCTGTTGTGGGATGTGGTTATTGTGGGAGGGGTGGAGATATGTTGGCAGTTTACTTCTAGTGATGAGATTGGTGAGGTTTGGTGCTTGTTTAAAGGCTAGGATAGGTGGTTCTGGGAAGATCTCTTAAGAACTGTGTCTTCATCTAGTATGGGTTGCAGTTTGAGTATTTTCCGTATAGGTTCCCAGGAAGGATGGTATGTCATAACTAATGGTGTGTGATTTGTGGGGATTTTCTTTTATATTTTAGGAGCACATTGATTTGAAGACTTCTAGTGATGGAGAATCTACCTTATATCAAGGTAAGTTGTCCAATAGTTAGTTACACATTGTATTAAAATGTGTGCTTGATTTCAGCTTGATTTTCTAGCTATTGCATTGTGTTATGTCTTTGTCTGGCACATTAAAGAGCCAACTGCTCTAAGAAATCTTTAGTCCATGATTGGTTTACTTCTTGATCTTATGCTGGATAAGTGAGAGTTAGTTTGTCAGTATACGGTAGGTTTTCCAGATCTTGGAACATTTTGTAGCTCTTCTCTGAATGTTCTCTACTCTGTTGTTGTTTTTTAATGTATGCATCTCAAGACACAAGACTGCAAGACCTCCATACCTCTATTTAGTTATAAATTTTATTGAAACTCCACAATTTGCCTAAATTGTTTTTTGAAAGTACTACAGCAAAGACTTAGGAAATATTATTGGTAAGAAATTCTGTATATCTTGTGGTCTATTGATCTACCTCAAAAGAAGCAGCCATGATCATATTCTTTTAATTATCATATGACATCAAATAGGATGCTCATGAATGTCTGTTAGATTTATAGACTCTTTTAAGTCCATCTGTTGCTATATTCCAGCAACAGGAGCTAATAGACATGAACAAGCAATAAAGCTGCTGGATTTTGAAAAAAAAGTACAAAAAGTGGAACTCCATACAGGTGAGGGTTATAAAAAAACTCTGAATTAGAAATTGAGACAATTTTCTATTAAAGCAAAATCTGGAATTAAAAATTTAAACAAAACCTAGTTCCTCAGGTGATGTTAGGGCAACTTTAATATTTGACTTACATGAACAGAGAATGAAAAAAGAGGATGAAAAAGAATTCTATAGTTTGGAGTTTGGATGGTGCAAAGAAGGCAACGCTATACTCTAGATTCCCTGGACATATCATACCCTTTGGAGAACATTTAAGAATAGCACACCTACGTAAGGAAAAAGATCCAAATGATACATTCATTGATAAGGTTCTTTTAGGGACCAGGGTTTGGTGGTTGAGTGGGTAAGGTATTTTGCTATGGTTCTGGAGGTATGAGTGCAAGCTCTACTCTGGACATAGGCCACAGGCTGTCCCCATTTGACCCAGGTGTAAATGGGGAACTGTTCATTTGAGCTGGGGAATCAGAAGTGACTGGATATGATGCTGGCTACATCTCTCCGTCATGACTAAGTATAGACAGTCAAGAAGCCTGAGGCTGAATTGATTCAGTCTGTGCAGGTTAGTCTAAGATGCATAAATTAAATGGAGAAACAACTGGATAGACATTTGGTTTTGATTCAGGAAATGCAGCCACATAACTACAGTGACTTAGGCCAGAAGCCAGGGGTTGCTAGAGCATGGCTCTCTGGCACGTAACTAGGATGGGCTATGTGTTCACTTCCTTTTCCTGCTGTCCCTAAAGTCTCTGGGATTTGCAGTCCAGAATTACAGCAGCAGGACTCTGCAGGGTTGCTCATCACTTCCTTTTCCTGCTTTCAGGTGCCTCTGAGATTTGTAGTCCACAGTCTCAGCCAGCAGTAAGTTTTTAGCAGGCAGGGCAGGGCAGCTCTGTACTTGGGGAGGAAGGGAATTTTAACCCTCCTCCCTGGTCCCAGACCCCAGCTGGGGTTTGTCAGAGCTGGGGGTGGTCCCTGCCTCCCCTCCCCCCCAACTCTTGTCTGCTGGAGCAGATAGCACAGCCCAGCCCAGGGCTGGAAAGCATGCTGGAGGACTGTGATTTAACTTGAACCAGGAAGGGCTCTAGGACAGAAGTTTCATAAACTGGTTTGACCCAAATCAGTTAAGTCTTACTACATTCGACCAGGTTTCTCTTAAACCAGTTTCACCCATTTTGAAAATGGTTTATGTGCACTGAACTTCTGTTCTGTTACAGGCTTAAACCAGTTTCTGAAAGCTTAAACTGGTTTATGTATATCTTCTGTCCCTAGCCTATATGGAAGTGTTAAGAAACCAGTGTGCCTTACCTATGCTAGGCCAAAAGGCTGTTTGGGTGGACTTTCCTCTGATGGATAAACATGCTTTCAGATATGTTCCTGATTTCTCCAGAATCTGGGAGAAGAGCCAGTCTCTCCCGCTTTCCACAATATTTTTTACCTCTTTTTCTGATTCTCTATGCAACTGTTTGGACAGAAATCCTCACTCTACTCCCAACATAATTTGTACTTTTCCAGAAAAATACAAAGATGTTGAAAGAAAATACCAGTGTTGTATAATTTAGGTGAGAGTTGCAGTATGCAGATTTTAATTATGTGACATTCAGGTTTATGAGGCCAGTTACACTAGCATAACTCCACTGAGTGTAAAGGAGCTAGATCAATTTATACCAGCTAAGGATCTGGCCCAAGGAGTTGCTTAATTAACAGCTATAGTAATGTTCAGGAGAAAAATTCAAATTTTTGGTTTTATAGGTTTGTACTTGTTTTTTAGTATGATATAAACTCCAGTCTCTTGTAAAAGCTAATGAAGTAAGGTAAAGCTACTATATTAACAATATGCAACATATACTGTAATATTGAATATATTCTGAAAAGGTGGAGTGGGACAGCAATGTTTTGCTTGGTATACAGCCTGCCTTTCCTACTGCTATGTTGCTTAACAAGGTAGGGAAGAGAAACTGCCCACAGTTAGACCATGTCTAAAAACATTCTGAGCCACACTCTGATGTACAGGGGTGAAGCAACTGCAGGAGCCACACTGTGTGTTTCAGATGCAAGGGCATGATGTACAACTTTGTGGGTTCTCTTAGCAATTTCTACTTGCCCTATGCTGACATCCACCCTTTTCAGTCTGTAAAGCTTTCTTTGTCTGATGCAGTGTTGCAGTCTGCTTTTCTGCAGAGCTGGAGTGACCTCTCCAGGGTGTAAAAGCCTGGGCAGCATATATGAAAACACAGGGTTGCCCAGTGGCCTGTTGTTGGCCTTGCCGGTTTAATCCAAAGGAAAGGCTGATGTCAGTAGATTTGGAATCAGCTTGGCTGCAGGAGCTGCCAGAGCAAAGGAGGCCATTCATTTGTCTGTCTATCTGTGCTCCTGTCGTATGCTGGCTGCTGACCAGGGTTGAAGAGCCCAGACTACTCTATCATGGAGTGGACCCTCTGTTCCACAATCTTTTGGTGGCATTTCTTCTGTCAAGGGTAAGACACGTATCTCCCTCTAAGGTGCTTTTCTGCCTAAAGCCATTGGCACCATAGAGGTTGTCAGGTTATTTAACTACCATCCAGCATGCGCAGTTAACAGTTGTAGGTAATACCATTTACTGTAAATTATGGTAGCAGGTGAACCTGGCATGGCAAATAAAGCTATCTTTATGCATGGTGCTAATCTCAGCTGTATTCTCTCCATCCTCCTCAGCTTTCTTCTGCCACTGGTCATGCAGCCAATCTAGGAGGAGGAAGCTTGACAAGAGTGATCTCTGTGATCGTGATCTTTCTCTTTCTCTAGTTGTCTTTCCCTCCTGAGGGCATGTTTCACGGAGCAGTGGACCTTCTCCAGGACTCTCTTCTCAGTGACCCCTTCCCATTCCTTTCATCTGTATCTTTCACCCTCATCCATTTCTTGTTTATCTCCTGCATTTTGTTGATGTCTTAGTCCTATTGTCCCACCCTCACCTGAAGTGGCAAGCATTTGAGGTGGGTGGGCTTTGCTGGGAATCAAGAGGTTGAGGACCTGTCTGGGCTCAGATAGGCCACTGAGTCACTAAGATATGAGAATACCTCCAAAGGGAGCTCACATGAGCGCAGGGCAAGCAGCTCCTCTTGTAAATTTGGCTCACTGTGGTGTACAGTATGTATGAGTAATAATGGGGGCGATTCTCATCATGCCTCATATGTTGAGCCAGAAATGTACCCTTGGGTATCAAATCATCACATTTTTATAATAACCCTTCCGTTTTGACATTAAGCTTTATCTGAATATATTCTCCAGCAGCTGTTATCCGAAAGGCCAAAATGATGCACAAAATGTTAAGTAATGGGTTTAGCATCTGTCAGAAGCTGTATCTGAAACACTAGCATTTGTACACTGGTAACTGGAACAAACAGGTACCACCCAGAGAAATGGCTCTGGCACATATGGTTGCACTGCACCATTTTGGGTGAATGTCCCAGTTAGCTTGGAACTCATTCCTACTGAATAGAGCTGGAGAGGAAATAGTTTTCTTGCCCTGCCAAGTGTCGTCAGAGGTTTACATTATTCTGGTTTTGCATTGGGTCAGAATCTTTCAGCTTTCATGAAAATAAATGGAGATCAAGAAAGAGAACTCTCCTCCCTACCCCTTCAGACTTGCCAACAGCCTTGCAGCCTGGACATTCCTCAGGATGTGGGAGACCTAGGTTCAAGTCCCCCTTCTGAATCTCTCTCTCTCTCATTCTGGCTTTGGTCAGAAATTCCATCTGGTATTTGAGATGCATCTCTGAGGAAAGTTTCACTGAAAGTGGTACATTCTTGCAAAAAAATCCATATTCTCCATTGAAAAGACCCTTTCATTGAAAGAGTTCCTGACTAGGTCCAGCACTGAGCATCGTAATGAAGTCACAATGGCTGCAGAACCAGCTAATCACCCTGTGATATCAGGCCCTAAAACCAAATTAAAAGAGATATCATTCTTTGTTGACATTTAGCACTTAGCAATACAATTAAATCAGATATTAGTGGTGCAGGAGCTACTGTATCATGCATCAAGGCATTTTTCAATTTGATAGAGAACTTCCTTGGCCAAACTAAATAAAATGCACACCATTTAAAAGATAAAGCATCAAAATACCCACATAACATCCCGCCCATGGACTGACCTGTGGGCTGGATGCTTTGCAGGGTTGGTGCATGGGTGCAATCCAGTGCTCTGGGCTGGCCCTATGTACTGGATCCAGTTCTGTACCAGCCTGACCACACGCACCCAGATCTAGCTGTGTGATTATGTGATCTAGTGTATAGGGCCACATTATCCAGCCCCATTGGGCTTCCCACAGGTCTAGAAATTTGGTGGCAGGGTAACAACAATTAACTTTACCACTGATCCCCTGCCACCAAATTTCCAGACCTTTTGGAAGTACCCCCAGGCCAGATGACATGGCTCTGTAGGCCAGATCTGGCTAATAGGTTGGAGGTTGAGGACTACATGGCTTGGCTGCTTTGCTGCACTGCATACTCCACAATGCAGTCTGGTCTCTCCTTTAGTTCAGTTGTCATGGCACATCATGGGACTCGCATAGCCATGACCCCTGGTGAATTTCAGACTAGGGGAGATAGAGCTTTACCAGCTTATCAGAGCACAAAAAAATTGCCACTTGTCCAAAACACTTAAGTAATGTACCTTCTTGATGGTTGCCCTCAGAGCCCTTCTGGGGGGAGATTGCTTCAAGCTGCCTTTCTGCTACCCTGATTTGAGGATGCCTGCCTGAGGATAAAATGGCCCTTTACAATTTAGGTTATATCTGGACTGCAGGCTCTCTGTCTGATGAAGAGGTAGCTGAGGTAGCTTTTAATTGGGTTGCTTGGGTATTTCTAGCAGTTTAGTTGTGGCAGCCTGGTGTGGACTAAGCCATATTTGAAGCCTGCACAATTCTCCAAACTGCCCCAGCACTACATTGCCAATAGCACCAAAACTGGATAGTGTAAAACCAGCTCAGGTGTGCCTACACAAGCAGCATGGCAATAGCAGCAGAGTACAAATGGCCTCTGAGCTGTTCCGGGGCTGATTTAAGACACATCAACTTTGGCAAGTAAATGGGTGGGCAAGGATCTGGTGGAGCATCCTGAGCTCTGCCATGCTACTTTTGTATGTGGAGTGCTTCCTCCCCCATGCCCTGTGCCAATGGTAGGACAGGTGGCACACAGCTGGGACCAGCTGTGCCCCACACAAGCTTTGCTTTTTGGTGGGGGAATCCTGGCTGCACCTCCAGTGCAGCTTTCTGGCTGCTTTGTATGGCCTCAGCTGTTGGAACCAGACTCCAGGTTGAGTCCTCTCTTCCTCGTGCCAGCCGTGATTAGCCTGTTTTTTCTGTTTTTCCAACCCCAAGTGTTAATGACATAAATAAGAATAGCAAACAAAGAACTGAAGTGTTTGCCAGCCATCTTTTGCTTTCAGCCGGGTATTTATTTTGTAATATACAGGCCAGATGGATAATTTTTGTAAAGCAGACAAACATGTAATTTTTATAATACTTGTACATTCTCTTATTGCTACATCTCACTGCACTTGGAATGAAGACAGTGTAATTACTTAACAATTATCTTGTCAGCCAGTAGCAGAATGCAAAATTTCAGAGTGCTTCAGCTATCAGAGTTGCATTTAAACCATGAACATTTCATAGATTTTTTTTTTTTAGGGATCTGTATGTGACATTTAAGCAAAAGGCCCTTTGTCATTTAAATTTTATCAAGCCAGGCATCTGAGGGGGAGCCCAGGTGGGTGCGAGGTCTGTTTGGAAGGGAGAGTAGTTTGTAGATGATGGTAAACTACATATTCAGAATATATTTGAGGCTAAATAAGGCATCCACTTTTATAGGCTGAAAGAGTAAATGTGTGTGCCAATTAATTGCCCTTCCCTGTGTTGCTTTGAGACCCACATCCCCTGATTTCTGGGGCTGCAGTGTAAGACGAGTGTCCCTAGTACATGGATTTCTGGATGGAGTTTGGGGCCCCAGGGAGGAAGCACTGTTTGCACCTGTTGTTCAGATGTAGCAAGAGTCAGTCCTTTCCTGACTTTCCTGCTGCCTCTAGGGGTATCATGCCTTGAGGCTCCATTGCACAGATACTCCATCTCCTCCTCTGAAATAGTGAGGATTAAACACTTCAAAAATTAGAAATAACAGATGTGAATCTAGTGAACTAAGCTCCCATTCTCCCATCCTAACCCTTTGCGTTGTGTAAAGCCAAATGCCTTTGCTGATCAATCAAATTTACTTGGCTGCTCTTTGACTGTTTTATGTAAAAGTGAGCAGGAAGTGCCTCCTGGGAAGGTCATAATACACCATTACTGTACCTCCATCTACAGCTCTCCCTGGGAGCCCCACCAAGGGTTAATGATCACACGAATGATGACTGCCTGCTGTTGCAGACACGCACATTATTAATTTAATCTAACACAATTTGAGAGGAGATACTGCACACACATATTATTATCACAAGTTTTAAAGAGCACCAATCTTACACTTCATTACTCTAATGTCAAGGTTACACCTGTTTGATCCCTGGGCTACTGCTGAATAGGGCAAAGATGTTCTCATCTTGTCTTATAGGTAGAACTTTGCCCTTTTCTTATTAAGCCCTGGCTGCTGAGGTGCCACATTGCTAAGCCAGCCTTTTGCATTCAGACACCTGCTGCAGTTTCAGAACTCCTTTTTATAACAGGCTTGAGTGCAAATTCCAACCATTCTGCACTTTTTTGAGGAACAGATTTTGTATTGCTCATTTTCTCAGTCACCTCAGATTGACTTACAGCTTTTCCGATTCTCACCCTAGTTGCTGCAACTCGTGAAATGCCTTGGAAAAGGAACAGTTTCAGAGCAGCATGAACAGTTATAGGAGCCTTACTCTAAAGCCACTCTGATGTGATAAATGCACTATTCCATGGTAGCAGTGTCCTCAAACACACTACACAACTCTACTCAGGCTGCCTCCTTAACTGGAAGCAGAGTAGACACCTCTGTATGGTACCATGGACTGCAGTAGAATAGGTCTCACCTACACCTATATGCAAACCTTGGTTGCTGTCTTTAAGATTTGCAAAAGTGTCTTCAGTAGGACAGAGATTTGCATTTCAACTATGTTTAATTGCCTCTCATAATGTCTAAATTCTGTATGTTGTCTCTTTTTCCATTTTTGGGGAGTAAAGTGTGTCCTACAGCTGTGGCGTGTAACTTAGGTCACAGAGGCATTTAAAACCAAAGAGAAGAGGAAGGGTAGAAACAACCCTGTTGTACCTGTTGTTGGCAAATAAAGTGTTTCTAATTTAAAAGCCTATCAGAAGTAAATTAGTTTGTAAATTAATTTTATGAGCTGAGATATTGGTACAGATAATCACACCTTTTAACAACCCAGCACTCATGCCTGAAGCAAATGACAGCCACACCTCTATACAGAGTCTTGAGCCTCTGGGCAAATTAATCCAGGAGAGAAATCAACTCTGTGTAGGCTGAAACCAGGGAAAATAAAAACCCAGAAACAATAAAACAAACAAAAAAACCCTTCTCCCTGTTCACCAGACCTGCATCCCATCAGAACAGAGTGCTTACTTGGACTACTTCTTTAGGACCTTGACATCAGCTTCTGATTTTCCCTCCACTTTGGTTTCAGGCAGTCCAGTCTCTCCATGCTAAAGGGTTCCCCCCATAGGTTTCTTTCCCCCTTTTTGTTTGTGTGAATCATTAAAAAATTACTTTCCATCTCAGTTTCCTGCAGTCAGCATGAAGTGCTACCTATACCAACAGACCATAGAAACACACAGCCACCATATAATGAAGAATTAAATCAAATACAAAGCAATAAAATCAGTTGTTTCATATTTCTGGTAATGAAAAACTGCATCTTTACATTCCTAACACCTGGTGGTGCTGTGTGAAGGTATAAATAGCACTCTGCAGCCTTTTCAGAAGACCTAAAATGGTGCTTGCTGGCAAAGTATTTCACTAAATCCAGTATCTGGATACAGATACTGGATTTAATGAAAGCTTAGAATAGAGGACTGCTTCTTTGACGTAAAAGCAGCTGGTTCTATAATATTTTTAGTTTAGGAATAGAAGAAAGCACGAAACCAACTCAATTGTAAAAGGAGAATTGGTTTCATGCTTTCTTCTGTCCCTAAACTAAAGATCCTTCATTTTTGGCACTAAGCCACAAGGAAGAGCTAATAGAAATTAATTGTAAAGAGGAGACAACAAACTTCTATTAGCTTTTCCTTGTGGCTTAGTACTGAAAAGGAAGGATGCTTAATTTAGTTCTTTGCCACCACTCCCTTTTGTAGTCTCAGTGACAGACCGCTCCCTCACCTATAAACAAAGTGTTTTCTACTTTTTCATTCTTTCCAAGGTTGTTGCAGTGCTACAACTTACCTCTCCCAAATTCTAGTGCCATGTGCTGTCTTCTAGACCGCTTAGAACTTCAGGTAAGTACTAAGTTGTTAAACTGTCTTTTTAGATTTGATGAAGCTAATTGGAAGAAACATTCAGTGTCAGTGCTGGCTTTCCACCCACAACGATGTTTTAGGGTGTTGGGAAGATTTTAGAAATATGTTTTTTTTTGTTTTGTTTTTTGGTTTTTTTTTTTTTTACCTTATTACTGCTACTAATTGATCCTCCTTTCTCCCTCCACCCTCAATCATTTATACAAGGTATTTAGCTTTCCACCAACACTTGACCCCTTTAAACTCAAGTCTCTGAACCTGAACCTTTTCAGCCACCTGTTGAAAATTATGCAGCATTGGTATACATCTATGCTATGTGGTGTACATCAATATATTGCTATCTGATAACATGCAGTTGATTTAGAAGAAGGGTAAGAAGAGATCATTGTTGAAGTTTTAAAACTTCACTGGGAATGAATGAATGAATGGATGGCTACACAGTTGTCGGTATGCTGCTCATTAACTTGCAATGATCTCTGTAACACCTGACTTGTGTAGACAGTCCTGAATTTGCGCTGCCTCATTCCTGTGGCTTTGTTGTTTCTAATGCTCTGAGTCAGTCATGTCAGAGAAAAGTGATCTGCTGTGATCTGTTGCATTTGATTTAGAGAAAAAACATGCAGAGCTTGTTCCATTCTTGTGACTGGTGTGTTTTCCATATGCACAGAGTAACCATGATTTTTATTTTAATGAGGGGGGAACAGCTAAACACTGGTGATTGTTTTGGGGCATTTGTGGGACAGTCCAGAATATCAGACTGCACCACCTGGGAGTGAAAGAATCCAGAGCTGTCAAGTTTGGAGGCACAAAGAGCAAATCAGGACTTGGATTCTATCGATTTTATTTTTGCAGAATGGTGCTTTACCCTGTAGGTTGTATTACTAAAATCAGTGGCACTCCTGGCATTGTAGGGGCTACTCAATTGAATGAAATGGCAGCACCAAGCCTTGTGTAGGAAGGGTGAACATTTTCAAGGACAGGCACACGTGGGCTGCTGCCATAGAAGGAGAACACTGGCATTTGTAAGTTGTGTAACATTGTGAAAGCTTCCTAATATCATTGCATTCCTTTAAGCTGGAGGTTCAGGCCTGTTCTTTACACAGAATTTTCTTCATGAAGGTATGGTCCTCAGTTAAGTTGTCTAATGTCTCTTTTGAAACAGTTACAACATAGCCTAATAGCTCTACTGGTGGTTGAAGCTTAGGGACACTGTTGGATTTCATGCTCTGCAGCATTGTGCAAACTAGCAGTATTGAGGACAGGAAGGAAAAGCTCTTATTCTTCTTTAGGGACATGAGGACTCTCTATGTGCATTGTTACTGCACTGTTTGGCGACTAACCAAGAAGCTGTATTAGCATCAACTGCTCATCAGGCTGCCAGAGCTGAGCTGGCCTCTTGGGCATTGAGTTAGTGCCAATGTAAGTACATGGAAGGAAAAGATATTAACTAGGGATGAAAGACTTGGAAAGCCCTCTGTTCCTCTTAGGCCAATATCCTTTTGCCACCTACTATTAATGTTGCAACATAGCAACAGGATAGGAAGAGATATGGTGTCCACACACTGGACTACAAGGTCTTTGGGGAGGGTGTGGGAAGAAAGACCAAGGAGGGAAAAGTCCATTATAATTTCAGCTAGTAAACTTTTTATTGAGCCTTTTACACATTCCAGGGGATACAAGGCATTTTAAGTTGGACTGTGTAAATTGTTTCAGTTTGATGTCAAGAGAGCAAAGTTTAGTGTAAGTGCTGCTTTAGTTCGTTATATGCTTTTCAGTGAGGGGCAAGTGAACACAGAGCTGTTTGGGTCAGGTTTAAAGCTCTTTTAATTTTTCTTACAAAAGTTGCAGGTTTGTCACTAAAAATGTTAGGATGTATACCACTGAGGGACTCTTCCTCCCCACTTGCAAAATCCTTAAAAGGGCATTTGATTTACTTTGCAACTTTTAAAAAAGAATAAATAGTTTAGTTAAAATTTGTGGAGCAAAAAAATAGAGAGCGCCTAGGTGACAGTCAGGTTTCAGACCCTTCCCAGCAGGCTTGTCTGATTTCCTTCACTACTTTTCTCTGTTCCTGGGGCTCAAAATATGAGACCTTTAGTCACTGAGTTGTCCCAATGATTTCCATATGACATTTCCATATGTGATGACGGTTTTATGGATCAAGGTGTGGGGGTCCAGCCCCTTCCATACTCCATCCTACCCTTTCTTCCACAGTCTCACATCCTTTTTTTCCCTTTTAGGAGCTTATAAAGTTCTCCCTGATGCTAAGCTTTCTCTCTGATCCCAGTCCTCCCCTTACTCTCTTATTTTCACCCTTATTGAAAATTTTAACAACTTGCATGTAATGTAACACCCTTTAAAGTTTAATAACAAAAGGCAAGCTATATGCTGCCAACATTTTAAAGAGTTCCCACCAAATTTCCCCCTTAGCCTGTGAAGTTTCCCCTCACACCGACCTTGTTCCAGCAGTGGATGGGGGGAAGGACTGAAGTTTCTCTGCATGTGTGTTCGGATTTTCTCATAAGTATAACCAAAGAGGGGGCTAGCAAACTTCCCCAGGTGCACATGGCTGGAAATGTTTATAGTTTTGCTCCTGAAACTACACAGAGAAGTAGAGATGACAGCCTAACTCATGTAATTGAAGTTGGGGTAAAATGTTGTGCAGTAAGGGATAGAGAGATGTACCCAGTCCATTGATACAATCTCTTTCATTCCCATTGTAACAAGCCTGTATAAGGGTGGATCCAGAGGGGTGCAGTGGTGTGGTTGCACCCACTTTGGCTGTTCCTCGCATGTGCTGTGAACTCTATGAGTTCACCATCTGGTTGGTGTGGTACCTGCCGGGAATCCCTGCTTTCAAGTAGCTCCAAAGCTTGCTGCTGTTTGCTCTTCCCCTTCCTCATCCCCCCCCACTCCTGAAATCAGCAGCAAGGGGAAGGAGGAGATGAGCGGCAGCTGCAGGCTACAGAGCTGCTTTTAATGGAGTCTCTGGGCAGACCCTGCACTGGTGAGCTCAAAAGTTCAGAGTGTATGCAGAGCTCTGGCAAGAGCCGTGCTGAGAAATGAGAGCTCACTGGCATCCAAGATCACAGCGAGTATTGCTATACCCCTTTGGGCTGTGTGGTACATGTGCGTTGAAGTTTTGTTGCTGCACAAATGCCACACTGCCAAAGGGGGTGTTCCTATACCCTCATTACTGTGGTTCTAGATCCAACCTTGTTTGGTGTAAGTTTCTTGTGACCAGACCCAAGAAGTAGTCATTAGGTTGTGTGGGTACATCAGTGCCAAGAGCTGGAGTGCCTCCACCCGAGGCAGGGAGATTATTCCAATTTCTCTCTTGTTTTTGTGCTGGAGACTTAACACAGAGATCTTAGAAATGTTCACCGAAACATCAAAATATTAATGTTACGAATGACCTTTTTATGGATGAGTCACCAAGCATGGGAGATGTGTGCCATTTGTATTATTTAAGTCTAGACCATCTGAATGGTCAATATAACTGACTTTTCATCCTTCTATACTTTGGCATGATCTATACCCATTACAAGGGTCTATAGTTTTCCAGGAAAAAGCTTTGGGTCCAAACTAGATAACTATGATAATACTTTTGACCAGTTCTTTCATGAAATGAAGATTTCTCATATACCACTTCCTCCCCTGATGAATAAAATGGCGTTGAGCTACTTTATGTAATGACAGCTTCTGAAATAAACCCTCACACTATGAAAGCTTATGCTATACATTTCTGAGTTAGTTAGTCTATAAGGTACAGATCTAGCCTGTCTTCTGCCTGACTTCAGACTAACATGGCTAACTACCTGTCTCCATCTAGCTAAGCCATCTCTTACTGGTTCTGCACCTGTCCTGTCAGCAATGGTGACATTGTGCTGTGTTTGCTGGCTATAGCCCAATATTAGCTAGAGTATTCTGTTTAACTTTTGAACAATCAGCAAAGAGAGATTCCTTAGAGACACCACTCCAGGTTTTGCACAAAATGTGAAGCCTGCTGAGACAGAACTTTTAGTTTCAATGAGTACAGTGTGCAAATATAATCAGGGATACTCAGAGCCTTGTATCGCAATACAAAGCTCAAAATGAATGGAGCTTAGGTTGAGAATCATGCTTGTCCAGATGGTGGGCAAAAGCCCCATCTTTTAAAACATGGCATTACTCCTTTGAAGTCAAGGGCATGACTTCTATTTAGATGGCTGAAGATCTGACTCTGCATGTCTTTCTCAATGACTCCCTTCAGGGACCTTTACATCAGTCATCACAGTTCTAATGCAGCCTCTTTGGCAAAGACGCCACCTGTCCAAGGTCCTCTCAAATAGATTGGCCTATTGCTAGCCCTAGACAGAATCTTCCCATCTCTCCAGCTCCAGACAGTGTGACTTAGCTCTTATTCCTTTCTGACGTGCCATCTCAGCCACATCAGTCAGAGATGCTGGTCTACCTCACCACCACTACAATAATGGCATCATTAATAAACCATCAGGCCAAGTGTTACCAAATGCCTTGGTGTCCTTGACAGGCATTTCAATTTTTCCCTTCTTTAATACCAGGGAAACCTTACCTGGAAAACTGTTTAATTCATGTCCCCTGTGTTCAAGAAAAGAGAATTGAAATTGGAAAACGTACAGAGGCGGACTACTAAAATGATCAGGGTAATAATGAAGAACCGATCATATAAAAGAATATGGAAACAACTTGTCTTGTTCAATATAGCAAAAAGAAAGAGAAAAGGGTGAGAAGGGATATGTTAATTCTCTAAATGTCAGGGGGATAAATGCCAAGGATTGAAAAGCGCTGTTTTAAGCTACACGACAATAATGGCACAAAAGCAGGTAAACTGATCATGGATACACTTAGGGTAGAAGTTTAGAAGAAGGATTCTGACCAGAGTTGTCAGGGTCTGGAACAGTCTTTCAGTCAAAGGATAAAAATCCAGCTTGATGCATTCATTATATATTCATAAATGGTATAATAACCTGCAGGTTCCTACAGTTTGGAACACAAATTGTAGTGGGGATGATTTGGAGGGTGACACTGGGAATCGCAATGTGCTTGGAGAATTTTGCAATAACAGCTCTGAGCACCCACTGCACCACATAGTTGCAAGCAGCTGCACTGAACACACAGTTCTTCTAATAAAGATCCAAGTTCTTGCAGTGCAAATGGTGTTCCTTTATTAGTGCACAGATCTCTGTGCATGGAAAGAAAAGAGATTGTCTCACAATAGCAGGCTCTGGGTTTGAGAAACCAAGAGGTTCCCCAGTTTTAAATTCATACAAGGCCCCAGAATATGTGCATAATGTAGATGGAATCCTGCCACAAATAAGTCCATGATTAGCACACAGGAAGAATTTTGCATTTCTGCTAAAACAACAAAAAGTCCCACAAGATTTGCCTGGCATTAATTTTAGTTCATTTTAGATGATCCATGTCTAGATTAAATAATAAATTAGATTTGCACTATAATATCTTTGTCTATAATATGTTCTGTATGAGACTTGTCTATAATATGTTCTGTATTTTAGCAATATTTGCACTGTCTACAATATGTTCTGTATGTTAGCGTTACTAAAACCTGATTGTTATATACCAGCTAACTAAACTGAAAGACAGGACAGAACTAGTTTTTCATGGTAGTATCGCTGCTCTGGCTTTCATTTCTCTCTCTCTTTTTCTCCTTCTTTTCCTCTCTCTCTCTCTCTCCCCCTCCCTCTCTCTTTTTTTTTTGTTGATTGGTGTCACCTCACATGCTTAGGATGTCTACCTGTCTGTTCAGAGTGTGAACACATTCCTCAGAATGCTGATTTGCTCGTTTCACACCAGTGTCAAAATGACTTATTAAATTCGGCACCTCCTGATACTCAGTGGCTGATGCGTTGCTGTCCAAACACTAAATGACAATAAGCATATGCAGCTGCTGGGCCTAGCAAACTCATTTAGTTTGATAAAAATGTCACGGCAACATGCTTTAAATTGCTGTCCTTTTCATCATCTTTAATTGCTAGCTATAGACCCCTTTCTTGTGCTTAATACAAGTGTTAAGATGTTGCTTCTTCTAGCCTGATTAAGAAGCTTTTTTAAAATAAAATGTAGAAATCCTTTTCAGTGGCAGCATTATTTCATCAAGAGATGGATTTTGCTCTTAATTAGCCAACATGCCACAAGGGATGCTTCAGAGTCTTGGGTGTGAAAGAGCCTCAAGCAGGAGATCAATCTCTGGGTTAAAAAAAAATGGTGATTTGGAAATAATTGGCAGCTGCGGAGAATGTGGGTTGGTTATAGCAGTGACAATATGTACTACTGCAATATCAGTACCTGCTTTCCTTTCATTTCTGGTTGGCACATATCAAACTCAACAGGAGCAGATTTGTATATAACAGTGTGCAGTATCCGATTCTTGTTTGTTTCCTCCTCCTCCCCTCTTGGTGTGTTTTTTGCTGTCGTTTGTAAGCCATACAGCTTTCATAATACATAGTAAAACAAGTTTCTTTCTTTCTTTCTTTTTGCTCCTGGAGTGAGTAGCTTCATTATCATACTCAACCCCCCCTAACCCCTCCTCTTCTCAGGATGTTAAATACAACAGGGATATGAGTTCTTTAGCAAGAAAATTCTGAGTCAGGATTATGCTCTAGTCTTAAATCACCTTCACATCTAGATACATGTTTCAGTAAAGATTTGGCCAGTGATCATACTTTATCTATGTGCTGCACTAAATAGTCAGTTGAAGATTGACTATTCTTCCTAATATTAAGTTGGCTTTGTGATATCTCTTTTGGCTGTAAAAATCTCCATTAATATTTTGTGCCAGCATTTAAGTGCCCCTGTTTTTAATAATCATTATTAGGTACCTACAGAGCACCAAGCAACACTGTAATGCATAGGGATGATATAGCCTCTGTTCTGGGGATGGGTTGACCATCTTTCCTGAGTCTGAAAACAAGACGATCTGAAAAGCACTGGTGGTGAGGATATTTAAACACTTTCCTTTCAAAGGTCTTCCTATATCCTCTAGCACTCTGCTCCCTCTCACTTTTCCATATGCACAGCTCTCTCTGAGCTCCATCCTTAGGGTGTGTGTAGACCAAACAGTGGCCCTAAATTGAAGCAGTGGGTTTTTAAAAACGCTGCTTCAATTTAGGGCCCTTTAAACTCCCATGTTGTGCACATATCCGAACTTACCTGCCTCTCCGGTGGCGGGGAGGGGAGGGGAGGGTGAGCTGCTGGCAGGTGGAGTGGTCCCTGGGCTGCAGGGGGGAGGGGGCTGGTGCTTCCCTCTGTGGCAGTGGCACCCTCTGCAGGTGGCACCCACCCACAGGCACCCGGCTCGGGTGGTCCGGGGGGGCACTGCAGACAGGGAGGGAAGCACCAGGCCCCCACGCAGCTCAGGCAGGCTTGCGGGAGGGAGATCAGGCTAGCTGTTTTTCTTGGGCAGAGCCTGCCTTCCCAGGCTGTTGCCAGGCTGCCTGCATGCACAGCCCCTGAGCTGCATGGAGCCCAGTACTTTGCTCCGCCCGGTGCTTCCTCTTCCCCCTTAGAGTTATAGTTTGCTGCACCTCAAGTCATTTAAGGTGCATTACGCTGCTGAATTTGCTACAGTGGCTACAATTACTGCGCAATATGCTGCCGACATGTGCAAACACCAAAACCATTAAAGCAGTACAAAAGCATTTAACCCGCTTTAAATTGTCATGCACACATGCCCCTTGTTTCGGTTACATATGGCCTTAGCTGTTTATCCTAGAGTGCAGGGAAGATACTGGAGCATTGTAGGATGCTGGAGGACTGGCAACCCCTTATAGCACCTCCTGGTGGGAAAGTGTTGCCACTGCATTCAGTCACAGCATTTTTAAGCACTCTGGCAGGAAGATAGGTGCTGCATGTCTGAATGATACTGAATCGCTCTGTTTTTGAAGTGACTCAGATTTCAGTGGGACGATTTTGAGAACAGGACAAAAGTGTACATTTAAGAAGCTGATGGGACACTTGGGACAGGTGTTTGAAATGGGACTGTCCCAGTGAAAATGGGACATATGGTCACCCTACCTAGGAAACTTGAATAGGAGGAGGAGAAATAACTTGAAATGCAAAGAAAAGCCCCAGAAAATGGTGTTCTCTCAATGGTGTTTTAAAAAATAAGGAGGTTGCATGCTATGGATCTGCCCAGAGCATTTAGCCTATTGGGTTCTACTAATCTGACTGTATGGTTTTGGGGGTTTGAGGTATCATTTATTTGGCTCTTTATAACTGGAGGTGCCTGGGTATGTGATAACAGTTAAAAAGATGCTTTCCTGATTTTGCCATTAGTTAACACAGAGAATTTTATGCACATAAAATTCATGCTCAAACTAGATTGGTAAACCACAAGCGTGCATGGGATTGGCTCTTTGACCACGTGAAATTTTGACATACAACAGCATCAAGCTTCTCAAACATTTACCTTTAGGATATCCTGATTGCTTTTCAAGCTTCTTCAGGTACACTTTAGGGTTGAGGAAGAAGGGTGCTGGCTTAGCTCAAGAGGGATATATAAAACAAAAGCAGTGTGGAATGGGAAAGTTTCTTGATACTGGATCCTGTGGCCATAATTCTTATTCTCCAATGAAAGAAACTCCTGGGACTGTGGGGTCCAGTTTAACAAGTTACTTAAGTGGGTGTCTAAGCACATGAATACATCCATTAATTTTGGTGGGACTATTCATGGAATTAAAGTTAGGCATTTGCTTTATTTTGTTGAAGCAGAGTCCTGAACAGAAAGGAGCTCTTGCAGTTGAAAACAAGGGTACTTAAGAGCATTTGGGGTACTTGTACCCAAGCCTGCCCTGACTTCCATCGTCAGACCCTTTCAAAATTTGGAAGGGCTTTCTACCAAAATAAAAACCCGGTAGGGGTGGAGGGAAAGAAGAAAACATTTCAAGAACCCTTTAAGCTCTAAGGGAACATACAATAATTCATAGAGAGAGATGTTTGTAGAGAGCAAGAATTTTGCAAAGATAATTCTCTTCCATCAAAAGCTACTTGGCAATGTCATATCTTACTCTCAGAGTCTAAGAACTCAGGGATTGTTTCTAAAATGGCCCTTTTCAGACATTGACCATAGATAACAACTGAGGAAATGAGATAAATATGAACTGAATAATACCAAAAAATAATTTGTATGAAATTATTGTATACACCTCATTGTACAATATTATACAATATTCTACATTGTATAATTTGTATATTCCTCCTCTGCATTTTATGAGTTGTCACCATCAAATTTAAAAGGGCAGGTAAGAGAAATCTGTGGAATAAAATTGGAGAAGTTGGGAGATGTGAAACACCTCTAGGTCACAAGTAAGCTTCCAGAAAACTGCTTCCAGGAAATGATCTTCTATGTAAGAAGATGCACTTCAAAGGAAGCTCAAAAGAAGCAGTCATCAGCTTGTGGTACGTGCAGATGTTACACTTAGATCAACCTAGCTAGCATTAGGTCAATCTAAGTTACTGATTTATAGAGATGTTCAAGGAGGTTAGATCAGGCCAAAAAAAAAAGGTGGCCTGATCTAGCTGAGGCGGTGAACTAAGTTATATCAGGAACAGGTTAGCTTGCTCTAATGAAGATTTATGAATGTTTAGAGCCCAACTGATTACCCCAGCTATGGGGCTGGGCTTTTCCTACCCGCCCACCCTGACCAGGCTATTTTTAGCCCCCTGACCCTTCCACCCCTGGATGGACAACCACACCTCTGAAGACTCACCAGCCTCCCTGGACCCACATCTTACCCCTCGCCCCCTGCCCTTTTCCCTGATCCCACCCACCGCTCCCCCAAATCCAATTTACTTAGATCATGTTCCCAGCATGGCTCCCTGCACCGGTGAACATCTGCACAAATGGGACCAGATCTATGATCACAAAACTTAAAGTAGGTTGTGTGATCCTAGATCAAGTCCCACAAACGTGTGCACATACCTTTGTTCAGGGTAATGTTAATATTCTACAAAACAAGGGGCATTTTAATTATTGTACTGTATATAACCAAATCTTGTATAAAACTGACTTTTCAGAAGAACTGACCTAACTTTTGGCTTTTTCACGAAAGCCTATCATATGAATGCACAAAGATTTTTGCCTTAATCCAGGTTCAGACAAGTGAAAAATGTAATCGGGCAGTTTTTGTATGAAACACTTGAAAAGCATCCTTTCCGGCCTTTATCCATCAGTTACAGGATGAGCTGGTAAGAAAAATTAGTGTCGGTAAAAAAGTTTGAGTTTTCAGAAAAATTAGCAACTGAAATATTTCAGCCAAAAACTGAAAGACTATTGAGTTTGAAATAACTGTGATGCCCAGATGTAGTCCATCCAGGTAGACTACATTTTCCAAGATGTATCAAAGTAATTTTGATGGTGAGTACCTCAGGTGAGATGTTGTTTGGTGAGGAATCCAACATTAATTCCTGAACTACCATTCCCATATGTCAGGGGGGTGTCAATGTACAGCCCACAGGACAGATGTAGCCTGTAGAACTGATCCACCAGGCCCATTGGTAGTCCAATAGTTTTGTGGAAGCTGGTGGGGAAGCTGCAGAATTTGAAGTCCCCTGGCCCCAATGAACATGGCATTCAGTTCTTGATGTGTACTACCAGCTGAATGTGGCCCCACCATGGTTGGTGTTAGCCCTGGAGATCTGGCCTGGGTAGAGTACCCCATGGCTCAGATCTGAATCGGGGCTGGGGCGAGCTTGGCAGCCCAAAGGCATTTCAGAACTGAATCATATTAGTTTTTAGCAGGAAATTAAATATTTCATTTTTTAGACATTCAGTTATTTTGAAAGACTATCATAATCTCTTTGGAAAACAGATACTTCTTATGAAGAACCTTATTCTGTGAAAAATAAAGCAGGATAACTTTTTGATGGATAGAAGATTTGCCAAAAATGAAGTTTATAGTGGGGACAAAATGTATTAGCAAACGGGTCAAATTCAGCACATTGTTTTGACCAAAATAAGGGTGGCAATTTCCAAAATATCAAATTGTAGGTCTCAAAATCTTTTAAATAAAATATTTCATCTTGAAGCTATTTTGCTTTGATGTTTTAAAACGTTTTGGTCCTTTTTTGGACATGCTGCTTTGTTCTGAAATTAAGTTGAATTAAAAAGGAATTAAATAAAGTGAAAATGAAGTGAAATATTATGGGTTGAACAAAATACTTTGGGCTAATCTCAATTTTTTAGTTTATCTGAAAATATCAAAAATATAGAATAATTTTTGGTTTCACTCAAATTGAATATTTTTTTATTTTTACCTGCCTCCCCATAGTTAAACCGTCATAGCAGAAGGTCTGTTATGTGTGCAGCTCTGTATGTAAACTCAGTTTTCTCTGAAAAAAACAGTTTTAGTGGTAAACTGTTGACTGGATCTAGTTAGAAGCCAGTTTTGTAGCAGCTGCTCATGGCTGCTATGAAGCCTCTCACCTCCTGTGAGGATCTGTGATGATATAAATTATCTTGAAACAATGGCAGGAGCAGGATCTCAGGTTTCAGGTGGTCACAGTTGCTTCCTGCTTGGGAAAATATGAAGATTTCAAAGTCTCCATGTATGTTAGCATTTGGGATGTTTTAGTTCTTTTCTGAGGGCTTGCTGGAAGGGAGTTGAAGGCTTATGAGAGTTGGTAAGACTGAGGCTTCTCAGCGCATAAATTTCTTGTGAACATGGCACTTGAGCTTCTAAATCATTTGAACACTTTGGAAAATACTTCCTGTAGAGCCTGATGTACCTGTTACAAAGCCATTTCCTGGAGTGGTTTCAAGAAGTGGCATCTGTGGCTAGAAATGCACAATCTCTTAATTAATCCAGAATTAAACGAGCAGGTTTGGAAATTTATCTGTTCAGCAATGCTCAATTTACTGGACGTGGTTTACTTGTTACCCTAATACATGCAAATCCAAAATCATTAGACTGCTGTGGCAAATTCCACTATCATTTACTCCTGTGGAAACCTGTTTGCTGCAAGAGTAAATGTGGTAGGGGGCTGCATCAGTAGCTGAGGGTAATGTTTGTACCTCATTTTATACCTGATTTGGCTGCAGAATTGAAACTGCGGAGGGCAAAGGTACTATTATTTCAGCAATGATCCAAAAAAGGGGCAGAGGAGGAGGGGAAAAAGTGAAGAGACTGCAGGCAGCTGTTGACATAGCTATCTTGTGATGTCAATGATGTGTATTTTCCAGGCAGAGCAGAAGAATCTTTAATGGAAAAAAATGAGGGAAAAATGGATTAAAACAATAGCAAGCGAGATACTCCAATGTTTCCTTGCCCAACAACTGTGTGTGTTTAGCACTATGTATTTCATTATCCTAGTAGCAACTCCATATTTGACTGTTTATTTAGTACTTGTATTTTAATAAAGCCTCAAAACCAATCAAGTAGGTGACTCAGCTCCACCTTGGAAAGATAACAGGTAACTTTAAGTGTGTGTGTGTGTGTGTATCTCATTTTCAGAGTGAGCTTAATTTGTATGCAGAGACTTTTGGAGATAAAATGTTCAGAAGTGCTGAAGGGTATGTCCATGCTGTTTTCATGCCAGGCTTGTGAAAGTTGCTAAGAAATTCATCCTGCCCGCTTGCTCCAGCTCTGTTCATGCCAACTGCTGAAAAGGAGGCAATGGTAGTCACTGTTGAGTGGCTCTCAACGGAGCCGGAGCCGGAGCCAGAGCCGGAGCCAGTCTTATGTTTTCTCTCTTGGCCATGTTTACTGGTATATGCCTAAACCTACCCTTAGGGGTATGTACAGATTTTCAGGGAGGTTAGGGAGAGGTTAGATTGCCTACCCAATCTAACTTAGTTGGCTCACATGCAGATCTTACCCTTAGATGCCCAGTTAGGTTGATCTAAGTGCAAACTGTACAGAAGTTCTAGGAAGGTTAGATCTATCAAAAATGGCCAACCTAATCTAATTTAACTGTACCTCGGAGGTGCACTAAATTAGACAGGTACAGATAGGCTGATCTAACTGAACTTCTGTACACATCTGGAGTGCAATTGTTGGCCTTAGCCCTGGGGCTGCACTTTTTCTATTTCCCCCCCCTGCCTCCTACCCCAGCACTGGGCTATTTTTAGCTCCAGTGGATCATCCAGCACTCTCCTTCCCTCTCCCCCAAGCCTGCCAAATCCCCCAATCCTGCAACCTACTCCTGGTGCCAGTTTTACTCACGTTTATCAGAGCTCTGAGCCAATTGAAGTAAATCAGGAGTGGGGGAGAGACAGGCAGATTGGGAGATCAGTTCACCAGTGGGGTTGTTCATCTGTGGGTAGCAGGGGTAAAAGTTCCTGGTGGGGGGGCGGGTGAAAACTGCCAGATCCCCTGGGTCTGCCAACCGCCTCCTCCATGAAGCCACCAACTCCTCCCCACTTTCTGATTTACTTCAGTTGGGCTCGTGGGACCAGTAAATGCGGTAAAAACTGGGCCCAGGAGCAGTTCAGTAGCACTGGGGTGGGGGGAGGCTGAGGGGTTCGGGGTGGGGAGGGTGAGGGCATTGGAAACCTTCTCCAATCCCACCCCCCCGACCCCTTCAACCCCTCCCACAGACCCCATTTGCCCTCTGATTCCCCGCCCCCCTACACACACACCTTAAACTTCCCATCCCACCTGCCCCTTCCCCTGCCCTGACTTACCTTAGATCAGGCTCCTGGCACCTATCTAATTTTCAGTTTGATCTGGGGGGAGCATTTTTAACTTGATCAACCCTCGCACCCCTCCCAACTTCTAGCCATCATGTCTGTATGAAACCAAAGTGACTGTATTGTTTAATTTCCAAGATTTGCTCTATGTGGAGTGGGAGCGATGGGCAGGGTGCACTTTTCAGAGGTGCTCCCAGGTTTGGTGCAGAAGTGGTAAAGATAAACCATAAGCTGCTTTTTTGAAATGGGATTTTAGTGGGGTTTTTTGGAATTTTTACAGCAATTAAGAACCTCTGCGTTAACCTAATAGCTGCAGTAGACTAAAAGCCTGCATTATTACAGAGGAAGCTTGAATGCATCTTGGCCTTACTTCTTTCACCTCTTCTGAAGTGAAAGGGAGTTGCATGGAGAAATACCCTGGGGTAAGTGGAGATGAGCAGGGTATACTGCCCAGTATTAAAAATGCCCTATTCTTTCCTCTCCAGCTCTCTCTGCTCCCCCCCCCCACCCCCTTTTTTTTTTTAAAGTTTCAGTTTACCTGTGTTCCTTTTCTCCATGATACTGTTTAGGAGGGGAGAGGGGGTGGAAAAATAGGAATGAAAAGTCATATATCAAAGAAGACACTGAAAAGAGGTGGAAACTGGGCAGAGAGTCACGTTTCCATAGTCGGAATAAGAATCCTTCAAATAAACAAGCAGAAAATTGCTCTCATCTCTGGTGCCTGTGAGTCTGTCAAAGTAAAGTAGAACTGACAGAGCTACTCAAAGATTCCATGTTTGTGTTAACAGTAGTGCCATTCAGACAACAGAGAGATTTCCCACCCCCCAACCCCTTCCTGCCCCTTCCTCCCCCTTTATCCCCTGCACTTTCTCTGGATGGAACCACGCACCTTTTTATTAAAAATGAAACAAAAGAAACAAACTCTCATTCCCTTAACTCTTTGTTAGTCATGCTGACAATAAATTGAAAATACCTTTTATTCACCCATTTTTGTTTTCGTGCAAAATTTGATGTACTAGCTTCTTAGGAGAACTTTCTCTCTGAAAGGCAGTATTAACAGCATTGTGTCTTGCCAGTAATTTCAGAACAATTTGTGAACTAATTTGTGATGAGTGGTAAATGGTTAAGTGAAACTTGAATACTATTACATTTGTGCCTGCGGTGCAGTGCACTGTATCTCTGGATAAAATCTGTTGTCACAGCTTTATCACCCATGTAATCAGGTGGGATATTAGATTTATGCCATTTTCCCTAGTTTACACTAGGAGGAAGTAGAGTAGTAAGGGGGGAAAAAACAGTGGCCTTTACTTGGCATGAAGTGCTGTAAAAAGACATCTATGGGTCTCTTACTTCATATAGCTTCATTCTGTAAATGCCACTTGAACTGAAATGTTCCCTTTCATCTTTCTGACAGAAATATGATACAGTAATTCTTTGTGAAAATGTAGATGATACGCTGCAGTAGTTACAGTGAGTTAGGATTAAGTGGCAAATGCCTACTGTTAAAGACTTAATTAAAGACACAATAGCTCTAGGAGGTCATTATTGTAATTACAGTGCTGACTATATTGTTGTAGCCAAGTATGTGGTTGTAGCATCACATTATCTCTACAGTGTCCTGGTTTGATGAGGCAGCTATCACGTACTGCATATACAGCTCTATTTACTGTGGCACGTATGTCTTTTCTAATGCACCAGTTTCTTTTTTTTTTTAGTACAATACAGGGCTTGATTCTTCTCTCCTGTCAGTTTTACACTGGTGAAATGTTATTAACTTTGGTGGGGTTATTTCTGATTTGCACCAGTGTTACCATAAAATCAGGACCATTTAGCCATTTGGGAGACAAGACTACTATTGCCCCTTTTTGTACACTGAATCAAGACACAATTACATTTCCCAATGATCCTCATTCCTTCTTAGTAGGTAAGGTATTAATACCACCCAGGTCAGATAAAGAGGCAAGAGACAGGTCTACAACCCAGTCTTTTCATGATTACACCCTAACACACAAGATGAGCATTTATTTCTATGCCAATTTAGCTACATATAACAGTACAAAACAGATTCTTATGTATACTGGCTGGGGGAGATGCAGGAGCGAGGAGAAGGAGGGTGTTTCTCACACAGACAGCATGTTGTCTTGAATTTGCTTAGGTCTTTCAAAATCCCCACCTTTTTTACACCTGATATTTATACGTGGCTTATTTTAATAAATATTTTCTGACTGATGTAATTCAAACTTCTTATTTCATGGCTACTTTAGGAACTGGACTAAACAAGTTTTTCTATAGCCTTGGAAGATGTCAATTAGATGGGGTCTGTGTCCTTGTGAAAATTGTAATCTTGGGAGAAAAGACTTCTTATTTCTTTCCCTCACCATCTAGGAACGCTACTTGCCATATCCTGTTTCTTTTACTTTGCTAACCAGAGTTGTTGTAATGTCTGCAAAGGTTTACTCTAAAACAGGCTTTCGGGTCTTCTGCTTTAGCCACACTTTTGTGGCTTACCATAAGTCCCTTGAAAATGGCCAAGGCTGACAGCAGGTTAATAAAGCAGCGTTATTATTTCAAAATGATTCTAGCTGGCTAGATACAACTCGGTTCTTATATAAAAGCAAAACATCAGTTGTTACTTTTAGCTGCTATTAAGCACTTTCTCAAAACAGTTATTCGCACCTAGATTAATATTAGTGGCCTTCATAAACAGATTCTTATTCTACTTCCCAGGCTATCGCTTATGATTGAAATGCAAACTTATTGATTGTATACCGTCTTAAGGTTATATTATTCATAATTTAGGATTTTGTTGAGCATGCAGTCTATACCTGTTAGTGTGGCTTGTCAGTCACTGATTATGTGTGCAGTTTACACCAGTAGAAGAGGAAAAAATGATGTTCATGATTTAAATAAAATAGGAAAATAATAACTTAAAAAAAACTAACAGTATTAAATACAGGTTTCCCTCACTTTATCCGGGTTCTGTATGTGTGAATTCGCTTTTATGCAATGACCCTTTTTATACAAAAATTTGTTATATGAGAGGTAAATTCACTCTTATGTGATCAGTATGGTGGAAGCCCGCAGTCAGCTGCTTTGCACGGTGCCTTGTGGGAGGGACGCACACCAAAATATAGTCTCCTGTGTGGATCTGTGCTTCTTGCTTGTTGTCTGCAACACGTGTTTCTGTAGCTGCTGTCCCCATTATGGTAACATTCACCACCACCCTGTGCTTGTGTATACTGCCTGGAGTTGGTGAGTACCAGAATTGTCTTGTAAAAGTGGTAGAAATGGGCCTGGGGGCCAGTACAGCCAAGGTCTTGGAACGTATCCCTATTTGTTGCATTGTAAAGTGGGTTCCCTTTATGCATATCTGAGTTATGTGCCATTTTCCAGGAACAGCATGAAGTGAGGGAAACCTGTATTTTGGTCCCAGCTCTTTCATGCCAAAGTTTACATTGTTGTATACACTCTGCTAATATGCATATAAAGAGACTAGAAAATTATGGTTCTAATTTCAGCTTTATTACCAGCTCATTTAAGAGTAGAGGACATGATAGGTATCCATGACTGAATAAGTAAGAGTGTTTGTAGAAAATCTAGCCTGGACGTTAAATCAAGGTAAGAATCTAGAGCTACCATTGACGGCAGTGTTTTGTGAGGATGTACTCTACCATCACAATTTCCACTACGCTTTTTAACTTTGCCTGCTTAGAAGATAGAAATGCAAACAAACAATTAGATCACACCTTCTTAAAAAAGAATTGTTCCCTGCAATAATTTTTCTGTGGGGTCCCCTTCCTCTCTATCTTATTTTAAAATCCCTAAGCAATGAGTTTTCCATGACTTGCCTTTGGAGACTGCTCCACACCTGAATGCATCTCATGCCAGGAAGTTTTTCCAGATATTCAGTCTGATGATATATTTTCACTTCAGTTGGAGGTTTCATTTCAGCATAGCCTTTAATCTAGCTAAGGGGGTACCAATACCCAGGTAACTATGGTAACACAAGCTAAAGGATGGGCTACCTGCTTGAGTCCAGGATCTGTAGTGAGTGTGTTCAGCCTATGCTGAAGCCTGGAGCATGTGCAAACTTGGGCATCTCCACTGAGGTAATTGTGGGGGCCCTTGATTCATATCTGTTTTCTCCCGGATTCATAGCAGGGATTTGAACCAATTTTGTATGCTTTTCTGAAGAGTTCCCTGACTACCTGGCTAGGTAGAATCATTTTTAATAGTCTGTGAAAAATGAAACAGGGTCAGCAGGAGGGAGGAAGAAGAATCTGCACCAGAACACTTGCTAGCCTTTCGGCACTACCTTGAGAGATGGAGGATGTAAATTCAAACTCTCTTGGAAGTGGGGAATGGAAACTGGGCCTCTTTCATCCTAGTTAAGTGGGTTGTTGGGTAAAGAGTGTGACAAGTGCAATAAGTCTAACTCTTGGCTTGTTATTACAAGTGATCAAAATATAATACCCTTGAATTGTTAAAAAAAAATTCCCCCTCGTTTTCATTGTATTCAAATCTTTAGTGAATCTTCAGATAGCACCAGGTGCTCTAAAACTTCATTTTTTTAGTGAATCTGCCAAAAAAAAATCATCTCTAGTCTACACTGCTCATAGTTGTGCCTTCAGTTGCATTGCTGACAATTTTTCTTTGTTTCTCTCTTGATAGGTGTATCTACTAAACTAGTGCTTTGCCTCCTTAATGCTAGTTGTCTGTTAAATAATGTAGGCTCTTACAAAATTTCCAGTGTTGCTTCCTCCAGTCATTGCATATCCAAACTGGATACATGCCATTTTTGTTTTTTCCTCATGTCAGCCTCTTTAGATCCCTGTTCATTTTTGCTGCTTTTCTCTGACTTGATATTAGGGGTGTGCAAAGTGGGCCCTACTCAATTGGGATTCAGCTGGAATTGGGGACAGTGATTGGATTCGTTGATTTGGATCACTGTCCCTGATTCTATTCGGCCGAATCTGAAGATTCAATGCTGATTTGGAGAATCAGCGATTCAGGCACAGACACAGCTTTAAATGTTTTTCCTACATATCTCAAGGTACCAGGAGTGGCTTATGAATGCTGCGATGGTGGGGCAGATGGAGCATCCCACAGGAGTGCAGGGTCCCTCCCCCCCACCATGTGCTCAGCAGCGAACCGGAAGTACTTCCAGTCCACTTTTGGGTGCCCCTCCTCCCACATCCCTCTGGCTCAGCAATTGGGAGCAGTGGGACCCTGGGTGCCCCCCCAAAACCCAGGAGGCACCAATCACCAAGCTGGGATGGTGCGGGGGGGGGGGGGGCCAGCGCGCTCCCCTGCAGAAGTGGACTGGAAGTGCTTCTGGTCTGCTTCTGGGTCTGCCTCCAAGAGCGCTGGGGAGCCCCCCAAACTCCTATGGGATGCTCCATTCAGCATCGCAGCATTCACGAGCCACCTGCTACCTCAAGGTATGTAGAAAAAACATTTAAAGCTGTGTCTGTGTCAGAATCGCCAAAGCTTTTCAAATCTCTCCGTATCGATTTGGAGAGATAAAAGGGACCTCTGATTTGATTTGGATTTGGAGATTTGGCCACCGAATCAGGCCGAATTGCCACCAAATCGAATCAGGGACTGAAGCTTCGCATAGCCCTACTTAATATCTGTCTTCATAATATATCTCGAATGAAACACAATAATCTGGGAGTAGAGCTGTATAGAGAGGGACTATTACTGTCCTACTATGCTGTGATGCCTTTGAGTAGTTTACTCAAAATGGGTTTGGTTTCTTTTTTGTTTAAGTAATACCACACTTTACATTTCAGTCTAATTTGCTATCCATGAATATCACCCTTAGGTCACTTAAGAATTACTGCTTATCAAGTTTTCCCCATCTACAGAGAATACAATTTTAGATTATATTCTCTCCAAAATCATGGGCCTCAGTCATATAGCATGGTTTAATGTGGGGTTAAGCGTGTGACTGACAATAATTATAATAAGGGAAATATGTTTTACTATTAACCTTATTATTTCCTAATAATGGAAATAACTGTTTATCACTTCGGTTTTCAGGATGTTTTTTAGAAAATTATTTCTGGGGTACATAATTTTCATTAAAAAAGTGAAATTAGGAAATGCTCCCAATTTTTCAAATGCTGAAATGTATTTGATTTTTTAAAGACTTGAAGAAATGGCCTCTGATTCAGGATAGCTCAGCTGAGAGGGAAAGCTCAGGCTTTTTGTAACATTCTATAGGCACTAAAACTGGTGTAGCATCAAAGAAGGGAGGAAGGGGGAATAGGATGTACCAGGAATCGGAGCATGGCCCCCTCTGGTATTGCTGTCTCTAGTTACCTTGAAGACCAGATAGTATTGCTTATTGGAGGTACTTACCTATGGCTAGGAGAAAGGGAGAGATAGTGATTAGTGTTAGTTTGAAGTCAGGCAGAAGGCAGGGTAGATTTGCACTGTAGGGCATTTTTACATGTGCTCTCGGGTTGGGGTGGGGGGCCAGTGCTTTTATTACAGCAGCTCCGAGAGTTGCTTTAATTAAAGCACTGCTGCATCTCATGCATCAGTGTCCCCAAGGTTAAAAATGGTGGTGGGGGCGCTTGCACTCATGCTCATTCAGTGAGCTTTAGTTAAAGCACTCCTGTCACCATTTTAAAGCATGGGGCGCTGATACACAAGACGCAGGAGGATGCTAGAGCATGGCAATTGCCATGCTCCAGCAAAATTGATTAAGTCTGCTCCAATGTGCTGGAATTCTGCACTCGAGCATAGGCAATCATGGAGACTAACTAAATTATAGATGTGTAGCATAAGCTTTTGTAGGTAGAGGCTTTGGTTCATCAGGAAAAAGAGGATAGATTGGGAACCTTGTAGGGGAAGTTACTTGGAGATAGGATGACAGTGTTTCAAGAAAGGCAGGGGATGACAAAACAGGTGGGGGAGTTCAGGGACAGTTTGTTTGCATGTGTTGGGAGGGAACTGTAAGGGAGAACCCCCTGAGTGAAAGTAAATTGGATGGGAGGTTGGAGACTTTCAGGAAGCCCCAGGTAGTAAACCTTTGCCTCATTTATTGATTTATACCATGTAGGCATCATTGTATTGGCATGTGTCAGTGGGTGCATATACCCGTGCTATTAGTGTGATGCAATAAACTCCAGTGCAGTTCATGCTGGAGTTAATGGCTCCTGGGAGCAGCATCTACATGTGTGCCCAGGACCACGGAAGTATGAACTGGGGCAGAGCAGCCCTGGCCTTGTAGCAGGCTTGGTGGTGGATCAGTCCTGGGCTCCAGGTCATGGCATTGGGCAGCAGAGGGGCTAGTTAGGGTACGAGAGTGCCCAAAGAGCAGAGCCATGTGGCTAGGCGGCAGGCAGGGGTCTGGCACCCTGCTGCCTGAGCTGACTGGGTGCAATTTATGCCTAGGTCAATGTATACATGTATGTTTTGGTGCAGTTATTTTCACCACTGTAAGATAGTATTGTCCCCAAGAGTATTATCTTATGGTGGTGAAAATGAGTTTGCTGTGGTCTAATAGCATCACGTGAGATTTTATACCACAGCAAATTAGTCTACACTGGGTACACCTACATGTGCACAGTTCAGCGCACATGTACGTGCACCCAGTGTCGAAAAGAACATTTTCAGTGGTATTACCATAGGAAAACAACTTGCCAAAGATTGAAAAGAAACCCTGGCAAGGGAATAAGGCACATGATAGAGTGCTAAGTTGAGGAGACAAGGCCAAAAAGAAAACTCTGAATCTTTGCTGAAGAGTCCAAGGCCTTACAAGAATTGGTTAATATGAGAATGTGTTGTGACCCGGCACTCCTTGCAACTTACTGGTTTTTGTTCACAAGCACTAAAAACATATATTTTGTTGTAACATTGCTCTCCCAAGGCAAGAAGTTGGATAGGCTGGATAGGCATCAGGCTGGGGTCATCTGACCTCAGCAGGCCCAGCACTCTTTCCTGCCTAAGCAGGGGGTTGGACTCGATGATCTGTTGAGGTCCCTTCCAACCCTAGCATCTATGAATCATCTATGCTGGAAGATGTCCTGAAAGTGAAATCAGCTCGAAGTGCTTTATACTTAGATTCCATACATGGAAAGTGACAACAAATTTATAATTTTTCCATGTTTAGAAACTAATTATTGGGGGGTCGTCTTAAATTCAGGGTTAACTTGGATTTGCATAAATACAGCATATATGACTGCTCTGACTAGTTGTTGACAGCTTTCAAAAAAACAAAGAAAAATAGCTGATAGTGAGCTTAAAAGCTATTTAAAGGGATACAGGTTTCCTTCACTTTATGCTGTGCATGCATTCCTGGAAAACGGTGCATAACTTGAATTCTCATAAAAGGAACCCACTTTACAATGTAACAAATAGGGATACGTTCCAAGACCTCAACTGTACTGACCCCCAGACCCATTTCGAGCACTTTTACAAGACAATTTTGGTATTCACCAACTGCAGACAGTACACACGCACAGGGCATGATCATAATGGGGATGGCAACTACAGAAACACGTGTCGCAGAAAATGGGCGAGGAGCGTTGATCCACATAGGAGACTATATTTTGGTGCATGTGACTCCCGCAATGCACTGCACAAAGCAACTGACTGCGGGCTTCCGCCACACCGATCACATAAGAGTGAATTTCCCTCACATATAACGAATTTTTGGTATAAAAATGGTCATTGAATATGAGCAAATTTGCACATACACAACCTGCATAAAGCAAGGGAATCCTGTCTTCTATTCCTACATGCTACAGCTATTGCAATTCTAAAATATGTAAGATTTTTAATGTTGATCTTGCTCATATTAATAGTCATTCTTTTGAAGTTAGCTGAATTGCACTGGTGTGAAACTAGTGAAATGGACAGAATAACCAGGCCCTCTGTATTCTTATGTTAGGCTATCATTAAAAAAAAGTCAGGACAGGGCTTGGCAGTGTGTGTCCTATGGCACTCTGTGGATAACACTGCATTAATCCACTTGATGTAATAGGCTAATCAAAAAACATTAAGGATAGGCATGCCAGGTTTGCTTGCATTTATCTTGAATGTGTGAGGGTTTGACTGATTATAGTGTTGTTTAATAGTTGCTGAAATGTCTCTTTCAGAGCTACCTGAACTGATGAGTCTTTTAATTGTTTAGAAAATGAGAGTGAGTATTTAGCTGTTGGTGCATCTGTGCTAGAATTTTGTATCATTAAAATGTTACTCTGAAATGCAATCTTCACATAATTTCTAGGCCTAAAATCTGCTTATGTACATTCTTATTTTAAAAGGGCTGGAAAGGTGTAACAGATTGTGGAATCTGATCCATTTGTTAAATTTATGTCTCTTTAGAATATGGGGCTAAATTCTGTGGGGAAGATACCAACATATGTAGTTTAAGCCCACACATGCCATTTAGTCATGCTCAAGTTATAAATTCCCAACATTCTGTGGTGCAGAATGTAAAAGGACAAGAGAGGATAAATGTGTAGGTTAAAATGATTGACATGCAAATAGGAAAAAATAGGATATAGCCCATATGTTTCTACTTGATACTTTTTTTCATATGTCAAACCTTAAAGCAAAACAAAAATGATAGTGGAAAGAGAGAAACAATGGGCCAAACTTTCAAAGATGCAATTACTTTGGTACAATGGTATCTAGAAATATGTTTTTCTGTTAACCAACAAAAATATGCCTACTTTCAAAACCCCTATCAGATGCATTTAAAATCAGAACGGACTAGAATGCTTCCAGTTGCCCATACAATGTTTCAGGAAAAACGGGAGAGATTCTGAATTTTTAATGTAAAACATGTTTTGAAGGGGGTGCGGGGATGGTGAGAGGGGCAGCAACTTTATTTTCCCCCTTCCCCCAAAAAAGCACATTTTTAAGATTGAAATGATCTCACTTAGGATAGAACAGTCACAGGCACAAATACAGATTGGGGAACATTTGGCTGGGCTGCAAGCACTGCAGAAAATGACCTGGGGAATTATAGTGGACTGTAAAGTGAATATGAGTCAACAGTGTGCACTTTTTACCAAAAAATGGCAATATCTATTGAGTTGTGTTAATAGGGGTGTCACTTGCAAGTCAAGAAAGGTAGTTCTTCCACTCTGTTCAGCTCTGGTGAGGCCTTGCCTGGAGTATATCCATCCAGGTTTGGGCATGGCACTTTGGGAAAGATGTAGACGAATTGGAGAGAGTCCAGAAGAGAGCACCAAAATAATTTGAGACCTAGGAAATGAGACTTCTGACAAAAAAGTTGGAAGAACTGTGGTTTATTTAGTCTGTAGCAGGGGTGTCAAACAGAGAACCTGTGAACCAGATTTGACTCACATAGAGCCTCTCTATCTCTGAGCCACCAGAAGTTGAGAGGTATGACTGGCCACAGAATCCAGGGCCCTTTGGTCTCACTGGGGATGCTCACTGATGGTGAGTTTGGCTCATCACCGCTGCCTTTGGATGTGCTCCTCAGATCCACTGTTGTTGCTAGATCCTGTGCCACCACTTCTGTGGTGGCTGGTACAGCATCCTGGACTGGATCTGTTTTGCAAGGGGCCCAGTGGTCCAGATCTGGCCTAGGACCCCAGGTGAGTTGGACACCCCTCCTCTAGAAAAAAGAAGAATGAGAGGGATTTGATATCAGTCTTCAAATACCTGAAGGGTGATTGTAAAGAGGATGGTGAAAGATTGTTCCTTGTGACTGCAGGGGGCAATACAAGAAGTAATGGTCTTAATTTAAGACAAGGTGAATTTAGGTTGGATATTAGGAATGACTTCCTAAGTACCTAGGGATGTTGTGGAATCTCAATCCTTGGATGTTTTTAAGAACGGATTAGACAAATACTTGGATGAGATGATTTAGTCAGGAATGATCCTGCCTGGACAGGTGGGTTGGACTAGATGACCTCCTGAATGTTGTTGTGAATGGTTAGTAAAGAAAGGGCAACACAATAATTAGGGACTTAATGACTTCATGGTGGAAATTGAGTGAGCAGTTTATCCTTTTAATCATTCATGTTCCCCTGTGTGTATCTTGCCCCTTTCTCCCCCTACCCCTACGTTGCTGATGATTAGTGGAGGATGCCACCGCTCCCTCCTGATCAGCA